>NC_066889.1:13008637-13316137 GCF_022985175.1 Labeo rohita | reverse complement strand
CCAACACGGTCATCATGCTCTGAAAGACGAGAAGAGTCAGGGGTGTGAAAATGGGTGACGTAATCCCTGATGAAACAAGTGTTAAAGGAGAACTCCACTTCAAGAACAACAATTCACAAATAATGTTCTCACCCCCTTGTCATCCAAGATGTTCATGTCAGTCTTTCTTCAGTCGTAAAGAAGTTACACTTTTTGAGGAAAACATTTCAGCATTTTTCTCCATATAATGGACTGATATGGTGCCCCGATATTGAACTGCCAAAATACAGTTTAAATGCGACTTCAAACGATCCCAAATGTGGTTGTAAACGATTCCAGCTGAGAAAGAAGGGTCTTATCTAGCGTAACGATCCTTCTTTCTTGGCTGGGATTGTTTACAACCACATTTGGGATCGTTTGAAGCTGCATGGAAGTTCAAAATCGGGGCACTATATCAGTCCATTATATGGAGGAAAATGCAGAATATTTTCTTCAAAAAACTATTTCTTTACGACTGACGAAAGAAAGACATAAACATCTTGGATGACAAGGGGGTGAGTACATTATATGTGAATCGTTGTTTTGGAAGTGGACTTCTCCTTTAAAAGGATAGTTCACCCAAAAATTAAAATACTGTCATTAATTACTCATCCTCATGTCGTTCCAAACTCGTAAGACCTTTGTTCGTCATCAGAACACAAATTAAGATATTTCTGATGAAATCCAAGAGCTCTCTGACCCTCCATAGACAGCAAGGGTCCTTAATTTAAGCAAAAATATCTTAATTTGTGTTCCAGAGTTTGGAACGACATGAGGGTGAGTTATTAATGAGAGAATGTTCATTTTTGGGTGAACTCTCTCTTCAACGTGCCACAGCCTGGATACTGACTAAAACGTTATTTGGGTTGCTGAAATAATTTCACAGGGATTCCCCCAAAATTCTGACAAATTTCAAAAGAGAAACAAGTTACTTTTTTAGTTTAGATCACATGCCATTACTTGGAAGTACACCTGAAAACGGTTTTTCTATATGTTGACTCTACATACTATCGAGTTTCACAAGATTTTTTAATTCTTTAAAAGGTGTATTTGATACATGAATTCCTAAGACCTTTAAATTATCACCACAATTAAGAAGTTTTAAAATATTTTAAGACATCATTGGAAGTTTTTTTGATTATTATTTCTGTTCAGGTTCAATAAACTGATCCATTTCAAAAACTACATTTTATGAGTACTAACTCATATGTCAGTCTTTACAGGATTAACCAGTTGAACAGCAAGTCTGAGAAACGAGGAAGGCAGGAGATGAACTACAAAACTATGCAACTGCTGTCATTATTCCTATGTAACTTAGACCTCGATATTATAGCTTTAAAGTTGACCACTATTACGGGAATTCAGCCATGACCTTAACCAAAGACTATAGGACTTTAAACACCATGTGGTCAGTTCACCCAGCTCAATTTTCTTTCACGAAAATGACAAAATATAACATAAAATTAGGTAAAATCCGCTTGGACAACGCGTGTAGTGTTTGTCTGGACTAACACCTAACAACAGAAAAACATCACGCATCTACAAAAACAATAGCTAGCTGGCTAGATGTTAGTTATGTAAATTATATAGTAACGTTACACGACAACAGATCACACGGAGTTACAAAACGATATTTGAGAAGCAGCAAAATTGTGAATAATCTCAACTAAACCGTTTTAAAACCAGAGATTTGAAATAGACGTGAGCGCTTTTGCTAACGGCTCAAACTTACCATTATAGTAGCGCGAGTCGTCCGCTGTCGCCATCTTTTAAGGCGGCTTTAACGCTACTTTAAATTTAAAATATAGGACTTCCAGTCGTTATTTTTCTTTTTTTTCTTTAAATAAAACGAAAACGAGAGAGAATAAGATTAATGCTTTTTAAGCTTGCAAGATCGGGAGATCCTTTCTTGCCAGCGTATTGTGTGAGAATATAATCGGTCTCAAATGCAGCTGCGCCACATTCTTCTTCGAACACCCAATGGAGCGTTTGCACAACGCTTCACTATTGCCTCCTAGTGTTGGACACTGAAAGAGTGAATGCTGATACAAGACATACATGGAAAAGTAACTGTTTTATGTCTCATTTATTAAATAAACCACAAAAACTAATGGAACATACGAACGTTCTTCCTTTCATAATAATTTACTGATATGCTCAGAATTTTTATGCAAAGGATAAAACAAATATACCAGTAAATCTTTGGTTAGAGTGGACAAATATGCATGGATTTAATTAAATAAATATAAAAAATAAAAACACCATATACTTCCATACTCCTTGTACACTACCAGTCACAGTGATTTTTAAAGAAGTCTCTTCTGCTCACCAAGGCTGTATTTATTTGATACAGGAATTACTGTAAAATTTTGAAATATTTTTACTATTTAAAAGAACTGATTTCTATTTGAATATAATTTCAAATGTAATTATTCTTGTGATTTCAAAGCTGCATTTTCAGCATCATTACTAAAGTCGCACAATCTTTCAGAAATCATTCTAATATTCAGATTTGCTGCTCAGAAAAATGTATTATTATGTTGAAAACAGCTGAGTAGAATTTTTTTCAGGCTTTGACAAATAGAAAGTTCAGAAGAACAGCATTTATCTGAAACATAAATCTTCCGTAACATTTAAAATGTCTTTATCATCACTTTTGATCAATTTAAAGCATACTTGCAAAATACTTCACATACTTTACAAAAAATGAATGCTTTTTAATTTCAGATAAATCTTTGGATCTTTCTGTTCATTAAAGAATCCTGAAAAAAATGTACTCAACTGTTTTAAATATTGATAATAATAATAATACATGTTTCTTGAACAGCAGATCAGCATATTAGAATGATTTCTGAAGGATTATGTGACTGGAGTAATGATGCTGAAAATGTAGCTTTGATCACAGAAATAAATTACATTTTAAAACATATTCAAATTGAAAACAGTTATTTTAAATAGTAAAAATATTTCAAAATTTTACTGTTTGTGCAATACCTTGAGTCAAATAAATGCAGGCTTGGTAAGCAAAAGAGACTTCTTTAAAAACATTAAAAATCTTACTGCCTTGACTGGTATTGTATTATTCTATGTTGTTGTAAAAGTTCATATGTTTCCCAAATCAATGACTCTTTAATGTCTTCTATTTATATTTTAAAATATGTAACATGCTTCTCTGTAACAAAGTTTTGCAAAAAAAAAAAAATTTAAAAATAACTGAAAAGGATTAAGAACAATCATATAACATCCCTAGAAGTTGAGTGGAACTGCTTAGCCATTTTAAATATTTTGTGAGAACACTGGAATGCAATGAATATGAATAAAATAGAAGTGTTGATACATTGTACACACTTACAGTAGATACACTTCACATGCAAAACTGATATTGTAACATAACCACAGACCTCAGTAATGACAGGACTCCTATAGTAAGTGTAGTCCTATAGTAAGTAATCAGCTAAAGGCGAACAATAGCAGCAGAGCAGAACATTTTCTTTCGCTTTACATCAGCTCCACGAGGTAAACTGGTTTCCAAATGCATCTGAAAAATTCTTATGATAATACTCATTGCATTGCAAAAGGAATGTCTCAAATATGCTAGCTATGAGTCACAAAATGCGCTCTAATTGAACAGAATGAATGTGCGTATGTGGCGGTTGCTTCAGAGTTCGGAGCTCAGAGGCTCATCCACGGTCCATGCCTTTGTCTAAGGCTGCTGTCTGAGGACTGCGCTTGGGTAGTTTCTTCATCTTGAGTCCCATTTCCCATTCCTCCTGCTCTCAGCTCATGATCTGGGTCCTCCTCTGCAATATGAGGAGCCTCAAGGAAAATGGGAGCTTCATCTGTTGAGGAGTCCTGAGCTGTTGAAGGAAATACGAACCAGTCAACTGACCTGGAATGAATGTTCTCATTCTATTCGTACGATTAAGTTCATATTTTTACCAGCTTCATCCTCTTGCAGACGATTCAGGTCCTCTGTCCCAATCGCAGTAGGAGTGTCCAACTCACCTGCACAAATGAACACACTTTACATTATCACTGCATTTTTTGCACACTAATGTGCATATACAGTTGAAACCAGAAGGTTACATACACCTTGCAGAATCGGCAAATGTAAATTATTTGACCAAAATAAGAGGGATCATACAAAATGCATGTTATTTTTTATTTAGTACTGACCTGAATAACATATTTCACATAAAAGACATTTAGAAAATAGTAGTTACATTTATAAAAATGACCCCGATTAAAAGTTTACATGCACTCAGGGCTCTAGAGTGCAACCAATTTGGTCGCACATGCGACCTAATTTCTCAATGGTGCGACTAAAAAAAAACTGAGGTCGCACCAGTGAGATAAATCAACAATGACGTAAATATTAACTACATTTTCTAAAATGTGAACCTGTTTTAAATACTTTTTTCAGCAGGCAAACAATTTCATTTGTGTGTGTGTATGTGTCTGTTCGCCTGCTCGAAATGTTGTGACAAAAAAGGTGACATTCCAGATAAAGTTTGAAGGGAGTTACGCCTGTGTTAATGCTATTGAGTAGGGTAATATGCAGTGGTGTAGTGCAGAACCTGCGTACACCATTTCTTTATCAGTCTGCTTTGCGTATACCCACTTCTAAATCCCCTCTGATGCGCATCATTCAGTAGTGTCCTGCATTAGCCAAAATCATGACAGGCCACCATTTCTAATTATACTGTATGTGAACAAATGCAAATATTTGCTCAAATCACCCAGTAAAGACGATAAGGACCGTGGCGCCGGCTTCCTTTGAAATATGTTTGATGATTGTGCCTGATGCGCCCGCGCCCGCTCCCGCTTCGTCCACGCCAGCACCTGATTTGCTGCCTGTTCATACGCGAGAGCATGTCAAGGGAGGCACGCCAAGTATTAAATTAAGAATTATTATTAATTGCTAATTTGAATCAGTACATTATAACGAAAACAATACATTAAAAATGTAAATAATTCGTTTTTTACGATCAGAAATTTCTTAAACTGGGTGAACCCCTTTAAACTTTTGTCCAAGGATCCAGTAGGTGTTCAAACACCCAACCAATTTCATCAGAGATTGCGGAGAGTCACGTCCAGATGTCAGTTAACATTATTCTATTTAGCGTAAATTTGGCTTAAAAGCACAAGTGATTATAAGCTTATGTAAGTGTGCAGATCAGCTGAATCTGCTGTTAAAAATGAACCATCCATTCATCATATCATCATGCAAAAATAAGAATTAGAATAATTGTAAATGGCGATTAAATGCGATGCGGTTGAAAATTTTGTGCAGGTGCACCTAAGAAAAAAAAGTTAGGTGCACCAGTGCAACCAGTGCAAAAAGTTAGTCTACAGCCCTGGCACTTAATTCTTAATACAGTATTGTTACCTAAATGATCCACAACTGTGTTTTTTTTCGTTTGTTTGTTTAGTGATAGTTGTTTGTGAGTCCCTTGTTTGTCCTGAACAGTTAAACTGCCTGCTGTTCTTCAAAAAAAATCTTTCAGGTCACAGAAATTCTTTGGTTTTTCAGCTTTTTTGTGTATTTTAACCCTTTCCAGTAATGACTGTATGATTTTGAGCTCCACCTTTTCACACTGAGGACAACTGAGGGACACTTATGCAACTATTACTGAAGGTTCAAACACTCACTGATGCTCCAGAAGGAAAACTTTTGGAATCTGAAGATCAGGGTAAATTAAATTTAACTTATTCTGTCTTCTGGGAAACATGTAAGTGTCTTCTGTAGCTTCTAAACAGCAGTACTAAATTAAATATATATATATATATGTTTAGGCAAAATAACAAAAATTTACACATCTTCATTCTTTTCAAAAGTTTACACCCCTGGCTCGCATCTTTTTTCCTTCTGAAGCGTCGCTGAGTGTTTGAACCTTCTGTAATAGTTGCATATGAATCCATCAGTTGTCTTCAGTGTGAAAAGATGGATCTCAAAATCATTCAGTCATTGTTGGAAAGGGTTCAAATACACAAAAATGCTGAAAAACCAAAACATTTGTGGGACCTGAAGGAATTTTTCTGAAGAACAGCAGTTAGTTTAACTGTTCAGGACAAACAAGGGACTCATGCAACTATCACAACAAAAAAAACACAGCTGTGGATCACTCAGGTAACAACACAGTATTAAGAATAAAGCCTATGTAAACTTTTGAACAAGATCATTTTTATAAATTCAACTATTATTTTCTCTTGTGGACTATATGTAAATGTCTTATGTGAAATATCTCATTCAGGTCAGACATAAATAAAACATTTTGCAAACTTCTGGTTTCAACTGTAATTGCTACAGTTCCTCACTCACCTTTGTTTCGAACGGTTTGCTTTGGTTGCAGTGGTGGATCTGCCGTTTCACTGTTTTCTCTTCCATACATCATTGCTAAGAAACAGTGGAAAATTGCACATTAGTGACCGATCTGTTCGGTTGACGTGATCATGTGTGCGCACTGCAGTTGTGTGTTCTTACTAGGAGTGCTGGCGGATGAATGCATACGTTTACGTGCTTCTTCTCTCCTCTGCTGAAGACGTGTTGAGTCTCCCATCATCACCTATGTGTGTAAACAGACGTCTGGAATGCATCCAATGGAAGTGTAACAGCATGAAGGTTAAATAGATTAGGCAGACAGATGGTCTTACCTTCACTCTGACCTGCTCGGGGGGATAGAGCCCTCCCCAGATGAACTGCAGGTAGCTGAAGAGCACAATGACACTGAGGAAGGTGAAGTTACTCGCCACCCCGACGATAGCAGACATCACAGGGAAATTATACAAGAGGTATCTGTTGTAAAAGGAAAGAACGTCATGGGATGGAACACAAACAGTCAAATAAACTGACAAAACCAAGGCAAATACCTAATGCCAGTGAAGTAGGCATGGATCCTGAGCTGGGAAGAATAAATCTGGACCCTGCGGGACTGAATCTCGATCAGAGCACCAACTGCAGGCTGGTACTATGAAGAACAGATCAATATAATGCATGTTTTTTTGCTATTTAGATATGTGCTCTTGGCATGAATATCTGAAAAATGTCACAATTTTGTCAGCCTAGTTCACATTTTACAAACTTACAAGGTCTGATTTAAAATCTTGAAAGAGCTCCACTTCGATGAGTTGTTTCTGTTCAGACACACCTGTGAGCAGGAGGGGTGAGAAGAGCAGCGTGCTCATGGTCTGCAGCAGATTGGAACGGTAGTGCAGCATCGTCTGATGAGGAAAAACAAGTAAATATGAGGCAAGCTGTCATTTACTGACAGGTATTTTAATATAAAAGTTTGGAGGTTGTTTTGCTAGATAAGACCCCTATTCCTCAGGATCATTTAGAGACCTTTGAAGCTGCGTTTAAACTACATTTTGGAAGTTTGAAGAAATCCTAAAAATGCTTTCCTCAAAAAACATAATTTCTTTATGACTGAAGAAAGACATCTTGGATGACAAGGGGGTGAGTACATTATCTGTACATTTTTGTTCTGGAGGTTAACTACTCCTTTATGCTCACCAAGGCTGCATTTTTAAATAAAAACTATAGTAAATATGTAATAATATGAAATATTATTACAAATTAAAATAACTTTTTTCCATTTTAATATACACTGCCCTCAAAAAAGTTTGGGAACGCCCTAGAAAAGTGAGGTTTTGGACAATATCGGCATGAATTTGTTTTTAATTTGTGATAATTATGCACTGATAAGGGACAACACAAACTATGAAAACATATTTTATTACATAAACAGTTTATACCTAGAAAAAAAATTTCGATTCATCAACGCAACCACCATTAGCAGCTATTACAGCTCTGCATAATCTGGGCCTAAATTCATTGTATTTTAAACTTAATTGGCAATCAATTGTTGAAGCTATTAAGGTGTGCTGACCCAAAAATCTTTTAAAAACCTGGGCCAAGTTTAAACCTGTAACCAGGCATCAAAGGGGCATGTCTGACTTTGACATGTATATATTGCCATTATTATGTAATCAAAATGAAAATTATTATTGCTGTTCTTCAATGATAATGCCAAGTTACTTTAATGTATTTGCACCAAAATACATAATAAGGATTTGTGCTGATATCGTCCAAAATCACACTTTGCCAGGGGTGTTTCCAAACTTTTGGAGGGCAGTGTATTTAGCATGATATTTACTTATGTGACGACAAAGCTGAATTTTCAGCATCATTACTCACGTTTTCAGTGTCACATGATCCTTAAGAAATTCTAATATGCTGATCTGATGCTCAGGAATGCTCCTTATCATTATTTTCAACAGTTTTTTATTTCAGTAGTTTTTATCTGCTTTGTATTTTTATGGAAACAATGATTTATTTTTTCAGGATTCTTCGATTAATTGAAGGCTCAAAAGAACAACATTTTTTTGAAATATAATTTTGAATTTTTCATAACAATACAAAAGTCTTTACTGACACTTTTGAATAATATAATGAGATATTGCTTAATAAAAGTATTAATTTCTTAAAAAATAAAAAAGCAAATTTTGAACAGTAGTGTATAGGCAGAGTAACTGATTGTATTGCACTGAATGCTGGATTACATAAACAGATTCCAAAAATTAAGTACTTGTAATTAGATTAAATTACATTTTAAAATACTCTTAATCATTTTTATGGAATTACATGATTACATATCATTTACACAATAGCAATAAATTAATCATCATTTATTGATTCTCCCTAATTCCTCTTTTTCACCTTTTAAATATTCCTTTCTGGTATAGCCTACTGCTTATATGAATTCATATATTCTTCAAGTTTTGTGGACATTCACACAAAGAAGTGTTTCAACATTGCATCAACTATTTTAATAATTAAATATCACATTCGCATGTTCATTGGTTCTCTGATATCACTGGTTATGATCACATGACATCACCCTACAGTTCCTTCACAAACACCAGTTTGAGAAAAAACTGTGACATAATTTAAAGTTTAATGCACGTAATGTTGTTAATAAGAACAAATGGAATATATTTTCCTACTCTTTGTATTTTTATGTTAATATGATTCAAGACTATCCTATATAATTAAAGTGATAAATGAGTTAGGTCAAAAGTAATCTAACAGTAATCTAAAAGTACTCTGATTATATTACCTAAAATGTGTAATGTAATGTATTACGTTGATAATTACAATTTAATTAATGTAATTTTGGAATTAGTAATGAATTACAATTTGACAAGTAATCTACCCAGCTTTGTGTATAGGTTATTTAATTGTTTAATTTGTCATTATCTAAAGCTTGCTGAAAGTATAAATAATGTAAAAACACAAATACTTGAATAATACTGTTAAATGTTACATGTTTAAATCTTAAAAATGAATATCCATTTTTCATGTTTTACATTTTAATGTTGTGATGCCTAAATTCACTTTTAGCACTTACCTATGAAAGCCCGTTTAATTAAAGGTAATTGTGACACTTCATAAAACAATTTCGACTTCGCAATTGTGATTTTACAAATGACAATTTTTCAAAAATATCTCAAGATGGCCACCACGGTTTGGAGTTCCTTGATACTATTACTATTTTTGTTTGTTTGTCCTGATTCAGATTTTTTTTCTCAGAATTGTGAGATATAAACTCCCAATTCTGATTTGTATTTTTTTTTTTTCAGAATTGCGTGATACAAACTTGCAATTGTGAGTTGTAAAGTCAGAGTTGCAAGATATAACCTCAAAATTCTGAGAACATAACATGTCTTTTTTCCTCAAAATTTTTAACTCGTAATTGCAAATTTATTGTCACGTACTTCTGACAATAAGTCTGAATTGTGAGTTTATATCTGGCAATTCTGACTTTATAACTCGCAATTGCGAGTTTATATCACACAATTCTGAAAAAAATAAGAATTATGAGTCTATATCTTGCAGTTCTGACTTTGTAACTCAGTTATATCTCACAATAATGAATTGCGAGAAAAAGTCGCATTTGCGAGAAAAAAAAATTCAAAATTGCAAGTTATCTCACAATTCTGACTTTATTTTTTGCAATTGTGAGTTTATATCATGCAATTCTGAGAAAAAACATCTGAATTGTGAGTTTATATTTCACGATTCTGAAATTATAACTTGCAATTACTTGTTTATATCATGCAATTTTGACTTTAACTCGCGATTGAGTTTATATCACAATTCTCTGAAAAAGTCAGAATTGTGAGTTTATATTTCGCAGTTCTGAAATTATGAGTTTATACCTTGCATTTGCGAGAAAAATTCTGACTTTACTTCTTGCAATTGTGAGTTTATATTATGCAATTATGAGAAAAAAGTCAGACTTGTGAGTTTATATTCGACTTCATAACCTGCAATTACAAGTTTGTATTCCACATATTTGACTTTATAACTCAAAATTGTTGTTACTCAAAAAAGTTTATATCTCACAATTCTGAAAAAAGTTATTATACATATTACATATATATATAAAAAGCAATAACCTTGTTTTTATTTTTATTCAGTTTCACAAACGGGTTTCCATACTTACCAGATTATTGGTAGAACAGAATTAAATTTATTATAATTTAAATTGCTGTTATGTTCATTAACAACTGTCTTAACAACCAAGACAACATAAACAACAATGAATTTTGTGGCAGCTATATGTACTCACTGAGCGGGCCACCGACTGAACGACTGTCCCATCAGTGCTATAGCAAGACATTTTGACCATGAACATGCCAAGCTGTTCGTTAACAGGAGATTCAGGCATTTCCAGCTCTAGAGAGATCCTGTAGGCCTGACCAGACATCATCACCTACCAGAAAGAATCAAACAAATAAAACCAGCTGTAAATACGAACAAAAATCCACACTCAACATGCATACATTAGCTACATACTACACATGTATTGTAATTTTCTTATGCAACACTAAAGGGCTTGTTAGATAATGCTTACAGCATATTTGTTGCATGCATAATTCTGGAGGAACCTGTAAAACATGTTTATAATTTGTGTAATTACATTACAATTATAATTGGTCTACCTGGTCTCTTCCATTCTTCAAGAGTGAGACGTTAGCCATCGGGAAAGAACAAAGGACTGAATCTGAAGCATCGCAATCTGTTCTGTTAGAGGTGAAACAGAAAAAACAGGAATCATCCACAATGCACTGCGAACGCCAGTAATGCCTCCGACAGTATTTGTTCATTGGACCAAACTAATTATGAACCCAGTCATGCACAAACAGACAGGAATTGTTCCCGATCAGCCCTGATGTGTCTGTACCTGTAATGGAAGTGCACTGGTGTGGAGAAGCTGACACTGGGCATGTAGGAATAGTAGAAGCTTCCATACAAGAAGATAGAGACCCAGAGGAGAAGCATCAGGACGCAGAACAGGATGGCGGCCCTTAGAAGCGTCCTGCGGGCCCTCAGGAGGGTCACCGCTGCCACATCCTGGAGCCAAAGCAGTAACGGCCCCATTGCTGCGCCCATTCTCTGCAATCCTTCGTTGTCACGTCCAGACGTGGATCTTGTGGTGTCACGCTGTCTGCCCGTCGGCCCCCCTGCTGCAGGCAAAGGGGTCTTTCCCTCTGTACTCATGCAAACCACCTCACACGCTATCCAGTAAAGCGTCCAGTCTGCATCACTACATCTAATAATACTTCGATACTCAAAATTAAAGGGGTTTAAAAGCTCATACCACAAATTTGATAAAAGTCACAATGGCATCTAGTCGTCTTTAGATCTCGTTCTTTGACTAAAGACATGACATGCTAGTTTCTTATTTGATAATATGAATTCACTTTCCCAGCCTTCTTTCGTTTTTGTCGACGAAGTCACAGAGAGCCCTAAAAGGCAAACAGAAAAAAATACAGAATTAAACAAATTAATTACATTATAATTGCAAAGTAATTACAATACTACACACAATAGATATAAATTAGCACATTATACTTTTTTAGATGAAGACATGACAACTAATCCAATATTATTCATCTTATAATTACAATTACATCTCAGAATACAAAATTGCATACTAAAAAATTGCATTTTTTATTGTTTATATCTATTTTTAATACTTTAAGTTCATATTATTGTTATATATTTCGTTCTCTGTGAACCAGAAACTATAATTTATTGCTTGGAATTAATACAGCATAATGTACTTTTGTATATTTGACATTCTGACACGAGATACAGCAAAACAATAATGCGGTAAAATAGTAAAAATGAAAAATCAAGATAAGATGTGTAGTATCATTTCAGCTTGTACTTTACATACAATTGTGCCTTTAAAACTAATTTTTAGCCTCTCTGAACTGGATGTGTTGTGTCTCTCTTTCTCTTTTCCCTTCCGCAGTTTATCTTACAGTGATATTTAGCAGTCAAGTACAATATAGACACATAAACTGCAAACGTACCTTCTTTAATGAGGGAACACGCCATGGACGAGTAAATATTTCTGCTTCAGAAAACACTGACGAACAACTCCAGTTGACCGACCCCTTTCCCTTCCTCTCCTCTGTTGTGTGCTACACTAAAGTGACGCATAATATATGCATTTCATGGCACAGCAGTTGATCTCTAAATCATATGTTATCCAAGACTAAAACGAATGCTTGTCACTTAGTACATATAGATCGAAGAAAACGACTTCTGTTGAACTCATTGGCGCCGCTGCTGGTGTAACAGAAACTCGTACGGCAAGAGAAGAGGTACAAAATACATGACGTCAGATGCGTTTGCGTATCTGAGGCGGTGCTGATTTGTTACTAAAAAGCAGTTTAAAAGTTTTATTTATTTGTTTGTTTGTTTATTTGTTTATTTTAGCAAATCTTCTTTTTTATTGCGAGAAAAAGAAAAATAATCACATTGTAATACAATAACAAAATGAAAATGAAAAAAAGAGAACGATTACAATGACACCTTATTCAGTAAAAAGTGATCAGAAGAAACTGAAAAACTGAAGAAAAATGAAAAACTTATTCTTATTGTTACAGTGATTTAGCCTAATAGAAATCTCAATAAAAAGAGACATCAAATAGGCAAAGTCTTGTTTTTGTTAATAAAAAATGCACAATGGAACACAAAGAAATTACTAACGAGATCAATAGCACGGCAACTGCGAGAAAAAGAAAGAAATATATCTTTAATTGAAAAGTTTAAAATAACAGTATATAAAAGGAGAGAGAAAACAACTTAAATTGTTTTATGCAATAATAATAATAATAATAATAATAACAATAATATTAAGATAATATTAAGATGAAATAAAATAAAAATTTAATTAAAAAAATAAATAAATAAAATAAATCGTTTTTTTGTTGTTGTTGTTGTTGTTGTTGTTGTTGTTGTTGTTGTTGTTGTTGTTGTTGTTAAATAAGGAGGCATGTTTTGTTTATGGAGCAACCCTAATTGATATTCATGATCCTCAAATATTCATTCAAACTTTTTAATGTAATAATAATAATAATAATGATAAGTATAATAATAATAACAACAACAACAACAATAGTAGTACTAGTAGTAGTATAGTGTATATATCTAAAAAAAAATTAAGGGTCAATGACATGACAAATTTTACATTCAAAAATACAGTAAAAATAAAATAATAAAATAAAATAACATTAAATTAAATTAAATTAAATTAATTAAATAACGTATTTAGTGTTTTTTGAACAGGCATGTTTTGTTTATGGAGCAACACTAAGAAAATTGATGTTAATGACTATAAAAACGGTTTTATTTATGCAATAATATAAATGTCCATGACATGAAAAATCTTTAAGAAATTCAAAAATACAGGAAAAATAAAACAATAATAGTAAAATGAAATAAAATATAAAATAAAACATAACAGTTTTTTGTGATATGAAGAGGCATGTTTTGTTTATGGAGTAACCCAAAGAAAATTGATATTCATGACTAAGAAACTGGTTAATTTATGTAGTAGTAGTAGTATAGTCTATATCTAAAAAATAAGGGTCCATAACATGAAAACAACTTTGAAAATTCAAAAATACAGTAAAAATTAAATTAAATTAAATCTTTTTTTGTTATATGAAGAAGCATGTTTTGTTTATGGAATAACCCTAAGAAAATTGATATTCATGACTAAAAAACTGTTCATTTATGCAGTAGTAGTAGTAGTATAGTCTATCTATATCTAAAAAATAAGGGTCCATGACACAACAATTTTTTAAGAAATTCAAAAATTCTGTAAAAATAACATAAAATAAAATCATTAAATTAAACAAAATGAAATTGTCTAAAGCTACATATTTTTGTTATATAAAGAGGCATGTGTTTTGTTTATAAAGTAACCCTAAAAACTGTTTTATGTAATAATAGCAGTAGTAGTAGTAGTAAAAGTTACAGAGTAAGTATTTTAGTTTTTTACCTGGTTATACCACTTGACATTTGATTAATTAAATAACATGTTTATTCAAAACGTATAAAGCCAACATAAATAAAACACACCAAATTTCTTCTTTTCATCATCTTGGCCATCATAAATCAAAAACACAAGAATGTCGCTGAGCACCATTAAGAACCCTATACTCTTTCTTCACGCACCAAATGTTTTAGATAACACTATTTTCATTTCTCAGGAGGAAACTAGGGGGCAGATTTGCAACAAAGTGAATGTAACATGAGAATGAATGCAGCGGGAGGGTGGAGTGATGTAAAGATGAGGGGGGGTTTAAGATCTTAACCAAGGTGGGAGAGACCACTGAGTCAAAATGGTGCCTCAGTACAAGACAAAGAGGCTGAGACTGCAGCAGTTCCCATGGTAACAGAGCAGTGAGAGGGAAGGCTCACTTATTCAGAGGCTTCAGCAACATCGCCGGGAAAATCACAAGAAATTAGTTTTGCTATCAAAAGTTTCAAGATCATTTTCAACTGTATAAATACATTTTGCAAGATTTTAGGTTTTAATACACAGCCTTGTATTAATACATCTCCCTCCCCCTTCGTCCTCCCCATGCTGTTGGAAAGATGGTATGAGCCAGCCCACAGAATAAATCCATCTCAGTAGGGCCCCCCTCCCCCTGGTTGGCACGTTCCACTCACTGCAGAGGGGAGTTTTATGCATCTACCAAGAGACTGGTGTTCAGTGTAGCAGAATTGCAGTGCACTGGACTGTACAGAACTGGGTAGCATCCACACTGTCTATGAGGGTGCGGTCCGGCTGCACTGAAAGCAACAACACTGACAGATAGAGAGAGAGAAGGAATAAGAAAGAAGAGGAGGGAGAGATATCACCACAAGAGGAATACAGCAAGGGTAAGAAATTGAGTGAAAGAAGGTAAAAAGGGGCCAAAAATAGACAAATATAGCCTTGTGGTCTTTTTTATGCTTCTTGATCTCCATTCACTCCTGTTTTCCTGTATACATCCTTTTGAATCTATTGCTTTTATTTCATTGGATTAATTGAAATGCATTGCATTTTTTTCAACATCATATTTTCATATGTATGTTATCTGTTTGAACAGCTGTGATTGTCATTTCTCTATATGGCCTAGTTTTTATCGCTGTCTGCAACACGTGATTTCCGTCTATAGATGCCTAAATGTTTATGTTAAATCAGATTATGTTCTATTTTTTCTGTTCTATTCCTCTGAATAATATGGTATATTCCATGTGGTGATTGGATCCCTGCAAGCACATCCTATGTGCAAAATGGGGCCGGCATGCCCCAATACACTGCTGAAATCCTTAATGCACTCACTATAGATGTATTTTATATAAACAGATATACATAGATGATTATGAATAGCTTTAAATCTGTTTATAGAATGATTTCCAACAATCATCACCTGGAAATGAAGGTTTCAGGATGATGAAGTGTGTTGCTAGCAGATCATTGCAATCCAAGGTGAGGTTTTGGTTTTCTAGGGCAGCAGCTTTTAGCAAAGCAGTAGTAAATGATACCAGGGGAGGAAAGACAGGAAGTGAAGCAGAGGGAATGAGAGTCTTGGACCACAGGAAGATGCTTCCATTAGTGCACTGTAAACAGAATTTTTACAGAATGCGATAAGGTTTTTTTGTTAACAGTAGGTAACTACTAACACAAACAATTAAAAATGCTTCTAAAGAAGTTATTCATCTTAATTAATGCTATTTTCAACATTTACCGATATGTCATTAACAGGCTATTGAATGGACTTGAGCTAACAGTTGTATTTTTATGAAATAATGTTAAGAAGGATTAATAAATACTGTAACAACTGTGTTGTTTAGTTAATCTGTTAACTGAAAGGACCTTATTGTGAAGTTTTACCTCAGGATCTGTATCATTTATCCCTTAATTCTCTACATTATTAGTCAATTGGATCAGTTAGACTTTTATTTAGGTTTTCCACCTTTTTATTCCACAAAATGTTCTTGGTAGCAGAAAACTGTTCTTTAGAGTATTTAGAGTTTTTCACATTGGTTCTTTTAAGAATGTTCACTAAAAGGTTTTGAAACCAAAAATGGTTCTTCTGTGGCATCAATCTGAGAACCCGCTTTTGAAACCTTTATTTTTAAGAGTGCAAGGTTATTTTAAGAACTGTTCACTGGAGGGTTCTTTGGAGAACCCAAAAAGGTCCTTCTGTTTAATCAGTAGCACAGATATACTTTTACTGACTGGATTATGTTGACTAACTTCTTAAAGGGATAGTTCACCCAAAAATGAAACTGTTTTAGGTTTTCCCGTGGAATTGGGCTACTTTAACACGGTTACCTGTGGGTTGTTTTTCATGTCCATGGGAATAACCTGATATTTAGCCACTGGAATGTGGAATTTTACCAGGGGAACCCCACCAAAAACATGTATTTCACCCCCGATTGGGATAGTTTTGAGTAGCAAGTGAACAGGTTTTGTTGTGAAACACAAATTCTGTCTTTAATTACTTACCGTCATGTCATTCTGAATCTGTAAGACCTTTGTTCATATTCAGAACTTCAGAAATTAAGATATTTTTGATCAAATCAGAGAGCTTCCTAAGCGTCCTTCCACGTTCAAGGTCCAGAAGAACATTGACAAAAATAGTCCATGGTGTTCTCATAGCTTCAGAAAATTACGGTTGAACCACTGATGTCATGTAGACTATTTTAACAATGTCCTTACTACCTTTCTGGGCCTTGAACATGTCAGTTGCAGGGTTAGAAAGCTGTTTATGCAGGGTTAGAAAGCTTTTGGATTTCATCAAAAATATCTTAATTTGTGTCCTGAAGATGAACGAAGGTCTTACAGGTTTGGAACGACATGAGGGTGAGTAATTAATGACAAAAATTTCATTTTTAGGTGAACTATCACTTTAATTAAGATAAGCAGATTCATTTCTGTATCCTATTTTGCATTGACATCTGAGTGGTTTTGTGTGTGTATGTGGCAGGATGAAAGGAGACACCCCTGTGAACAGCACCATGAGCGTTGGTCAGGCCAGGAAGCTGGTGGAACAGCTGAAGATTGAAGCAAGTTTTTGTCGAATCAAGGTGAGGCAATGTAAAATAACCAGAAAATTTGGCAAACAGGAATCAAATCAGTGGTAATCCTGCCTATAAATACGTCTTATTATACCAGCCCGTACGCAGCAGACTAATTTGTATCAAATGTGATCAAAGATCTGGAATCAGGTTAATAGGTATGACCCAATTCTTCAATCCCCCAGGTAAAGTGTGTCCTACAAGTACAATTTGAAGCATTCAACAGTCTTTAAGCATTGACCTCAACCCTGCGTTTCACTCATACAATGTTCTATTTAATTAAAATGCTGTTTTAGCCAAGATACGGAGGTGCGGCTTGTAAGACAAGACGCTACAGAACTCTTGCCAAGTCCGCGGGTTTCCCGCGGAATTGGGATACTTTAACACTGTTGCCTGGGTTGTTTTTTGTCCGTGGGTGATGTTTAGCCTCTGGAAAACAAATTTAACCAGGGGTACCCCGCCAAAAAACATGTATTTTACTCCGATTGGGCTAGTTTTGAGTAGCAATCGGGCGGGTTTTGTTGTGAAAACCTGGCAACCCTTCACTACAAGCAAAACCAGTGTTTTGTCAGGCACTACATCGTGGAGCAAATTTAGTCATTTTTAAGACATTCAAACAATAAATACAGTTTCTTGGCTCTTTAATGTGTCGTGACAGATCGCTGTAGCGCCTCAGTTCAAGTGGTATTGTTAGCCTATGTTAACCAATCATCTCTTCCTCTTTATTTGTTATAGCACGAAATAAACATGAGAGAACATCATAAAGTATCTTGTTTGAATGCGAAAAGAAGTCAATACGCACCATTTTTCAAGTTCAAGTCCACTGACGTTAATCTACTCTCCTGTCTGGTTTGTTTGTCGGACAAAAATGACAGATTCCGCCTTATGATTGGTCAGACGGCCTGTCAGTCAAACTTAAACTTTTGTTTTATTCATATTCTGAAGGTTTTTACAAAAGAGTTTGTTGATATAACATTCATTCTTAAACATATGGTGATGCCTTATTTGTATATTTAAAAATAACATATCAGAAAACTTGTAATGCAAAACAATGTATCCACAATAAAGTGGAAGTAAGCCTATGGGTGAGACCTCCGCTATAGAGTGCAGTACATGGTAAAACTGTTTGCACTACAAACCAGTGTGTTTATAATTAATATAATACATTAAAATAATATGGTAAGACACCAATCTGCAATATCAAGCAGCAAAACGAGCTGTTTTGTACAGCTAAAAATAACTGGACGCGGATGAGACCAGAAGCCAGACCCATAAAATTTACAAATGGCCGTGCCCACTCTTATGAGAAGAAAAAGGTGGATAAGACAAAGATATTCAGCTTTGAATCAATAGCTGTTTGAGTGCTTTTACTTTTGGCACTGACAATCTATTTGGATTCTTAGGTGTCTAAGGCAGCGGCGGACTTGATGGCCTACTGTGATGCCCATGCATGTGAGGACCCTCTCATCACCCCTGTGCCCACTTCAGAAAACCCGTTCAGGGAGAAAAAGTTCTTCTGTGCTCTGCTCTGAGCAGGACACCAGAAGGGGAGGATTAGTCTCATTTAGATGATAATGATTTGTGTACGCACATCACACAACACAACACTCGACGAGACACGACACAGCAAAATAAATCCCAAATTAGGCTTTAATAAATGCAAAGTGGTTTCTAAATTTCAGCAACTGACAGGCCAAAATGACAAAATCATGCTTGTGAGGATTTTTTATTCTCCCTGTTCCTTTTCATTAAGGGGACAAAATAACATGGAGACTGATGCCAACTGATTCGATAAAATCACACACTGATACACACATATGCAAGCACACAGTTTTTTAATCAAGCAAAAGGAAATAGGTGTGGGTCTGGATATTTCAATAATTTCAAATTTTATTATATTCGAGACATTCGTTATGTTCTTCACATAGCATACTATGGTGATTTACAAATTCTGTATGTATATTTTGATTTTTTTTTTAAATGTTTTGTTTGAGGTGACTATGTACGCTGGTAGACATTTCTGATTAACTGGTAGAGCTTTTAAAGTTTAGATCATTGTGAGAAAGTGAGACTGCAAATATCTACACACAAATACCACCAGTGCATAGCACTCCTAAAGGGGTTTGTAAAATGAGATTTATGTCCTAAAACCAATTTTAAGTTTCCTGACCACTAAAACAAGTGGTATCTAGTCTCTAAGAGTTGGAAATTAGCTTAAAAGATGAATTAATGAAGAAAAATGTAATGAGAATATCTGTCAAAAATGTGGTCCCGATGGATTAAAATACTGAAGACAGAATCCAATGGAGGAATGAATAAAACTTTTAAACACAACACACTTATGTGTACTGCTTATTGAGATTTAGGAGGAAAAAAATAGACCTAATTCACTGCTGTTCAACTTTTTAGGAGGTAGGGGGAATGAATACAGACAGTGACAGTGTTACAAAAGATTTCTATTTCAAATCATAATTCAAATAAAACATAATTTTGGACTTCCTAGCGTTTCTTGAGCAGCACATCAGCATATGTTACCCTGGACCACAAAAGTAAGTAGCATGGATGTATTTTTAGCAATAGCTAACAATACATTTTATGGATCAAAATGACAGATTTTTCTTTTATGCCAAAAATCATTAGGATATTAAGTAAAGATCATGTTCCATGAAGATATCTTGTAAATGTTATATACTGTAAATATATAAAAACATACATTTTGATTAGTAATATGCATTGAACTTCATTATTTTAATTTTTTTGCATTTTTTTTCTCAGATTCCAGATTTCAAATATTTGTATCTCAGTCAAATATTGTCCTATCCTAACCATACTTCAACAAAAAGCTTATTTATTCAGCTTTCAGATGATGTATAAATCTCTATTTTAGAAAAAACTTACTCTTATGGCTGATTTTGTGGTCCAGGGTCACATATTAGAATGATTTCTTAAGGATCATGTGACACTGAAGAGTATGTTGAAAATTCAGCTTTGCATCACAGGAAAAAAAATTAAAATACATTAAAATAACAAACATTTATTCTAAATTATAATTTTTCATAATATTACTATTTTCACGGATTAAATACAGCCTTGGTATAAACAAATGCGAGTTTGTATCTCACAATTCAGACTTTATATATACTCACAATTGCGAGTTATAGGCCTAAAGTCCTAATTTTGAGGGCGGGAAAGACCGTCCACAGAATTGCGAGTCTATATCTCACAAGTTTGATAAAGCAGAGTTGCGAGATATAAACTTGCAAATCTTATTGTGAGATAAGAAGTCGCTATACCTTTTTTAAATTTTTTATTCAGTGGCGGGAACGTCGCAATTCTGAAAAGTCAGAATTGTGAGATATAAACTACATCTCGCACTTCTGACTTTCTAACACGCAATTGCGAGTTATTAAGTCAGAATTTTGAGATTTATTCTCAATTCTGAGAACATTTAGTGGCGGAAACGGGCTTCTATAGTATGAAATACTTCTTAGTCTTTCGAAAATTATTATTTACCTTAAACTTTTAAACATTAGAGTAAGGCTATGATTCTTACTAATCTGAAGCAAAACTTGTGTAACAGGACGTTTAGCTGGATTGACAATACGGTTCACATTCCACACTCACAACACACCCTATCAATTATTACTTTTCAGTTTATTTCAAAAGAATTAAAATGCACAACACAAAAAGTTTCAGAAACAGTTTTAGAGTCATAAGAACATTTATGAGTGTTTCTTAGACCATTCGTGTAGCATTTTAAATATCTGAATGCAGCAAATGTCAACCAAGATGTGAATTAAGCAGCTACACAATGCAGAATGAATCAGCCCACGCATCTTCAGGTACAGATGAACAGTTAAAAACAATTCCAGATTTTTATTAAGGCAATTTAGGGGTTGGGGAGCATAAAACCATTTGACATTATGCATCTGATCCTTTGGATAATACATATCAGAGAACAGTTCACATAAACCTTTAAAAGCTTATAAGCACTGTGGCACATTTTGGACATAGTTAAAACCTTCAAACATCATAAACCGTGAAGAGGAAAGACTATGTGACTCTTGTATTTGGACTACTGGTGCATGTACAGCTTAGAACGGAAATGCATATGAATAGATTTTTGGATAATTCGGTGTCACACCCCCAAAACTAAAGATCCAGCGTGAATGATGTTTGAACAATACAAAATGAGCAGTGATATTACAAGTGTACCCATCTAAAGGCCTTCTAGTGAGATTCTGTACTAAGAATTAATATTAACATCCAAAGATGATGCCCAAAATGTCAAATTGAGAGTGAGGTACATATATTCTGCATACGAGTGGGGGGAAATTAATATACAACAACAACAAAAAAAAGTCAACTACAGGAAAGAGTCACACCACTCTCTCAGACAGCTATAACAGTCGCCTTGCTGTTTGGTGTTGGCTCCGCACGTATCCTTCAACCATTCCCGAAACAGCTCCTCGTCTTTCCTCAGCACCAGGAACTGTCCTAGAACAACATATGCCTATGGAAAGAAATGTGAAAGTGAAAGAAAAATTTATTTAGTGCACATCTAGGATTCAGAGTATATCTACGGAACGTCTTTGTAAAACACACCTTGTCGAAGCCCTTCTCTTCCAATCTCTTTCCAAGCACTTCACCGATTCCTGCTAGTGCCATGACAGACTTCTCCCCCATGGGCTCTGCCACAAAGTCCTTGTGTTTTTGTGATGTGGACGACATTGTTGATTTGTTTTAGAGAGGGTTGTGGGATTTCAAGTTGACTTTTTTCAGTAGCTTAAAGCAGAAAACAAGATAAACGTTATGTTAAATAGCATAAAACCACCTACTCAATTCCAGATATAATTTCAGCTATTGTTAAAATGCAAATGTGCCCGCCTTTAAAACTAGCCAATCTGCCTTTCAGTTTCTCATGCATAATACTATAGCATTACTGAACAATGAAAAATGAAAGTGAAGGTAAGTTACGAGACTACAAGGAAAATAAAAGTGAAAACTGCACATAAAACTAATAAAACGCAACAGGGAGACAAAGTATAGCTAATAAATTGGTATTATCAAATGATGCAGTTGCTAAGAGTAAAGTTCTCGTAATTCACAAGAGTTTTTGAGGTCCCGCCTCATTTCTTCGCGTTCAGCGCCACACAACGACAGCTGACACGCCATTCTCTATTCATTTAAAGACTAACGATAATAATCTAAGTGGCAAACACAACAGTACGAACAGTATTCTTAAAAATAAGTGCAGCAATAACAGAGTTTATATCGAACCTGGACACTATCATTGAGAAATTTCAATCCTCATCCACAAACGCGATGCTGTTCACAGTGTCTATGCGCCCAAAATAACTCACACAGCGCTGCTTCCTGATCCCGCCTTTAGAAAGAAAATCGCTATTTCCGTTCCAATCATGCCGCTGTTTAGAGAGACACTGCCCCTGGTGGCTCAGCTGAAACCACAAAGTTAAAAAATATATTTTTTAAGTGTTTGTATTATGTATAGCCGTATGGCAATATATATGCTATACCATGTCTTTTACTGACACATCAACCGTCTGGTCACGCATGATTTGTATAGTTATTATAAATAAACATTTCTGCATTTCTCATATATTTTGCTATATTTCTGTTCTTTACCCACTACCCTATTCCCAACAACTCTATGGTTTCATTCCTACTTCCTTATAATTGCTTGTTTGACCCTATTATCTGATGACTGACCAGCACCAATCTCCCTTCTGTGTGACTTACTGTTTAGTCTAACTCAGATAGATTTCTCCACCACCTACAGGTGCATCTCAGTAAATTAGAATGTTGTGGAAAAGTTCATTTATTTCAGTAATTCGACTCAAATTGTGAAACTTGTGTATTAAATAAATTCAATGCACACAGACTGAAGTAGTTTAAGTCTTTGGTTCTTTTAATTGTGATGATTTTGGCTCACATTTAACGAAAACCCACCAATTCACTATCTCAACAAATTAGAATACTTTGTAAGACCAATAAAAAAAAAAAAAAAAAAAAAAAAACATTTTTAGTGAATTGTTGGCCTTCTGGAAAGTATGTTCATTTACTGTTTATGTACTCAATACTTGGTACGGGCTCCTTTTTGCTTTAATTACTGCCTCAATTCGGCGTGGCATGGGGGGGATCAGTCTGTGGCACTGCTGAGGTGATATGGAAGCCCAGGTTTCTTTGACAGTGGCCTTCAGCTCATCTGCATTTTTTGGTCTCTTGTTTCTCATTTTCCTCTTGACAATACCCCATAGATTCTCTATGGGGTTCAGGTCTGGTGAGTTTGCTGGCCAGTCAAGCACACCAACACCATGGTCATTTAACCAACTTTTGGTGCTTTTAGCAGTGTGGGCAGGTGCCAAATCCTGCTGGAAAATAAATTCAGCATATTTAAAAAGCTGGTCAGCAGAAGGAAGCATGAAGTGCTCTAAATTTTCTTGGTAATTGGGTGAAGTGATTCTTGATGCCTTGACCCCAGCCTCAGTCCAACAGCTGTCAGTTCACCCAAATTCTTGAATCGACTTTGCTTGACAAGCCTCTCAAGGCTGCGGTTCTCTCAGTTGGTTGTGCATCTTTTCCTTCCACTCAACTTTCTGTTAACATGCTTGGATACAGCACTCTGTGAACAGCCAGCTTTTTTGGCAATGAATGTTTGTGGCTTACCCTCCTTGTGAAGGGTGTCAATGATTGTCTTCCCCATGATTGTGTAGCCTAGTGAACCAAACTGAGAGACCATTTTGAAGGCTCAGGAAACCTTTGCAGGTGTTTTGAGTTGATTAGCTGAATGGCATGTCACCATATTCTAATTTGTTGAGAGAGTGAATTGGTGGGTTTTTGTTAAATGTGAGCCAAAATAATGATTATCTTTTCCACGACATTCTAATTTATTGAGATGCACCTGTATTCGGTGAAAATCAGATAGATTTTTACACGTTTTTTAAAATCAATTATCCAAATAAATACAAATCAAAAATGTATATATTAAGCAAGTTGTTAAGTTTCAGAATGAGTGATTCTACTGTGTGAAATGTCACTGAGTTCACTCAGTTTGGGTGGGAAAATGAAGAAAACATGATGTTTTTTTACATCACAGTGAAATCTTCAACACAAATTTCCACTTTTAGCAAAGACATTTGAGAAAGAATTTACAACAGTAGTGAAAACTGCTTTAAAAGTGCGTGGGTTAAAAATAGTTAAAAGTTTTTGAATAGTAAGATTTTTAATTTAATAAAAGTCTCTTCTGCTCACCAATCCTGCATTTATTTAATCCAAAGTACAGCAAAAACAAGTAAAACTTTGAAATATTTTTACTATTTAAAATAACTCTTTTCTATTTGAATATATTTTAAAATGTAATTTATTCCTGTGATTTCAAAGCTGATTTTTATCATTACTCCAGTCACATTTCAGAAACCATTCTAATATTCTGATTTGCTGCTCAAAAAAACATTTATTATTATTGTTATGTGAAAACAGCTGAGTAGATTTTTTTTCAGGTGTCTTTGATTAATAGAAAGTTCAGAAGAACAGCATTTTGTAACATTAGAAATGACTTTATCATCACTTTTGATCAATTTAAAGCATTAAGTATTCATTTCTGTAATTTCTTTACCAAAAAAAAAAAAAATGTACTGACTCTAAGCTTTTGAATGGTATAATGTAACAAAAGCATTTATTTCAGATAAATGCTTAAATGCAGATAAATGTACTCAACTGTTTTAAATATTGATGATGATAATAATACTAATACTAATCATAATAATAAGAAGAATAAATGTTTTTTGAACAGTAAATTAGCATATTAGAATGATTTCTGAAGGATCATGTATATATATATATATATATATATACATATATACATAACACAATACCATAACACCCTGAGTAGAACATTCATCTAAGAATTCAATCCATGTGTTGACATTCAATACATGTGTTGAATACAAATATATCACTTTATGCTAAAACGGACAAGGTGGGGAAAAGCACAAACTCTCTGATGAACACCGCGGAGCAGAAATATATTGCTGACAAATGAATTTTAATGCTAAGTATACGAGGTAAACTGTTGTTTGTAGACAGGCCATTTGAACTGTAAAACTGAAGCGGTACTATTTTTAATGTGTTTTATAGAAAAAACGCTATATTCGATTAGTATGTCTATATCTTGCATTGTTCCCTAGGATGACAGAGCTCATAATTTTGTTCAGCTGTATTTATAACAAATTTATTCCAAGGCTACATTTTTGAGAGACTATTTTTATTAGATATCTCATGTTGACCATGCAGAACCATCATGATATGGTCGTGCAGTTATCTTTGAATCTTCCAGGCGCCAATCCAAGAGTTGTGCATACTAGCCTGGAAAGGAAAAAGAGGTCAGCATGCTGACTCAAACCGGCACGGTCCAAACAAGTCTTGCCATTTGAATGAGGTTAGCCTGTTATTACTCTCTAACTGTACCAGAAGCCAGTTGGTTGAATATGGTTGTGTTGAACTGAATGATTTGATGTCTACTCAAAGGTTTGTATAATGTTGATTGGCTTAGCCCCTTGATTAATTTCTGGAGAAATGATCAAGGACAGTGCAAATTAGTCCTTTGGCTCTTTTGTTCTTAAGTTTTTACTACTCTCACGTCATCTCTGATTTCATTAACACATACTGAGGAATAAAAAGATGACGTATTTCTGATAAGAAGCTGTAGTTTATCAGTAAAACAAAAGGAAAAAAAACACCACTGCTTAGAACCATGTGTCTTTACTGAGCATGAGGGGACACAATGTGCTCCCATGTGTTTACATGCTATCCGAGACTGTAAGGAGGAGCTTCATCCTGAGCGCTATGCTCTAACTTGCTCATTTTGTGTCTGTATTTTTTAAAAATTGCTGAATAAGGGTGCTGAGCACCACAAAAATTAACTTACATAATAAACCACTGTGAACCTCTTACAAAATTACATATTCCAATCAAACACATGCTTTGTGTTGTGCTTAAATATATGATATCCTTCTAAATATTTATTAAAATATCAAGACATGTTTTCCACAATGTCCCTGCTGTTAGATCATATTTCAGTTTTCTTGGCAGGCTCTAGGAGACCATGTGAAAGCACAGTTCTCTGTATGCTGTGGATGTTTTTTCTGAAGCATGGTGCTGCATTCAGTGGACATTATCACTATTTAAGCTGGAATTTTAAAATCAAAGAGACGTGGACATAAGGTAAATAGAAGGTAATGAATAGTATGAAACCTTGAGGTTCTATATTTTTTATAGATTTGCTGTTTATTTTTTTGAATCTCATGTTTCTTATGCATTTCCATCAGTTCCTGATAAACAAAGCAGTCTTACAGTACTCTAGAGTCCATTGTAAATTCAAATAAAAGGCCACAAAGCTGCATTTAATCAGGCTTAGCTGCTTAACCAAAGAACAAAATTAGGGTAAAGGTTGACCAACTCTTTTGTCAAATAATTCCAATATATTTGCTTGACCAGCACTATACTAAGCTATTTTTTTTTACCTATTAGTCTTTTTTTTTACCTTTTAGTTTTTGTTTTTTGTTTTTTTAAATAACACTAGCACTCATTAAAAGTAAAAACTTACTATACATACAGCATGGTAGAAATATTTAAGTAAACAGTAGATTTTAAAGACTTAAATTTGAGGAAATAACAACTGTATATTGAGATTCCTGTTTACATTGACCATGTGCTGTTTCTAAGATCTTTCTAAGAAGAAACTCAATACCCTCAACCCCCCAGACTTGTTTATGGAGGTCTTGTACAGTCACGAAAACAACGGGGAGGAGAAAGAATAAGGCAGTAATGTCAGGCTCTTAAGGTGGTCTAATAATGCCACAAAACTAGTTTGTCTGCTTAGAATGGAGGTCAACTTACCCCTAATTTGTTTGTTCTCATTATACATGCCACAGAGAGAGCAAAAATGCCTCTGGTCGTGTTCAATCTACTAAATATATCTATATTACTTATTAAACTAATAGACAACGCGGAATAATTTGCCTGTGACTGACAAAAAAAATAACATTCAGCTTTGAACTCGATTCACGTGGATGATTCGAATCGTTCTTTTGAATCGGAACATAGAATTCGACTGATGGAACGAAAATAATGTTAGTTTAACAAACCTAAACTAGAAATGTAACAGACAATATAAATAAAACACACTTGAAATGTATTGCGAGTCAATGACGTGGTAGTTTCATCAAGATGCACAGAAGGTTCTTTGAACCGAGTTGTTCAAAAGAATCGATTCGCGAAAACGTTACTAGCCTAAACTATTAGAGTTTGGTGCTGCCCTCCTTAAATGTGGGCGGAGAAACTTAAGCAGCCGACAAAGCCTTTATAAAAAGCTCGAAGAGCATCACTTTGTGTGAATACAGACACGACTGACACCGCAAGGACATTTTTTTTTTATTTATCAAATATAATTCAAACAAAGATTCCCTCATTATTCCAGTCCAGCTGGTAAGGTTGGTCTTGTTTCAAATAATTTGTATAATGCAGTTCTCATTTATATTTGTATCACGAGCATTATTTTTAAATGTTTATTCATGTTTAGATACACTATTACAGTTGTATGTTTTTTCGTGTTTTGTTAAACTGATTTATGATTTGTTAACCGCTGTTATTTGAGGCTGAATGACTCAGGCGCAAACATAACTGGACCGATCCGGTTTACAAAACGTCGTGCTGCCATACATCACCATTGAAGTACATTTAAAAGCCGTTGAGTTACGAATCGATCTTGTAATATACAATTCAAACTATTAAAGGTTATATTTAGGCCTGCGTCTAAAAATAACGTCTATTTTTTTCATAGATAACGTACAATGGTGGTCTGGCACCGGCAATTTCGTTGCTATGTTATACGATTAGTGGAGCTTTAATCTGGATTAACGGTGGGTTTTTCTAACATAGCCCAAATCTTTCTACAAGCATCTCGTATACTAGTGTCATTCGGGGTATTACTAACGTTACATCCACCATAACCTTTTTTTATCGTTTTTTCCGCGTTAACGATTTTAGGTGACGCAACCTTCAGTACTTCTTGCTTGCCTCGTGTGTCTATGACGTCACCAGTCTGCTTCCTGAACTCGTAATTCTGGTGCTGTGACCATAGTAATGTGCTTGCAGCTAATCTAATTCATTTTGTTTTCAGGACATAAACTGACAAAATGAGCAACGACACTGAAGTAGATATGAAAGATGTGGAGCTCAATGAGGTGGAGCAGGAGAAGCAGCCAATGACAGAGGGGGAGGCAAATAATTATGCCATCTCACCTGTATCCGAAAAGAATGGCATTGTAAAGGTGAAGATTCCAGATGAGGAGAGCAAATTCACTGGGTTATCCAAAGAAGAGCTCCTGAAAGTAGCTGGAACGCCTGGGTACGTAATGCACATGTGGTTAAAACCCATTTCCTGAGAGTTTAAGCTGTGTGGATTTTGCAGGTGTTCATATGATTTAATCACTAGTGTTGTTTTTTTCTTGAATAGGTGGGTTAAAGTTCGTTGGGCACTTCTGATCTTGTTCTGGCTTGGCTGGCTGGGCATGCTAGCTGGTGCCATTGCCATCATTATTCAAGCTCCGCGATGCAAGCCCCTACCTGCGATGAACTGGTGGAATTATGGACCTCTGTACCAGATTGGGGATGTGCAATCCTTTACAAAGTCTTCAGATCTGAAAGGTAAAGGGAGGTGAATAAATGGGCCAGCATCCAAGCAACCAAAATAGATCTTATGAAAAGTAGGGAGTGTTAATTGATTGCAGGGATGGGTCGTTCAGGAAATAAAGGCTGTGAACGTGTTCAAACGTATTAAATTGCTCTTTCGCTATTCTGCTGATTCAACAAATCTGGTTTCCTTGCTTATTCGCTGGCATGCCATCCTGTCTGCTCTGTGCATATATCAGTCTGCAGGCGATATTGAAAAAAATTACATAACTGATTTTGGGATGGTAGAATGTCTTTTCATGCATGAATTTTTAAAGTTAGTTCACCCAAAAATAAAAATTACTCCCACTCATGTTGTTCCAAAGACTTTTGTTCGTCTTTGTAACATTATCGAACTTAACACTGATGTGGTCTGTGATCTGAAACATTCCACGTGTATTTTCTTTTTGCCTTTGTTGCATATTTATTTTTCTCTGACTGGTTACCCCTCAGGTTTGACTGACAAGCTTCAGGCGTTAGATGAGTTGAAAGTGAAGGGTCTGATCATTGGCCCGATCCATGTGTCCAGTGCTGATAAGCCTGAGGAACTGAATTTGACTGAGATTTCTAAAGAGGCTGGTGGTCTTGCACAGTTTCAAGAGCTCATTAAGGCTGCACACAAGAGAGGTGAGCTATAGTTCAAGCTATAAAATAAAGCATTTCTACTTGATTTTTGTACTAAAATGACTTCCGTATAGAGGGTTTGCACTTATGTCATGATTCGGTCAGTTACCCCTATCCTTGGTTTGTTATAACTTTTGGCAGTCTGTAGTACTCCAGATGTTTTTGTACAGCCCAAAACATGACAATTTACCATTTTCAGCAGCAATAATCAGCAAAACTTTTTTGTTTGGTTCAGTGGCATTGTTTATGTTCAGTGCCGATTGATGACGTGTCTCTATACACTTCCTTGCATTTGACTGATTGATCTGTTTCTGGCATGTTGTATGTTTGTGAACAATTCTTTTAACCCTAATTAATGCTGTGCATAGGTTTTTATTTCTCAAACAACCTTGTTGGAAGACATACCCATGTCCATATTCCAGGATGACAATGCCAAGATTCATCCTGACCTCAACCCCATTGAAGGTCTTTTGGATGTGCTGGAATACTCTACACTGCCTGTCCAAAAATACTCATTTTGTTGGCTCTAACAATGTTTGATAACATTGTGATATTACGTTGTGGCATTGTTTCAACAACATTATGCAGTGTCACAACATTGATTTCCATCAAGAGTTTAATTATTTTTTTTGGCTGAGACCTTGTAACGACAATAGGAGAGTCGAACCACTCTGTAAAGTTGAATCCAGCACATTCTAAAGGTGTTCCATGGGGTTGAGATCAGGACTCTGTGGTGGCCAATTCATACACAATTTGGGTCCAACGAATCTTGACATCGCCAATGTGGCGGTTTAGTAAAAGGGGAAAAACTGTTAAATAGGGTGAAAAGAATTGTTGCAAAACACATAACATGCCAGAAATGTATTAATCACTGGAATGATCCAGTGATCCAGGCAGTATTAAAAAAAATAAATAAATAAAAATAAATAAATAATAATAATACTTTTTTTTTTTTTTTTTAATTTAAATCGATTAGTTCAACAAAAAAAGAGCAGCACTATATATGCCATGTAAATACACTACGAGTCAAAAGATTATGAACCGTAAATTTTTTTTTTTTTTTCTTTCTTCTCTCTTCAGCTCACCAAGCCTACATTTATTTAATTTGTTACTATTTAAATTAGCTGTCTTTCTATTTTAATATATTTTAAAATGTAATTCATTCCTGTGATTTCAAAGCTGAATTTTTAGCATCATTACTCCAGTCACATGATCCTTCAGAAATCATTCTAATATTGATTTCATGGCTAATATTGATACTCAAATTGTATTATTATTATTATTATTATTATTATTATTATTATTATGTTGAAAATGGCTGAAAAAAAAAGTTCAGAAGAACAGCATTTATCTGAAATAGAAATCTTTTGTAACATTATAAATGTTTTGTTTTTTATTTCTCCAATTAAATTTATTTTTATGTTTTAGGTATCTCTGTTGTTTTGGACCTGACCCCTAACTATAAAGGCAAAGAGCCCTGGTTTACTGATGCTGTCAGCACTGTGGTCAAACTTGAGGTATGACGGTTACTATGAACAGTAGATCTAGATCTAGTTTCTTAATCTGTGTTGTAATTGTAACATGATTTGTGAACTTTTTTTTAGAGTAATAATTGTGGCTTTTTTTGTCTTTGCAGTCTGCTATGATGTATTGGCTTAAAGAAGATGTAGATGGATTCCTCTTCTACGATGTTGAGAAGGTTTCCACTGCAGCCCCTACCCTTTGGAAGGATGTTGAAGAACTTGTCCACAATCAAACTGAATCAGTGGGAAAAAATAAAAAGTGAGCTACCAAAAAATTATTATTATTATTATTATTATTATTTTTTTTTTACTCTTAAATTTTGTAGACTCCTTTTGTGAGGTAAAGTCGCCACCTTGTGGTGGTTGGTAGCAACTTTTTACAAACCAAACTCTAGTCAGCTCCAGTCAGGACAGTAGTGGTTTCTTTGTTTGTGACCCTGGACCACAAAACCAGTCATAAGTAGCACGGGTGGGTATATTCGTAGCAATAGCCAAAAATGCATTGTATGGCTCAAAATGATATATTTTTTTTTTATGCCAAAAATCATTAGGATATTAAGTAAAGATCATGTTTCATTAAGATATTTTGTACATTTTCTACTGTAAATAGATCAAAACATAATTTTTTATTAGTAATTTGCATTGCTAAGAACTTCATGTGGACCACTTTAAAGGCGATCTCAGTATTTTGATATTTATTTATTTATTTATTTATTTATTTATTTATTTTTTTTACCCTCAGATTCTAGATTTTCAAAAAGTTGTATCTCCGTCAAATATTGTCCTATCCCAACAAACCCTACATCAATGGAATGCTTGTTTATTCAGCTTTCAGACTTATAAAATTGACCCTTATGACTGGTTGCCAACTAAATACTTTGATCAATACTTCTAATAAATTCTGACTTTTACTTACTATTTTTTTTTTTCCTTCCAGGGTCTTAATTGGTGTTACGGAACAGTCCTCTTCTGACGACATCAGTGTTTTGTTGAACAAAACTGGTGTGGACCTGCTCCTCACTGGTGCTTTAAACCCCCTATCAACAGCTCTGGACATTGCCCATACTGTTGATAGCTTGTATTCTGCTTACAATCAGACCAGACTGACTTGGAACATCGGTGGGCGTATTGCTGGACACCTGGCATCACTGGTGGGGTTGGCCAAAGTCAAGTTGAGTCAGCTGATGTTGCTCACGTTGCCTGGCACACCTGTGTTTAATTATGGGGATGAAATTGGACTGGAAGATGGGGTGAGTGAACTTAAGGTTCTCAGCAAGAGAAGTCACACAGATCCAGGTGTTTTCCAAGAGCAGATCCTGAAATGTTGTGTTATCCTTCCATTTAGGTGGAAAAATACCCGACCATGGTATGGAATGAGAATGACGAAAATGTGACTAAGGTAAGTAGCATATGCACACAGTGCTGAATGTCCTATGTTGACCAGCAGCTAAAGTAAAATGTTCATGTTTTGCTTTACAGAGCAAGAAGGATGAATTTAGCACTGTCCGTAAGTTCTTCAAAGACATGAGTGAAAAAAGGTCGAAAGAGCGCTCTTTGCAGCATGGAGAATACATTCCTTTGTTCAACTCGACCACCGCCATGGCGTACGTGCGAAGCTGGGACCAAAATGAGCGCTACCTTATCGCACTCAACTGGCACTCGACAGAATCTGTCACTCTTCAGCTAAAGCATGCTGAGATTCCTGAATATGCTACAGTAGTGTACAGTACTAGTGGTGGTGATGAAAATACTGTGCTTGACCTTGCAAAATTAGTGGTGAAACCTGAACAAGGTATAATGCTGAAGTTTCCTTACAATCCCTAAAGACGTGCACAGGTGTTTACTTTAATTGGCCATTCTGTTACAATATTTATCCTTTTTTAGTATAAGAACACTGGTGTATATGATCAGATTGTACTGTTACATGCATCACATGCACAGCATGACTACTAAACTAAACGTTAAGCTGGTAGTTTTATTTTTCTGTGTGGTGGAATACATTCCATAGGACAAAGTTTTTTAATTTGAAATGTTTTTTTTAAAATGTAGTGCAGTTACGCACACTAAACGCACGTAAATGACTGTTTCTTCTATGTAATTGGAAAAAGATGCATGAAAATGAAAGCTGTCGACAATAAATTAAGTGAAGCAGTTTATCTTTGTTGTTTGTTGTGTCATTGTATTTATTCAGGTGGGGTTCCCTCATCTATTTTCATAAGTGTTGCCAGCATAATGGGATGTAATGGAGACATGGCTGAATTATTAAAATCTACTGCCATAAAATGGAGCAGCTCTCATTGTCTCTAGCATAGTACGATATCAGGTGTCTCTACTGATGACTTCTTTATTTAGAGCTATTCATTATGCATATGGAGAGCTCAATCTCACCTGGCTATTTTAACTCATTACAGATTTATGAACCCCTACTGAGATGGGCTCGGTGCCTAAGCGTGATGAGCGAAATTGTGTCAAGTGTGTATGAGGTTGATGAAAACATATTCTTTGTACAGTTTAGATCTAAAAGGATCGTTCTGACGAACGAGTTTCCTCCTTGTGTCCTCTACCTTTTCACAACTCAAACTTTTCTAGGTCAATTACTCATTTGGGACCACAAACCTGACCAGGAACCTCTACATTTAGGCTACACACCTTGGTTGCTTCTAACCTAAGAGGGTTTTTGAACGCGCTTAATCTAAATAACATAAATTTGTTGAGCATAAAATGACTTAAATACAACAGCAGACTCTTTCTCTGACATCCTGCCAGTGTTGCATCTGCAGCACTATACTGCACTAGTCAATTTCTTGCGTCTGTCTCTTTAAGAACTGCTCTCTTCGAGGACTCCCTGACGCATTGCAGGTGGCTGAAAACCAATCAAAATCCACTTCCTAGGTCAGCTGACCAGTGCCATCAGACTTCTATATATAAACTCTCCGGACCATCCATTCAAACCTGAACGCTGCTGTTGTGTGCTATGGCTTTTAAAAAGAATAATCGTAAAATAGAAATTTACAGTCGATAAACAACGCCGACTAGTGTATCGGTTATATAAATGAAAACGGGACCGTTTCACTGCGCAATTTAGAGTTCGAACATTTCGACTACGTGGCGGAGGAAGACCATAGTAACAGCTTTGTTGTCAAGGAGTGCGACGTCCCACTTTGGACCGAAGTACCAAGGCGTAGTGATATTGACATTTGGGCGCACAGCAGCAGAAGATAGTGCTTGAGACAATCGCACGGGTGGACAGCAAACGCTAGGTTTTCCGTTTATTTCCTCTGCGTAACGCAACGTTCGTTCACACTGAAATACAATGGTAAGTAAGCATTTATAACGCTTTATCTTAATAGCCGAAGTGCAGCGTAGCTACAAAAATGGTTGAGCGTCTACGGCGAAGTGATAGGTGTGAATGGGCTACTGTTAGCTTAGCTCCTCGCAAGCTAGCCGTCATTCTATTGAAAGCGCGCAAACTCCCGGGCTAACGTCACATAAACAGGTTACACATAGTTTTCATATATCTCATTGTAGAATAAACGGCTTTAGGACTTTCTATGCGACGGTTTGTATCGCTTCCTCTATTCGCAAATGGGCGTGAGATGTTTACAGCGTAAAATGCGCTATACTAGCACATCCTTGAATGATTCCCTGTTGCTAGCTCGCCTCATGTCGGCGTCAGCAGGCAGCAGCCTGAAAAGCATCGATGATAGATGTAGAGATCGCCCTGATTTACATTAGACACAACCCATATGGTCCCTGGTGTTTTCTAATATATCTGATCGTTCACAACATGCTTCTATACGTACTAAACCATTCAGCTGGCCGTTAAGTAACTGTAAACCACATTATAGACTGATAGAAACAAAACATGTGCTAATGTGGTCAAACACAGCACTATAGTCTGTGAAAGCATTTTGTAATTTTCCAACTCACAATGCCAGGCGTTGTAGTCATGAATGACATCATCAAACTTGTAAAACACAAGGTATCAGGTGTTAAACACACACACACAAAAAAATACTGAGCTTCAGGCTGATTTGAAAATATGGCAGTGCTGTTAAAATAATTGCTTTTTTCTTTTTGTGTCCATTCTATAGGCTGATCAGCTAACAGAGGAGCAGATTGCTGGTATGTGAGATTAACATTTGCTTCAGACCTTTATCTTAAATTAGCAGTGCAATAAAATGCATTATTTCATTTTTTTTTTTTTTTTTTTCCCAGAATTCAAGGAGGCCTTCTCCTTATTTGACAAAGATGGTGATGGCACCATCACTACTAAAGAGTTAGGGACCGTCATGCGCTCTCTGGGCCAGAATCCCACAGAAGCAGAGCTTCAGGATATGATCAACGAAGTTGATGCTGATGGTGAGGAAGTCCTGTCACAAATAATGCCATGTTACAATAGCTTTTCTCTTTTTCTAACTCTGTTGGCTTCCCCATTCCGTCAGGCAATGGAACAATTGATTTCCCAGAGTTCCTTACCATGATGGCCAGGAAGATGAAGGACACGGATAGCGAGGAGGAGATCAGAGAAGCGTTCAGAGTTTTCGATAAGGTAGAGAAGCGTCCTCGCCTTTAGATGATTCTTATTAAAGGTATTTCAATAAATGTGGAAAGAATGCTTATCTCTCTCAATGACTAATGCTTTACAGGATGGAAACGGTTATATCAGTGCAGCAGAGTTGCGTCATGTCATGACAAATCTGGGGGAGAAGCTTACAGACGAGGAAGTGGATGAGATGATCCGGGAGGCAGATATTGATGGTGACGGCCAGGTCAACTATGAAGGTATTTAAACATGATAACATAATTGCATTGTGGTCTTTTGATATGTCGAAGTAAGTCAAAACTTTATCTGAATAAATGTGAGATGAAGAACAGGTTGTATGAGGATTTTTTTTCATTATTTTTTTTTTTTCTTCTTTTCACCACAGAGTTTGTCCAGATGATGACAGCGAAGTAAAAACTGGAAACCAAAAGGAGCACAACAGACCAAACAGTGGGCAGCACTCTCACTGTCAACCTTCAACAAGCATTCACAACCCAATCTCCTACTCCTCTCCATTTAGTTTTGCTCTCCTCCACTTTCCCTTAGTTTGATCCGTCCTCTGCTCTGCTTGTTTTTCCGACATGATCTCCTGTCAAGCTTCTTCCCTACATTATCTGGTTTTCTTTGGAAGAAAATATTTACATGCACAACAACGTTTAAATCTTGCATATATGATGGTGATGATAACAGCAGTGTAACACATGTATCAATATTTTAAAGATTGTGACATACTATATGGACAAGAGCAATGCATGCTTTATTTACGTTTGGCATGTTTCTGTGTTTTTTTTTTTTTTTTTTTTTTTTTTTGTTTGTTTTTTTTGTTTTCTTCCCAGCTTGCCTCCTTTTTTTTTTTTTTTATTTCAAACTTGCTAGTTCTCCTTTAACTGCATGTTTCTCATGCAACCTCTGCTCAGTGGTCTTAGAACTGTATGGTGAATAACCATTCATGGATAATCAGGGGCTTTATATAACAAAATGGCTCAAACTTCCATGTCATAGTGTGATTGTTTTTGTAAGTGTAGATCTGTGTGTCTGAGCGAGTGCTTGTAGTTGGATTTAAAGTGGAGCCACGCAGTACAGTTTACGTTTTGGAATAGGGCTTGTTCTTTAGGGACCGCATAACTAACGTGTAAGATAATAAAAAAAAAAATAGCGAATTTGACAAACCTGCGTAGAATAATCCAGAAATGGTTAATTGGGGACCAACTTTTTCAGTTAGTTTGCTTGTTTTGCCCCTTTTTGTATTATTTGAGAGAGAAACATGGTGGAAAGGCTTTGACCTTCTTTCCAACCTTCATTTCCTCACTAATTTCACTACCGCAAAGCAAATGCCACCTATTGGTTCTAGACTGGTGTAGAGAGGTTTAATGTTTGGTTTGAGCTCTATTAGTGTGGAGTTTGTACTGAAGATGTAGAGTAGTTTTCACCTGAATATACAGTCTTACATTTTGATGCTGCACTCGGTGTCCTAGTCAGTGGACCGTTTCTGTCTAGGGAAAAATATTCAATTTAAGCTGTGTGCTGGTTCTTCCTGCAGGCTGTTCGATATATTTGTATACATCAGAAGCAGCTGCATTTTATGATATTTTTAGCATCTTTTCTCATAGGAACAACGACACGTTCTCCTCTTCCATGGTCCTGTGGTTGTGGTCCATGCACAGTGGCAATTGGGATGGTGCATAATGCTTGTCATCCAGTTAGACTGTGTCTGCCATGTTGGTGCAGCAACTGCTGCCATGAAACCTGCGAACGCAGGCGCTTTGAATGAAATCCATTTTTTTTGTAACTGTATAGACCAAGGTTAAACAAACAGCGCTTACTGGTAGAATCACGTACATTATGGTGGTAGTATTGCATCTTCTGCCCCAGTTCTTAATTTATTCTACTGTTGTGTTTTCTTTTTTTATGACCTTTATATGCTCTTTTTTTTTTTTTTTTTTGTTCTGAGATCTGAGTTTACTGTCTGGTTCTTTTGTTTTCCTCTCTCTTCTTCTGCCCATAAGGTAATATAGTAAAAAATGAAAGGTTATGCATTCCATTGCAGAACTCTGGTTTTCTTGCTAAATAAACGTCTTGGACCTCTGTTTCTAAATTACCTCTTTTTGTTCATATCACTGTTGCCTATATAACTGTAAACCTGCATGGGCTTATATTAAAAAAAATAGTGTAAGAGAGACAGAAAAGTGCGTTTAATCTACATCTATTGTGTTTGTCATTTGTTTGCACAAAGCAATATTAGGCCATTTTGATCTACATTTTTAGATCAGTTAAGAATCACAGTGTCCACAGTATATCATCTCTAAACACATTACATCATGTACAAGTTTACACATCAAATCATTTTATTTGATATACCGCCTTTAGCAATACAGAATTGTCACAAGGCGGCTGTACAGTATTACACATACGCTACCAGTCAAAAGTTTTTGAACAGTAAGATTTTTAATGTTTTTTAAAGAAGTTTCTTCTGCTCACCAAGCCTGGTGATCTAAAGTACAGCAAAACTGTAAATATTTTTATTATTTAAAATAACTTTTCTATTTGAATATATTTTAAAATGTAATTTATTCCTGTGGTTTCAAAGCTGAATTTTTAGCATTGTTACTCTAGTCACACGATCCTTCAGAAATCATTCTAATATTTTTTTTTTTTTAACAGCTAAGTAGATTTTTTTCAGTTTTTTTTTTGATGAATAGAAAGTTTAGAAGTAATAGAAACATTTTGTAACATTATAGATGTTTCTGTCATCACGTTTCGATCAATTTAAAGCATCCATGCTAAATAAAAGTACTACTTACTATGATTTCTTTCCTAAAAAAGCTAACTCCAAGCTTTTGAAAGGTATAGTATATAATGTTACAAAAGCTTTTTTTATTTCAGATAAATGCTCATCTTTGAATCTTTCTGTTCATCAAAGAATCCTGAAAAATATACTCTGTAAGTACTGTTTTAAGTACTGATAATAATAATAATAATAATAAATGTTTCTTGAATAGCAAATTAGCATATTAGAATGATTTCTGAAGGACCATTTGACACTGAAGACTGGAGTAATTATGTTAAAAATTTAGCTTCGATCACAAGAATAAATTACGTTTTAAAATATATTCAAAGAGAAAGCAGGTGTTTTAAATATAGAAAATATTTCACAAGATTACTGATTTTGCTGTATTTTCAATCAAATAAATACAGGCTTGGTGAGCAGAAAAAACTTAAAAAAAAAACACTAAAATAAAAAACTTTTGACTAGAGATTTTTCATAACTTCGGGATGTGTAAAATTAGAAACAACTTTGAGTAACTCTAAGTCTACTATCATTTTGTAGTTCTGTCCCGCCGTGAGACTACAACTCCCAAGTACTGTATGGTTTCCCCAACTGTCCAATAGCGGTACGTGTACAGAGTTATTGCTGACTGACGTGACGCAGAACAAATAAGGTACCGCCGAATTCAGCGGCAACCAATCACATCAATGACAAGTGAGGCGTGGGCGGGAACACCTATTTCTGAGCAGACACCAATAGTTTAGCAGCACACAGATGGGTGGATTATTGATTCACGAAAAATGTTGGAACGGGCCAAATACTAAACCGAGTGTTAAGTGATTTGGAACAGGACAAGCGAACTCATACGATTTGAACACACACCACGGTGTACAACTGTAATCATTTCAACAACCAGTAGGAAATCTACACGTTATAACACACTGTCAGATGATGTAAATAAGTGAGCTCGAACCAGACACGTTTAGTTACTACGTATCTACGCTTGCGACGTACACTCGATATTCATTGAATTTACGCACCGAGATTTTTACGTCTTAACTTCCCATCTTCAAAGAACAGGATTGGACATCAGAACGCAACTGCTGTGAGACAAGAATAAGAAGGTAAGACTGCATTCTCGCATTTAATGCGTTCATTAGTTTAGATGATGCACGTTTTTTGGGCATTGCTGTCTTAATGCTATCTTATATTGCATAGTTAGTTCCTGCTCTAATAAACCGCAGCATGATGTGAAAACTTGATCACAAGTGCAATTATTTACAATTAACAGACTGTCCTGGCTTCTGCAGTGAATATTTATAAAACATAGAGTTTGTTTTTGAAGTCGTGCAGTATGCGACCAAAGGGCATGCTTTCCTCTGTTTGCTAACGCATGTGCCAAATGAATGAATCAAATTGGACAACCTGGTCGATTTAGCTCGCTTGATTGACCTATAAACTATTCCCTGCCACATTGCCAAACTGAAACACTTCGGGGCTGAAAGACAGTTCAAAAAGCAATCCAGCAGCTCTCTAATGGGAAAGTGGTTATTCATTACGCAGCAAGTTCAAGTTCAAGTTGGCAGCTGTCGAAGGCGTTTTAGGTTCATCTGCCCATTCCAATCCAAGCTTGACAGTGTCAAAACTGTCTGGGGATGCCCATATGATGCCTAAAACCTTTGTATTTGTGCAGTTTGCTTTGACACAGTCAATGTTTAGAACACGTTGCGTCATTTTGTGCTCTACGTCATCCAGGTGTCTTGTCATTCTTGAAAACAAGCGAATTTATAGTTTAAAAGTGCACTAGGTATTTTATTTTGCTATGGCTTAGAAATCAGTAACCTGATTTTTGGCACATGGAGCGGGTCGCCCTCTCATGGGCACCGGCATGTTATGTAATTAGCCCACCCTCAACAAAACACATATGATCATTTAGGATTACATGTAGGATTATGATAATACTAATATGTACACTATATGGAAGCAAAGCAAAGATACTCGGTGTTAAACAGCAACAGTGAGTTTCCACTCCCACTCCACTTCCAGAACAACAATTTACAAATAATTTACTCACCCCCTTGTCATCCAAGATGTTCATGTCTTTCTGTCTTCTGTTTTCTGTCTCAGTCAATTGTGCCCCCGATTTTGAACTTCCAAAATGTAGTTTAAATGCAGCTTCAAAAGGCTCTAAATGGTCCCAGCTGAGGACGAACGGTCTTATGTAGCGAAACGATCTGTCATTTTTTTTTGAAAAATAAAAATTTGTATACTTTTTAAGCACAAAAGCTCGTGTAGCACAGGCTCTGGGATGCGCGTTCCTGAATGATTCGTTCATTTTGAACGGATCTTTAATGTGACTCGGGAAGAACGAGTTGTCTCGGGGAGTGATTCGTTCAGTCACGTATGCGCAACATCCTATTAGGTTCTGTACTGGAATTAGTTCACCTGTTCGAGTCTTCAGGTTTTTTGAGTCGTTCGTTCATCTTATAGGACTGTCACGTGATGAACGAACGACTCAAACCCGAAAACTTGTCAGATAAGAGGTGAGGTGAGCTAATCATAGACTAAAGACTCAGGTAAACAATGAATTAATCTTTTCTGTTTCTTATAGCATTACAGTTTTGTCTTGTTTGTGGTGTGATCAACGTTTGTGTAAGCAGTAGATGAGTTAGGGAAGTAACACGTAATATTTTAATTATATTTTGCTAAAATGAACGAAATGACTCAAAAAGATTTTGCTGAACGAGACTCAGAGGTCCGAGTTGGTAAAATGATCCGAACTTCCCATCACTACTACGAATCACGTTTATCCTCTGTGTACTCTGGCTCAAAAAGGTAGAGAATGGCACAAATCTCCATCTTGTTTTCTCCTACAACTTCAAAATCGTCCGACATCGCTGTAGCTTTTTGTTTGTAAACAGCGTTTTACTTACTTGCACTTTGTTAGTCTTTGCGCGTTCGCTTTGTAAACACTGGGTCTGTAGTTTTGCGTGACATTTCGACGTGATTCAGTAGTACATAGTGTCGTGAACGCACATCCCAGAGCCTGTGCTACACGAGCGTTTGTGCTTAAAAAGTATACAAATTTTCATAAAAAAAAAAAAAAAAAAAAAAAAAAATTGGCCGATCGTTTCGCTAGTTAAGACCCTTCTTCCTCGGCTGGGATCGTTTAGAGCCCTTTGAAGCTGCATTTAAACTACATTTTGGAAGTTCAAAAAATCCTGAAATGCCTTCCTCAAAAACCATAATTTATTTACAACTGAAGACAGAAAGACATGAACATCTTGGATGACAAGGGGGTGAGTAAATTATTTGTAAATTGTTGTTCTGGAGGTGGACTTCTCCTTTAAGGTTGTGCATTTGAACTTGTATTACGAATTCACCTTCTTTTGTAATATTATTCTATTAAAAATACAAGAATTTGATTTTCTGACCCGTGCAAGAAGTGTTTTGAAGCTTGAAGCTTAACTTGGGAATGAAAACAATTCCTATTGTCAGACTTGTCAGTTATGATTCCCCCTCAGTCAGAAGTGTCTAAACACGCCTGTTAAAGAAGGCCCTGTTTTAATCTTACCTTGGATTGTTACCAGCTCGTTCAAGAAACAACATGCAAAGCTTATGCCTAAGCATCTGTTTTTTATTTGGTTTGGAGTTCTTTTATTGACACATCAACCACAAGCCTTTATTTATGTAATAAACCTTACAAAATTTGGGAAGTCTTTATCTTCTTATAAAAGAGTTGCGTTGGTCAATTGAATGGCATGCAGGAGGAAGTTGGGTGAATATTTTTAGTCTTTTTAAAAATAGAATAAACCATATCTCTTTAATAAAAGATTGTTGTGGAGCTTGTATGTATGGTATGTCCATGTTGAGTGTTGGCTTCAGCAGTCTGACTGTTCAAAATGTATTTTAAACATCCCCTCCCATCCACTTTTCTAAAATTATTCATAATTGAGAGTTTCAAATTGAGATTTATTAAAAACAAACATTAAAACATTACTCTGTCACACAGACGGTCTATTTAAAATGATCTGGTTAAGTCAGAAGGGTGATTTAAATGCCTTAAAAAAATACTGGCACACATTTACATTTACACAAGGATAAACAGTTTCTCTTATGTAAATAATCTTGATGTCCATAAACATTTCGTTCTTAATTCAGAAAGGTCCGCTGCGGTTTTACAGCTGTGCTGTTGTCACTGCAATAAAATATGAAGTTGTAAATTCTTGGATTTATTCTTGGTCACATTATCATAGTCAGAGAATCACCCCTGACACTGATTTTTGTTATATATTAAACACAGTAACATAACACTGAACATGCTTTATGAAAAGCAGCAGGTGTCTGATAATATGACACTTATGGAGATCTCAAGAAACCTGATGACTCTTGAACTATGGGATATATCTGAGTCAGCATCAGCCACGTGGTGGCAACCTATGAAGTGCCAAAAGCACTATCTATCTATCTATCTTGTACTGTTATAAAAGATATGGTTTGTGGTGCATTTTTTAATTGGTTTGAGCATCAGATGCAAGTTTAAACGTTGAATTCGTCCTTTGTTTGCATGTAATATGCAAGTTATTCCACTTTATCTTTGCTTTAAGGGGTAATGATGGTTTAGTAGCTTTAATATGAAAAGAGGCAGTTGTTTTTTCTCTATTGTACATGCAAATAAATGGCCTTGTGTTCTCACAGCATAAATCGGGCTGTGAGTGAGTTTGTAAGTGGATCTCTGTGCATTATTAAGGTTTTCTTTTGAACCGAGTACAATTCTTTTTTAGTCCAGAGGACACAGGCTGTGCCAACATACTTTGGATAAAAGGTTTCATGTGAATGGTTTGGTAACTGCTCAAAGCCATCTGCTTCCATCCAGTCAGAACGATATGATCATTTTGCTACCAAATCACACCAACTCACCCCTCACTGTTTTACATGCCCCATTACACATGCAGAATGTCATCCAATACATTGTCCCATCTCCATACTGTCCTAAACTATTGTTTACAGCAGCTTCAGTTTGTCTCCGCTGGAGAGCTCATGTATCAGTGTCATGTTCTCTTTCTCAGCCAGGACACAGTCGCTGTATTGTTGTGATTTTGGCAGAGGGATGTCCTTTATTTAGGAGAAGACAAGTATAAGGAACAGTCAAACCACTTTGTAACCACAGAGTGTCGAAGTTGAAGTCAAATATGCACCCATAGGAAGTTAGCCTTAGCTTTTGGGCTTTTTGATTGCAGATTTCATATAAATGTACGTTATTTCTTTAGGTTTTTTTTTTCTCTGTCCTTTCATCCTTTCATCCATATGCTGTGCAAATACCTTTTTTTCTGAAGTAGGCAGACCTTTGAGCACATTTTTGCAATATCACCTTAGTTATCAAATGTATGTTTTCTTTAGGAAGTCGGCAAATATGAACTAGATGCGTTCACTGAGCAAATGTGCTTTTTTTAAAATGAATTGATTTAAAACATTGATTTTTCAACTGGTTTTGCGTCAGTGCATTGGATGCCATTTGACCCGTCACAGTACCAGGATGGTTTACTTAAAATAAATAAATAAAAAAAGTAAACACCGTGTTCCTAAGCGTGCAAATTTAATAGTATCAGCATGGGCTGCATAGTTTAGAAAGTAAGCAATTATTAACACGACATGGGATGCATGGAGAAATCAAAAATGTATGTTTATTAGATGAAATGAAGTATGAACATTGGGTCAAATGTTATTTAAGAAATGCATGCTATATTGTTACAACATTAGTATTTGGTTATGTTAGATATTTGAATGTACATTTTCAGTTTTGTAATTGTGACCCTGGACCACAATACCGGTCTTAAGTAGCATGGGTATATTTGTAGCAATAGCCAACAATACATTTTATAGTCAAAATTATCGATTTTTCTTTCATGCCAAAAATTATCAGGATATTAAGTAAAGATCATGTTCCATGAAGATATTTTGTGAATTTCCGACCGTCAAAATGTCAAAACTTAATTTTTGATTAGTAATATGCTTTGCTTAGAATTTCAGTTGGACAACTTTAAAGGCGATTTTGAATATCAATATTTTGATTGCAGATTGCACATTTTCAAATAGTTGTATCTTGGCCAAATATTGTTCTATCCTGACAAACCATACATCAACGGAAAGCATATTTATTCAGATGATAAATCTCAAAAACTCAAAATTGACCCTTATGACTGGTTTTGTGGTCCCGGGTCACAATTTAGATCATCTAGTAACAATGTTAAAGGAATAGTTCACCCAAAAATGAAAACGTGCTGAAAATGTACTCAACCTCAGGCCATCCTAGATTTAGATCGGTTTGTTTCTTCATCAAAACAGATTGGGCTCACCAGTGGATCCTCTGCAGTGAATGGGTGCCGTCGGAACGAGAGTCCAAACAGTTGATAAAACAAACATCACATTTAATCCACACGTATTTCCTAAATGCGTCTTATTGATCTTATTGTGTTTTTTAGATAAAGTTCCCACCATAAATATATCAAAACCTAATTTTAGTAATATGCATTGCTAAGAACTTCATTTGGACAACTTTAAAGGTGATTTTCTCAATATTTAGATTTTTCAGATTCCAGATATTCAAATAGTTATATCTCTGCCAAATATTTTCCTATCCTAACAAACCCTACATCAATGGAAAGCTTATTTATTCAGCTTTCAGATGATGAAATCTGACTGGTTTTGTGGTACAGGGTCACATATTTAGCTTTTTTATTTGCATTCTATTATATGAGTTTAAAGGGATCGTTCTGTCATTAATTACTCACCCTCATGTCGTTCCAAATCCGTAAGACCTTCGTTCATCTTCGGAACACAAATTAAGATGTTTTTGATTAAATCCGAGAGCTCTCTGACCCTGCATAGACAGCAACATAACTACCACGTTCAAGGCCCTCAAGGCCCTTATGTGACATCAGTGGTTCAACCTTTATGAAGCTGTGAGAATACTTTTTGTGTGCAAAGAAAACAAAAACAATGATTTTATTCAACAATTTCTTCTCTTCCTTGTCATTCATTTTTGGGTGAACTGTCCCTTTAACATTGTTTTGCTGTTTTAAAGGACTTTAGTTGTCTTTCAGAGTGGCTAAGAAATTCTCTGTGCAGTTAGTATTTTTCTCTGAATGCAAGTTAGTGCAAAACAGATGCAGTGATTATTTTTTTTGCAGTGATTTCCTTGTGACACCTGTCTGAGTGCAGAATCTCTTCCTTATTGTCTGGACGCCCACGTTGTCCAATAGAATAGTAGTAGATTAGCCAAGTGAGCTATTTTACTTTGTATCTGATTAAGCACACATTATGTTTCGATTTAATCATGCTCTTTCATTAGGTTTTTAATTTACATCTCCTTTTATTGTCTTATAGACTGTTCTGCCTTTGTTTCCTGAGGTCTCGTCGTTTGTTTGATCCTTCAGTGTTTCCCACTGAGTTTTATCAGTGCTGCTGTTGTTTCAGGTGTTCAGTCTCGACCTTTGAAGCTTTGTCCACAGGCAGTATGATCGCAATATGATATTGTTTTGTTCAGTTTGGGCCTGTGGGCTCTTGACTCTAGTCATGTTTTGCAGCGGTATGTGGATACACTAGAAATGCAGCATTTCTTTTTAAAGACAGTCTTGAGTATGTTCTCATATGGTGAAGCCAGTTTTTTGTTGGTGGTTTATTTGTTTGTCATTAGATTTTGCAGCACTCAGTTGTACTATATCAAGCTTGTTTTCTCATCCTTTCTTATCCCTGACCTCATTTTCCCTTTAGTTCGAGTGTTGACTCTTGTTATCTTCATATTAGCAGTAGCTCAGCTCCTGTGAGAAACTCTGCAAGGCTACTAATCACTTTAGGTCTTTAGAAATGCAGATAACACTCAGTAGATAATGCTACGTCTGGCTAAAGAATTAGCTTACTGTAACACATCTATCTTTGCTTTCACTTTCTAGATGCTGCTACAGGTGGGAGGAAAGCGCTCTGCCCTGGGGCTGTTGGCCATCAGGAGGGTGTGGAGTATGACCCGCTCCGCCCATACCGCACCCCAGACAGTGGAGTACAAACCCATCAAAAAGGTCATGGTGGCCAACAGAGGTGCGTCAGTGTTCAGAATAGACTACGAACATACTGCGTACTGCATGCTGTACTGCATATACGATGTGCATACTATACATTTTTAATATATATTTTTCAAACAACATGAATATATGTCGAGGTCATAGGTTTAAATACATGTTGGATCGTACAAAATGCATGTCGTTTTTTATTTAGTACTGACCTGAATAAGACATTTTACATAAAAGACGTTTACATATAGTCCACAAGAGAAAATAATAGTTGAATTGATAAAAATTACCTTGTTCAAAAGTTTACATATACTTGATTCTTAATACTGAATAATAATTAGTACTTAATTACTGTTTAGTGATAGTAGTTCATGAGTCCCTTGTTTGTCCTGAACCGTTAAACTGCTTGCTGTTCTTCAGAAAAATCCTTCAGGTCCCACAAATTCTTTGTTTTTTCAGCATTTTTGTGTGTTTGAAATCTTGACAATGACTGTATGATTTTGAGGTCCATCTTTTGACGCTGAGGACAACTGAGAGACTCATTTGCAACTATTACAGAAGGTTCAAACACTCACTGATGCTTTAGAAGGAAGAACTATGCATTAAGAGCCAGGGGGTGAAAACTTTTGAATTTGTGTACATTTTTCTTATTTTGCCTACAGATCATATTTTTTTTTTATTTAGTATTGCCCTTCAGAAGCTACAGAAGATACTTACATGTTTCCCAGATGACAAAATAAGTTAAATTTACCCTGATCTTCAAATTCAAAAAGTTTTCATTGCCCAGATTTGAATGCATTGTGTTTCCTTCTGAAGCATCAGTGAGCATTTAAACCTTCTGTAATAGTTGCATGTGAGTCCCTCAGTTGTCCTCAGTGTGAAAAGGTAGATTTCAAAATCAGTCATTGTACAGTCAAAATGTTGACTAACCAAAGAATTTGTGGGACCTGAAGGATTTCTCTGAAGAACAGCAGGCAGTTTAACTGGTTAGGACAAACAAGGGACTTGTGAACAACTATCATTAAACATACGTAAATGTCTTTTATGTGAAATGTCTTATTCAGGTCAGTACTAAATAAAAAATAACATGCATTTTGTATGATCCCTCTTATTTTGGTAAAATAATTAACATCTTGAAGATTCTGCAAGGTGTGTGTAAACTTTTGACCTTAACTGTGTATATATACAGTGCCATATACATGGCATGATGAATTGTAGTAATAAAATGCTTTTTGCAGGAGAGATTGCTATCAGGGTGTTCCGGGCCTGCACAGAGCTGGGGATCCGCACAGTGGCCGTCTACTCGGAGCAGGACACGGGTCAGATGCACAGACAAAAGGCAGATGAAGCTTACCTCATTGGGAAGGGGCTGCCACCTGTAGCAGCCTACCTACATATACCAGACATCATCAAAGTGGCCAAGGTCAGACTTTGCACTTGAGTGGGTTCAGTAAAGATACGCTGTAAATGTTCTGTACATTAGTTCAGTTTTCTACTTGCCCTGCCAACATTTTTCACTTGCCTCAAACACAAAACATTATATGTTTACTTTTTTTTAAAAAAGATTTTGTAATGCTAGATTTACAATTATGTTTTGACATTTCTAATTTAAAAATGTATTGTTTACATTTACACAATCATTCAGAAGTCTGGGCTCTGTAAAATGTTTTCGCAGAAATTTTCTAATGGTCACTAAGGCTGCTTATCCAAAATACAGTAAAAAAGTAACACTGTGAAATAAAATTACAATTTATAATACTTTTTTCTATTTTAATTGTACTTAAAAAAAATAAATAAATAAATAATAATAATTAACAGACGTTACTTCAGTCTTCAGTGTCACATGATGCTTTTGGAAATAATTCTAATATGCTGATATGGTGCTCAGGAAATATTTATTATTATTATATAGTTGCGCTGCTTAACATTTTTGTGGAAACAGTGATGCTTTAATATACAGACAAAAAGTTCAAAAGAACAGTATTTATTGAAAATAGAAATCCTTTGTGACAATATAAATTTCTTTGCTCTCACTTTTGATCAATGTAATGCAAAAAAAACCTCTCAATCTTACTAACCTTAAATCTTTGAACGGTAGTGTATTATTTAACATCTATTTTTAATAATTAAAAAAAAAACATATTTATTAATATTATGCAGTTGTTATGCATGCACAGTCACACATACACACACACACACACACACATGTCTGGTTTATTATCTTTGTGGGGACTCTCCATAGGCGCAATGGTTTGTATACTGTCCAGACTGTATTTTCTATCCCCTTACCCTAACCCTACCCCTAAACCTAACCCTTACAGAAAACTTTCTGCATTTTTACTTTCTCAAAAAATCTCATTCTGTATGATTTATAAGCTTTTGTACCCATGGGGACCACAAGCCGGTCCCCACAATGTCAAAAATTTCAGGTTTTACTATCCTTGTGGGGACATTTGGTCCCCACAATGTAGCAAAAACATGTACACACACACACACACAACAAATAATTTTTGTTTTTCATCTAATATTGTTTTCTTTTCAAAGAAAAGTTGCAGAAATATTTGGAAATTTTACTAATACCATAACTATTTAAAAGCAAAAAAGCAAAAAAATATTAAATGGTTTGATTTCTTATTGATGCTACTAAATCTATTAGAAGTTTTTTTTTTTTGCAGTTTGACAAAATGTCATCCACATACACTACCAGTCATAAGTTTTTGGATGGTAAGATTTTTTTAATGTTTTTTAAAAAAGTTTCTTTAAAAAAGATGATTTTTTTTAGCATCATTACTCCAGTCACATTATCCTTTAGAAATAATTCTAATATTATGATTTGCTGCTAAAAAACATTTATTATAATTATTATTATTATTATTATGATTAAAAACAGCTGAGCAGAAATTTTTTTCAGGTTTCTCTGATGAATAGAAAGTTCAGAAGAACAGCAATTATTTAAAATAACATTATAAATGTCTTTATTATCACTCTTATTACAAAATAAAAGCTAAATAAAAGTTATTAATTCTTTAATAAAAATGATACTGACTCCAAGCTTTCAAATTATATAGTGAACAATGTTACAAAAGCTTTTTATTTCAGATAAATGCTGATCTTTGGATCTTTCTATTCATCAAGAAATCTTGAAAAAATGTACTCAACTGTTAAATATTGAGCAGAAGAGACTTCTTTAAAAAAACATTAGAAATCTTACTGTTCAAAAACTTTTGACTGGTAGTTTATGTCAGCCAGCTAGGTAAGTTTATTAGAACTGGCAACCAGATGTTACAGAAAACCAAATGTTTAAGTTGTGCAAGGCATACAAATGTAAGATCTAGTGGTGAGACAACAGGTGACAGTTTCATTAACAGGCCCAAAACTCTCACACTGGTCCTGGTTCAGTGTGAGAATTTTATGTGAGAACTGTTTGTTGTGGATTTCAAAAGCAGCAATGTATTCACATGTTTTTAACACCTGCAGCTTTTGTTAAAAGTGTTTGTGTGGTGAAACAGCAGATGAGGATCTTGTGACCTGTAAAATATACACACAGCCTGCAGTGATTGGACAGATAGAGCACAAACAAGCCTGCAAAGAGCAGTAATTGCACATAATTACACCTTCCGACAAAGGGTTCAGAGTCTGATGTCAAGACGAGATGGTAGTTTAGCCATAAAATAATCACAGACAGCCACATCTCCCACATCTCATTTTCTGATTAAATACCTTAGACAACAATCAATTGACAATCAGTCAGTCAATGGCTTAACCAACAAATAAATGAATGGTTTTAACAGCTTGCCAGTTTAACACTATGCCTTATGTGTCTCAGAAAATGTCCCATGTTGTGTTAAGCACCTGAAACATTCCTAATCTCTTGTCGTGACTTGTTTAGAGAACTAAATTGGCTAACCGTGAATGCAGGACAACAGACATAACATTTTAGTCGGTGTGAGAAGTTGGGCTGCATTCTTGGAGCCGCTACTCTTTTAGCTGCTTATGGAAAGAGCTTCTACAACATTTCATAAGGATTTTTTTTTTTGGATGAATAGAAAGTTCAACAAAACAGCATTTATTTGAAATAGAAATGTCTTTACTGTCACTATTGATCAATAAGATGCATCCTTACAGAATAAAAGTATTATTTAGAAGAAAAATAACTGTACTGTACCAAACTGTACCTTTTGAACTTTTGTCTTTTTGTGTCATCTCTTGTCATTCTCATAAATAAATGATAAGGTGACAGTATCGCTGTCATCTGAATAGGTTTTACAGGATTTTATTGTTACAGAACAATTGTGCTGGCAAATGGTGATGTTTTGCTATCTGTGCCTGACAGGAGAATGATGTGGATGCCATCCACCCAGGTTACGGCTTCCTGTCAGAACGTGCCGATTTTGCCCAGGCGTGCGTGGATGCTGGAGTACGTTTTATCGGCCCAACCCCAGATGTGGTGCGCAAGATGGGGGACAAAGTTGAGGCCCGTTCCATTGCCATCAGTGCAGGTAGAGCATTCATCGTCTGATCTCCTCCGGGAACATCTTGCTGTTTTCTCTCTTACCGCTTTATATCAAGAGTTGTGTCACTGAAACAAGTGCATCAGAGCCCGTACACTTGTTCAGCGGCTGTTCTTTCTGAAGTATTTTTTCCCTGAGGGGTTTTTAAAAAATCTTAAAAAAAAAAGGAAATTATAAGCTGTGAACCAAACCAGCTAGCTATGAGATGAATCACAACATTAGACACTTTATCTTTTTGTCAGATTTTCAAACCTTTTTTGCCTTAAATCAAAGGTACAAGATTGTTACTAATGAGGGAATTACTTTGAGGGAAAGAGCTATAATCTATAGAAGCACGTTTCCGCCACTGAATAAAAAATAAAAAAAGTAATTGCGACACTTTATCTCACAATTCTGACCTTTTTCCTTGCAATTGTGAGTTTACATCTCAGGTATAAACTCACAATTCTGACTTTTTTCTCAGAATTGTGACATATAAACTCATAATTTTGACTTTTTCTCTGAATGGTCAGATATAAATTCAAAATTTTGACTTTTTTCTCAGAATTTCGAGATATAAACTCAAAATTGTGAGTTCTAAAGTCATAATTGTGAGATATAAACTCATAATTTGACTTTTCTCAGAATTGTGAGATATAAACTCACAATAGCAAGAAATAAAGTCAGAATTTCAAGATATAAACCCACAATTGTGAGTTGTAAAGTCAGAATTGTGAGATATAAACTCATAATTTTGACTTTTCTCAGAATTGTGAGACATAAACTCATAATTTTGACTTTTTCCTCTGAATGGTGAGATATAAACTCATAATTTTGACTTTTTTCTCAGAATTTCGAGATATAAACTCACAATTGTGAGTTCTAAAGTCAGAATTGTAAGATATAAACTCATAATTGTGACTTTTTCCTCTGAATGGTGAGATATAAACTCATAATTTTGACTTTTTTCTCCAAATTTCGAGATATAAACTCACAATTGTGAGTTCTAAAGTCAGAATTGTGAGATATAAACTCATAATTTTGAATTTTTTCAGAATTGTGGGATATAAACGCACAATAGCAAGAAATAAAGTCAGAATTGCGAGTTCTAAAGTCAGAATTGTGAGATATAAACTCATAATTTTGACTTTTTCTCTGAATGTTGAGATATAAACTCATAATTTTGACATTTTTCTCTGAATGGTGAAATATAAACTCATAATTTTGACTTTTTCCTCAGAATTGTGAGATATAAACGCACAGTAGCAAAAAATAAAGTCAGAATTGCAGATGTAAACTCACAATTGCGAGTTCTAAAGTCAGAATTGTGAGATATAAACTCATAATTTTGACATTTTTCTCTGAATGGTGAGATATAAACTCATAATTTTGACTTTTTCCTCTGAATGGTGAGATATAAACTCATAATTTTGACTTTTTTCTCCAAATTTCGAGATATAAACTCACAATTGTGAGTTCTAAAGTCAGAATTGTGAGATATCAACTCATAATTTTGAATTTTCTCAGAACTGTGAGATATAAACGCACAATAGCAAGAAATAAAGTCAGAATTGCGAGTTCTAAAGTCTGAATTGTGAGATATAAACTCATAATTTTGAGTTTTCTCAGAATTGTGAGATATATAAAACTGTTATAGATGTACTTTTATTGCAAAATATGCAAAAATTATATAAAATGTACATTCACACACACACAGTCGTTCAATCAGTTGGGAGCAGTTTGTTTTTTTTTTTTTTTTAAGAAGCCTTTTCTGCTCAAGGCTGCATTTATTTGATTAAAAATACAGAAAAACAGTAATATTGCGAAATATTATTGCAATTTAAAATAGTGGTTTTCTATTTAAATATAAATATAATTTATTCCTGTGATGCAAATCTGAATTTTCGGCATCCTTACTCCAGTCTTCAGTGTCACATGGTCCTTCAGAAATCATTCTAATATGCTGATTTATTATCAATGTTGAAAACAGTTGTGCTACTTTCCTTTTTTTTTTCATGATTCTTTGAATAAAATGTTAGAAAGAACAGCACTTATTTGAAATGGAAATCGTTTGTAACAGTATACACTATAGTTCAAAGGTTGCAGTCAGTACATTTTTTTTTTTCTTTTTTTTCTTTATTTGAAAGAAATTAACACTTTTCATCCAGCAAGGATGTGTTAAATTAATAAAAAGTGATAGTAAAGACTTAGATTGTTAGAAATGATTTATATTTTGAATAAATATTTTTAAAACTTTATTATCAAAGAATCCTGAAAAGAGTATCACAGGTTCCAAAAAAATATTAAGCATCACAACTGTTTCCAACATCAATAATAAATCAACATATAAGAATGATTTCTGAAGGATCATGTGACACTGGAGACTGGAGTAATGGCTGATGAAAATTCAGCTTTGCATCACAGAAATTAAAATAGATTAAAATAGAAAACTGTTTTTGCTATTTTAAATTGCAATAATATTCTATAATATTACTTTTTCTGTATTTTTGATCAAATAAATGGAAATTTGAGCATAAGAGACTGTTGTTTTTCCATCAGAAATGCTGCTGTTAAGCATGAATAATTTAAAAAATAATTTGAAATAATAATAATAATAGCTGAGGGCTTCAAACAATGCATATTCCACTGATTATCAACCTTGTAGCTCACAGTAGGTCAGTAGAGTTTAAAAATCAGTCCCCCGATAGAGAAAATGAATGTAATTTTTATTTCCTGAACCAAACTGTGGCACTCTATTAAAGCTGAAGTGTGTTTTGTTATATTAATAAAAAAAAAATGTTAACATAAAGGGATAATTAACTCAAATGACTCTCACTCAAACGTGTTGTTTCAAACCTAAGTTTCTGAACACAAGAGAATTTTCATTTTTCGGTGAACTGTCCCTTTAAATTTGTCTACTAAACTGGTATTGCGTCATAATATCTACATGGCACATCAAAGATTTTCATGGTATTACTACGGTGCATGTCCTCCCTTTAAAAAACAAACACAACAGATGTGTCTTTGTCATCCTGCAGGTGTGCCGGTGGTACCCGGAACAGATGCTCCCATCTCGTCTTTGCAGGAAGCTCAAGAATTCTCCAACAGCTATGGCTTCCCTATTATCTTCAAGGCTGCGTATGGTGGTGGAGGCCGTGGAATGCGAGTCGTCAGGGAGTATGAGGTACTAGGTCTGAGAATAAAATAATTTGTAAAGGATTGGAACACGTTTAATCTTCGCTCCATTCCTTCTGAGAGCCAGTCGTGAGCTTTGACATGTTTAAATGAACGCAAAAGTGAGGCCCTTGTGTGCACTTTAGATTTGTTTGCTCTTGAGTTACTTGTGCTGTATGAATAGATGTGCTGGGTATTTGCACCGGGTGACCCTATGACTTTGTGTGTGATCAGGAACTAGAGGAGAACTATCAACGTGCGTACTCCGAGGCCCTGGCAGCCTTTGGCAATGGAGCTCTGTTTGTGGAAAAGTTCATTGAGAAACCCAGACACATTGAAGTGCAGATCCTGGGTAAGTCAGTTTTCTCAGTATTGGTTTGTGTTAGGTCAATCTCTGGTCAGGAACTGCAGATTTCTAATATTCTAATATTAAAGAAATGGTTCAACCAGAAATGAACACCTTTATTACATTACAAACCTGTAATACATAATGGCTTCTGTGGAACACAAAAGGAAATCCGTTGCTCTTTGGTCTGAAGTGTTTTATTGTCAAAAGGATTCAAAAGCACTGTAAAAAAGTCTGTCCCACATGACTTGTTTGCTACAGTCATTTGAAGCTGTGTAGTAGCTTTGTTTGTGGACAGACCGAAATTTAAGTCATTACTCACTTAGAATCCCCTTTCGTGGGCTGTTGAACACTGACTGGATCATTGAGTCAGTAGGTATATTTACATTCACCAATTTTTGTCTGTCTGAATGAATCCAATCTGATTTTTGGGCATCTGCAGTGCCAAGTTGCTTTTTTTTAAGCAAAAATCTAACAGATTTTGTCTCCAGATCAGTTTGAAAGATAAATAAACATGAATATTCGTAATAGCCCAAGTATACTTAAGAGTAGTTCACTTCCAGAAAAAAAAAGTACAGATAATTTACTCACCCCTTGTCCAAAATGTTCATGTCTTTCTTTCTTCAGTCAATAAGAAATTGTTTCTTCAGGATTCAGGAATTATTTCCATATAATGGACTTTAATGGTGCCCCCAAGTGTGAACTTCCAAAATGCAGCTTCAAATGATTCTAAAAAATACCAGCCGAGGAAAAAGGGTCTTATCTAACAAAATGATTTGTCATTTTTGAAACAAATGAACAATTTATATACCTTTCAGCTTTAAACGGTTGTCTCGTTTTTTTCCCCTGGTCGATACAGTTAGGGTATGTCGCAAAACTCCCATCTCATTTTCTTCCCCAACTTTAAAATCATCCTACATCACTGCAGAAGTACCAACCCAGTGTTTACAAAGTGGACATGCAAAGAATATCAAATGCCCTTTACAAAAAAAAGGTAAAACAACGATGTTTGACGTTAAAGAAGAAAACGAGACGGGTGTTTTTCCGACATACCCTAACTGTATTGACCCGGATCACACAGACTAACATGCGCATTGTAGGGACGAGACAAGATGTGCATTTGAAGTTAAAAAGTATATAAATTGTCAATTTGAAATTTAAAATTTGAAATTTGAAAATGAGATAAGATAAGACCCTTTTTCCTCGGCTGGGATCATTTAGAGCCATTTGAAGCTGCATTTAAATTGGAAGTTTAAACTTTGGGGGACCATTGAAGTCCATTATATGGAAAACATTCCTGAAATGTTTTCCTCAAGAAATATAATTTCTTATCGACTGATTAAAAAAAGACATGAACATCTCGGATGATAAGGAGGTGAGTAAATTATCTGTACATTTTTGTTCTGGAAGTGAACTTCTTAAATTTTTTTCAACATAAGCGAGCATACGCATTAGGGGTGTAATGGTTCTCGGTAAAAAAAAAACGAACCTGCTTTAAGACATGCTTTTTTTGGGCCGTTAAATAATAATGCAAATACCAGTGAATTGAAAAGTGCATTGCATGAATCGTTTAAATACTCTCTTCCCATTCATTTATTGATCGAAAAGGAAACAAAATTTGCACCATTATGGAACACCAAATGGGTCATAATTCGCCATTAACCTATAGAACACAAGGGGCTGGTTGCATAAACAACTTAGACTAGTCTTAAAAAGTTAGCTAATCTAATTTGTTTTCTTCTAGACTGGTCTTAACTGTTTAAAGTCTTCTAGACTGGTCTTAACTGTTTAGATTGGCCTAATTTTAATCAGAAAAGTGAGGCTGGTTATCTCTTGGCTAACTGCTAGTTGGTCAAACTAGTTCTTAAAGGGGTCATTGGATGGCCATTTTCCACAAGTTTATATGATTCTTTAGGGTCTTAATGAAAAGTCTGTAACATGCTTTGGTTAATATTTCTCAATGGTAGTGTAAAAAAACACCCTTTTTACCATGTCAAAATCAGCTCTGCAAAAATCAACCTGTTCTGGTCTTTGTTGCTTTAGATGTTAATGAGCTGTGCTCGCCCCGCCCCTCTCTTCTCTCTGTGGAGTGATGAGCCTGTTTACTTTAGCCACATTTAGCCGCGTTTGGCCATGAAACTTGCTAACTAGCACATTATTAGGAAAGGCGATTGCAAAGATTCATAAAAAAAACCCTTATACTCACATCTGCTGTAAGTAAAGCTGGATCACTGGGTGGATTTTTATCATTATAGGGTGTTTGTGTACACACACTGCCAACACACATTTATGTTCAAACAACTTGTAAAAGTGAACTTGGCATCCGATGACTCTTTTAAGACGCAGTCTTAACATAGTGTCTATATTTATGCGACTGGCTCCAGGCGTTTGATTAATAGCAAATTATGACCCATCTGGCGTTCCATATGTGCACGGCTCATTGCATATATGCAATAACAGAAGTATACTTTGGCGTTAAGGCATATAAAAACATTATCTTCACACCACTGCACATGTGTGCATGGTATTTTTGAATTAATGATTACATAGCTAAAATCTTGCTGTCAAACACCTTGTTAAAGATCTACACTACTCAAATTCTCATTCAGATTGAGCTCAATCAAATTAGAAGTGTTTACGTAAAGGCTTTTCAGTCTGATTGAGCTATCAACTTGATTACAAATGGATTATTAATTTGCATATAAATGAGTAGGTTTACCTGATCAGTCCAAATTATGAATGAATCATTTAGAAATTTGTTGAAAATATCCATGTTTATAAACCACTTTCTCTCTCATGAATCAACAGATTCAACAGTATAAATCGATTGTATAAATTGATACTTTTCCCATGAACAAGCAATGATAGCAAGGTTTGAATGTCAAGATATCCAATGAATAATATTTCATAAAGCTATTATACGACTTCAGAAGAAAAAAACATATAAGACAAGTCATATATTGAGTTTTTTTATTTTTATGATGCTTTAGAAGCTTCCGTTCTAATTTATTGTAATTGCTTGAAAAAAAAAAAAAAAGAGGAACAAAGACTTTTAGATTTCTCCTTTTGTGTCCCATGGAGAAAAAAAAAACTCACTCAGGTTTGGAAAGACATAAGGATGAGTAAGTAAAGATTTTTAATTCAGATCTGTTCCCAGACATTGTTGCTGAACAAGCTCTCAAAACCCCCAAAAGCGAATGAGATATTTGTCGGAAATAAATACATTGTCTGGCAGTTAATTAAAACATATTTGGATATTTGCACAGAGCACACTGTTCTCAACAGTGAACAGAATGGTGCAGATCTCTGTTGCCTGCTAATTTGCATAGTGTTTATTGATCAGTTATATGATTGTGTTTGTTATTATATTTGGGAGAGATACTAGCAGATGGGTTTGTTTACAGTGCCAGATGGGTTTAAGACTTCTGTGTAATGCTCAATGAGTTGATCGGTCCATTGTGTGTAGGCGATAAATACGGCAATGTCATTCACTTGTACGAGAGGGACTGCTCTATCCAGAGGAGACACCAGAAGGTGGTGGAGATCGCACCGGCCACACAGCTGGACCCGCACCTCAGAGACAGACTCACTGCTGACTCCGTCAACCTCGCTCGACAGGTACAAGTGAAAACATCTGACAGATGGCAGCATTGGCTTTCCTCCAAAACCTATGCAGAGGCAGATTTACAAAAGTTTATGACTGGAAAAGAATGTATGGATAAACTACTGCTCAAACACTTGAGTTTCAAATGGATGCTAAAGGAAGTTAAACAGCATAAAATTACCACAGAATCTCACTGACTAGCATTTTTAAAGGGATAGTCCACCCAAAAATGAAAATTCTGTCATTCTTAATTACTCACTCTCAAACCCGTAAGACGTTCGTTCATCTTCGGAACACAAATTAAGATATTTTTGCATACACCCAGCGTAGACAGGAAATTTTTGGTTGAACCACTGTCGTCACGTGAACTATTTTAACAATGTCCTCACTACCTTTCTGGGCCTTGAACATATCAGTTGCATTGCTGTCTATTTAGGGTTGTGCCAGTGAGGATGCAGTAATTTAGAAAACAAAATTCTGTGACTAAATTTAGATCTATTTCAGTACCTGTTGATGCAGTACTTTGATGTAGACAGCAGGTGTCGCTGCTGTGCCATTGGATTGCTGACAACCATAATCAAACTTTCCCATTCATCCATTTCACTGCATCAACATATGCCAAGACCAAAAACATGGTCTGTTTTTGCTGCAGCATACAAGCTGTTAAAAAACAGTAACATCTGCCTTAAAAGAGTAACAAAGCTTCTATAGCAATCCATTACTGTTACTGATAACCAGTTTCCACTCTAACAACGACTTGTGCTGTAACCTCTTAGTGTTTTTCAGATGATATCCAGATGGGTCTTGACACTGATATCTGTTTATTACTACAGGACGTTTTTTCATATGTTGTTCATCTGGTTGACTCATGTCTGTATGCCAGCCTGAGCGAGCATATGGACCGCCTGCACTGGCATTTGGGGAGGTTTGAACCTCTCAGTTGTGATATTTTTATATTTTATCTGCTGGAGATGGTAAAAGTGGTGCTTTTTTATTTTGGCAGAGGTTACAAAAAAGTAGGGGTGGCTCTGAAGCTGCACAGCAACCCAAGCCAGTAGATCCTTTGATAAGCTCCTCCCCTCTTGGTTACTGTTGATAAATGACACAGACATTACTGAATTTCTCAAAGAAAACAATGTTTTTTAGCAATGATGAGGTGAAAATGGAATGGATATTACTCTTAAGTAGGCTAGAATGAATAAGGGCACTGCACAGAATTTTTATCTGCTAAAATTGTTAAATTACATTAAAATCTACCGAGACTGCAGATCAGAATTAAGGCAATGCTTAAAGCCTTTTTATAGCAAAAATCATCTTTTTAAAGGGATTACTGCTGATGAAATTAGTGTTAAGTGAAGAAAATGGTTCTAGAACATGCTCACCGGCACTACGAACTCCACTTTGACCTGAATCAATAAGTAAATGAATTAGCGTTAACTTAGTAAGGTTAATTTACCTCGGAGCAAATGGTGGTGTCCTTACCGATTATTACTTGCTCGTTTGGGAATGAAGGCTGACATATGACAGCATGCACCTGTCAGGGTTTATTTAATGATTCGGAAGAGGGGAAAATGCTGATTTTATCCTGTGTAGCTGATCTGGTAACAACATTTTAACAAATTTTTGCATAAATCGTGAAACATTCAGTTTAAAAGAACCAACACAGGACTTCAATGTAATTATGTTAAAGGGATAGTTCACTCAAAAATGACAACTCTGTCATTAATTACTCACCATTGTGTTGTTCCAAACTTGTAAGACCTTGGTTTATCTTTGGAACACAAATTAAGATATTTTTATTAAATTCAAGCACTTTCTAACTCTCCATAGACAGCAACGCAACTACCATGTTCTAGGCCCAGAAAGGTAGCAAGGACATTGTTAATATAGTTCATGTGACATCAGTGGTTCATCCATAATTTTAAAAATTTAAAGCCTTGATTGTGGTAGTTGCACTGCTGTCTATGGAGGGTCAGAAAACTCTCAGATTTCATCAGAAATATCTTAATTTGTGTTCCGAAGATGAACGAAGGTCTTATGGGTTTGGAACGACATGAGGATGAATAATTGACACAATTTAAATTTTTAGGTGAACTGTCCCTTTAAGAATAGATCAAAGGCTTGTCGGATAATATTGTAGGTGGCATCAGTTGCTAACTAATAATATTGATCATTAAATGTTTTTGAGATGGAAATCAAAATTTTTTCTTTTATAACACAAACTAGGGATGCACGATATTGGATTTTAACCGATATCCAATATGGCGATATTTTTTAACTTATTTTGGCCGATAGCGATGTCAATACTGATACCGTTATATTTCCTTTTGTTTGGAAACAGTCTCTCCTGTGTGGAAATATAAGCTAATTATTTTTTACATTTAGTTAGTTTTTAACAAGAACTTATTTGTTAGAAATAAATAAACAATAATAAAGTTATTTTTTAATGACAGTACATTGAAGCTTTGAAAATAACTATAAATAAACTATATATAAATTTCTATATAAAGTTTTTAATTTACAAGTGTCATGTTTGTGATTTAGTTTTTTTTTTCATGTTAGCTATAGCTTCTGACCTTTAAATCAAAACATATTCATGATTTTATGACATCAATTACTGCTTCATTAAATCAGAAACACAGTCTAAATGTTATTTGTTTATCTTATAGGGCTGACAGTTTAATGTGTTAATTAGTTATGAAAAAATAACGCAATTTAAAATATTTTAACAGTTAACGCACTGGCCCCACCATCAGACCTGTACGCCATTTTAATAATTAATTTCATATAGTTGACTGTTGACAAATTTTCTGCAGGACAACTCCATATATGCAGTTATACCTTAAAATTCAAGATATTAGTGCAAAAAAAAAAAATGCCATTGTATGTGTTTTGTCTCATATTTACATACATCACATATATCACACAGGCAGCAAGAGCAATATGACATGAGTGCTGATTTTGTCCTGATCTATTACAAGCTTAAATGTGATTTTGTACAGCAGTGCAGTAAATAGGGTTTAATGCAGGTTAAATGCAGCAATGAATCTAATCATTATTCAGGCATAACTTCGCTTTTAGAATAAGGCCACACTATTGAGGTGATCGCTATCACACCGTGAGCACATGTGAGTTATTCCTCTTATCAGCAAGACATATCGGCATAATTTTTCATATCGGTCCGATGCCGATATTTACATTTAAAGGAGAAGTTCACTTTCAAAACAAAGATTCACATATAGTGTACTCACCCCCTTGTCATCCAAGATGTTTGTGTCATTCTTTCTTCAGTTGTAAAGAAATTATGTTTTTTGAGGAAAACATTTCTGCATTTTTCTTCATATAATGGACTGATATGGTGCCCTGAGTTTGAACTTCCAAAATGCAGTTTAAATGCGGCTTCAAACGATCCCAAATGCGGTTGTAAATGATCCCAGCCGAGGAAGAAGGGTCTTATCTAGTGAAATGATCGGTTATTTTCATTTAAAAAATACAATTTAAATACTTCTTAATCTCAAACGCTCGTCTTGCCTTTCTCTCCCTGACTCAAGACAGTTAGGGTAACTCCAATCGTATTTTCTCCCTCAACTTCAAAAATCATTTCAAAATCATCCTACATCACTGTAGAAGTTCCAACCAAGTGTTTGCAATGTGAACATGCAAAAAAGGTCAAACAACCTTAACAAAAAAGGTTAAAACAGCGATATAGGGTGATTTTGAAGTTGAGGGAGAACATGAGATGCGAGTTTTTCGACATACCCTAACTGTCATGAATCGGAACAAAAACAGTCCAGGCAGAGTAAGACAAGACAAGCGTTTAAAATTAAAAAGTATATAAATTGTGTTATTTTTTTATTAAAATAACCAATTGTTATGCTAGACAAAACCCTTCTTTCTCGGCTGGGATTGTTTCTGCATTTGGGATCATTTGAAGCCGCATTTAAACTGCATTTTGAAAGTTCAAAATTGGGGCACCATATCAGTCCATTATATGGAGAAAAATGCTAAAATGTTTTCAAAAAACATAATTTCTTTACGACTGAAGAAATACAGACATGAACATCTTGGATGACAAAGGGGTGAGTACATTATATGTGAATCTTTGTTTTGGAAGTGGACTTCTCCTTTAAAGCCGTTATCTGCGATTCCGATATCGGTCCAGTAATATTGTGCATCCCTAACCTAAACTATGATGTAAATGCAAGTATAATTCTCAGTCTGATTTTTAGAAACACAGGCTGAAGCAAAAACTCAAGCCAAACTGACAGCTCACTCAAAATCAAAAGAGTGATATCTTGACAGGTGCTTTTTGCTGTGTCTTTGATCAAATGCCAGTGAGGAGACACATACATGTGCGATTTGCAGTCATTTTGGATAAAAATGTGTGGCAAATGCATAAATGGAAACTGGCTGTTGTCCTCTGTTGTGTTCTTCATCTTTAGTGTTATTGAATGTGCTGCTCCAGTGTGTTTATATTTGACTTTCTGAAGCGTTTTTGAGTGACAGTTGAGGGATGTATATGAAGAGAGAGCATTATTGACTGACTATTGACATATGACTGTGCCGATGATCTGACCTCATGAGAGAGAGTCGCTCTGAACTCAGAAAAGAGTTTACTAAAGCCTGCTTTTGAAGGGGAAAGATTAATTACTCTCAGACTGGGTGAAGATTGAACTGACTTCAATTCCAGTTCAAAAATTGCTTGAATTTGTTCAACTTTAGTGTTTCATCTTGTGTTTAATGCTTTTGCAATTTTAGTCATATTAAAGGGGGAGTTAACCCTACTCACCCTCATGTCATTTCCATATCTGTTGGTGTTAATGGGGTCCTATGTTGTTTTGGACCCAGAGTCATATGTGACATAAGGGTGAGTAAATGAACTTTTGAATGAATTATCCCTATAACAGCCAAGAGGAAGATGAAAAATGGAGTAAATTTCGAATTTGAACCAATATCCGTTTTAGGATCAAGGTTTAATGCACTAATTTTCACAAGGGGACCCAGAAGCCCACTTAGGTTTATCTGTTAACCCACTTCACACTAAATGTAGTTCATTTCATGGTTGGCAGCAGTTTTTTTGCAATTTCTGGTAACTTGTTTGTGTGAATGTGTGTAATCATGTCCACGCACAGATACGACACGTCCCTCTATGTGCGCAATTGCACGCCTGCCTTGCAGAGTTTGTCAGTCTGATGAATCACAAACATGACATTTCTTGTGTAGTTCTAATAAAGCTTCTGACTATTCATGAAAGATCTTACACATGGTAGATTTTTCCAAGTAATATTGGAGACATTTAAATTTTTAATACCTAGCAATTTTAGATATGGAGTTTCTGAGTAAACATGCATAAATTACATTTGGAGAGGCTGGAATCGACTGCCAAAGTAAAAAGATTCATTCAGTATGTTATCAGTGTAGAGTTGCTTTTGACGTCCCCTTCTGAATTGAACAGACACACGTACAGATAAAATACAGCGGGGGTCACCTGTCTTTCACCCCTTCTGGACTCTCTGCTGTGAGTTGTTTAGCGTTCTGGAGAATATGAATGCATTAGCATTTATGTGTGTGCGAGTGAGTGAGATATGGAGTATTGTCTGTGTGAGTATGTGTGTGTGTGTATATGAAGTGAGGGAACTTGGTGAAGGAGTAGAGCGAGAGAGATAAAGAGAGTGAGCGAGCTAAAATCTCTCCTCCATCTGTTCTATCATATGGACGAGGGAAATGGAGAAGATGGCCAGGCTTTCAGATTTCTCAGAGCAAGCATTAAAACCTCATTTGAGCTTTTGACATGTTCCCTTAGACGCTTGAAGCTCCCCTCAATCTCATTTCCTAGTGCTGAGTACAGCTTTTCTCTTAAGAGCAGTGGGATGTATTCCTTTGTTCTCTCACACTCCAGCTTTAATGTCAAAGGAAATTCTCCCTGGCTCATTTAATTTTTCTAATTCTTTTTTTGGAAGCTTGGTAGAAGTTTCACGTGATTCTGTAAGAACGAAATGGCCTGTCACCATCGTATTTAATCATTAGGATTGTATGTCACAGAAATGGAAATGTCATGTGTGATAATGTTTCCCGTTCTTCATATTGGAGCAAAACATGACTTGAACTGACCTTTAGCAGATGTTAAACACAGTTTCCAGCAGTAGCCGTAAGAATCGTTCCATGAGACGGGTGATTTTTCTGGTTTGGTATATTTTACTTAGACATTTGGTATCGTTTTAAACATTTAGTTGGACAAATAGTAAATGGCAAATTTTATAAGTTTAATCCTTTGTTATAATTTCATATAATCCTTTAAGAAAGGTAAAAGGTTTTATTGTAACAGGGTTGATGTTGTGACAGTACAATGCATTTTTTGGGAGAATTTAATAGTGATGAAGGACTGATGTTTTTCAAAATGTAACAGTGTTGATGGTAACAGGGTTGATTGTTGTGCCAGTTAGTTATGCTTAAGGTTTTGAAACTGCAAGGCATTTATTTGAAGAATTTAATACTGATATCTACAAATATATATTTGATAACAGAGTTGACCTGTTAACTTGTGCTCTACTCACTGACGAAATTATACATAAGATAAAATTTAAAAAAATTAATGTATTTCAATCAGTGAAGGTGAAAGGTGAAAGGACGGTGATGCTACTAAGAAAATTGTTTTTTTTTTTTTTTTGTTTTTTTTTTTTTTTTTTTTTAGAATTTACTTTAAAAGGGCAGAAATATTATAGTGACAGAGTTGACTTAAAAACACACCTTGTAAATATTACATTTTTTCTATGTATGTTCATGTTCATATTTTAGTTGACAATTTTAGGTCTTATTTCCATTTTAATATTTAATTATGTCTTTCAAAATGTAACAGAGTTGACGGTAACAGGGTTGATCGTTTTGCCAGTTTTGCTTAAAGTTTTGAAACTGCAAGGTATTTATTTGAAGAATTTAATACTGATGTCTACAAATATAAACTTGGTAACAGAGTTGACCTGTTAACTTGTGCTCTACTCACTGACAAAAGTATACATAAGATAAAATTCTAAAAATGAATGCATTTCAAACAGTGAAGGTTAATTTCCTAAAGGATGGTGATGCTATGAAGACATTTTTTGTTTATTTATTTATTTTTTTAAAGAATTTGTTACTTTAAAAGGGCAGAAATATTATAGTGACAGAGTTGACTTAAAAACACAACTTGTAAGTAATACTTTTTTTCTATGTATGTTTATGTTCGTATTTTAGTTGACAGTTTTAGGTCTTAGTACCGTTTTAATATTTATGTCTTTCGAAATGTAACAGAGTTGATCATTTTGCCAGTTATGCTCAAAGTTTTGAAACTGCAAGGCATTTATTTGACGAATTTAATACTGATGTCTACAAATATATACTTGGTAACAGCATTGACAAGTTAGCTTGTGCACTACTCACTGACAAAATTAAGCATAAAATATTATGTTTATAAAAATGAATGGACTTTAGTCAGTGAAGGTTACTTTCCTAAAGGACACTGATGCCATTAAGAAAATGTATTTATTTATTTATTTTTTTATTTATTATTATTTAAAAAAAAAAAAATTTGTTACTTTAAAAGGGAAGAGCTATTATAGTGACAGGGTTGACAGAGGAACGCTACTTTTAAATAATACTTTTTTTCTTTGTATGTTTTATGTTTTAGACAATTTTAGGTTTTATTTTAGGTATTATTCAAAATGTAACAGAGTTGATCGTAACACTGTTGATTGTTTTGTCAGTTAGTTATGCTTATAGTTTTGAAACTACAAGCCATTTATTTGAAGAACCTAATACTGATGTCTACAAATGTATACTTGGTAACAGAGCTGAAATGTAAAGAGGGTGTCCTAATTACAAACATGGAAAAAAAATCCATACAGTTATACAATTAAGTAAACTTTAATTAGTGTAGTTTATTTTTCAATAATACAATAAGTCTTTTTAATAATACATTGTCATCTAAAATAAAAAAATAGAGATAATAAACACATAATGTTAGGTTTTATTTCCATTGTAATATATAATTAACCCTATCTCTAGGTAAAACAAGAAGTTGAAATACAAAATAGACTAAATTACATTTATTTATATAATTTATATGTACATATAACAGAAAACATCTGTTTGTAGGATGACTCAACTACATGCTACAGAGTAAAGGGAAGACACTGCAGGCAAAAACACTGTTTTTTCAGGCACCTGTTCTCAAGTTTGAGATTTTGGGCTTTTTTGGTTTTTCATAAAGTGTTTTTTTCAGACTAATGGAAAGAAAACATCCAAAAGACCTTGTTAAGTGTTTCTTTTATAGCACATTATCTATTTGTGTCAATAGATTTCAATTACAATCCATATTTTTAAAGGCCGATTTCTCAAAATAAATGTTTTCTTCTACACTGAGCCATAAATCTCCACTTCAGTAGCACTTAGACACACCAGACTTTACATTTTTATTCCTGTCTATATCCTGAAGGTTTTTACAGAGGGATTTGTTCATATATAGTTTGATTGAAGTTATATAACATTTTATTCCCCCCAAAAACTGTAAAAATATATTTTTTCTGTCTGTTCTAAGTATTTTCTGAATTATGGAGTAACAAAATAAGATACCCAAAATTCCCTCTGTAAAAACATTTGATAATATGTAAAAAAAATTAAACAAGAATTCTGAAACTGACTTCATCCAGTGTTTAGATTTTTGTATTAGAAATGTATGCAAATTAGCGTACATTATTTATTTCATTAAAGGAGAACTCCACTTCCAGAACAACAATTTACAAATAATTTACTCACCCCCTTATCATCCAAGATATTCATGTCTTTCTGTCTTAAGTCATAAAGAAATTATGGTTTTTGAGGAAAACATTTTAGGATTTTTCTGCATATAATGGACTTTATTGGTGCCCCGAATTTGAACTTCCAAAATGTAGTTAAAATGCAGCTTTAAAGGGCTCTAAACGATCCCAACCGAGGAAGAAGGGTCTTATCTAGAGAAATGATCAGTCATTGTTTTCGAAAAATAAAAATTTGTATACTTTTTAAGCACAAAAGCTTGTGTAGCACAGGCTCTGGGATGCACGTCCATGGGTCGTTCTTGAATGATTCGTTAATTTTGAACGAATATAATGTGACTCGGGAAGAACGAGTCGTCTTGGGGAGTGATTTGTTCAGTCGTGCATGCGCAACATCCTATTAGGTTCTGTACTGGAATTAGTTCACCTGCTTCGAGTCTTCAGGTTTTTCGAGTCATCCGTTCATCTTATGGGGCTGTCACGTGATGCTGATTTTGCTAAAATGAACGAAATGACTCAAAAAGACTCGTTCATTTTGCTGAACGAGTCAGAGCCGCTAAAATGATCTGAATTTCCCATCACTACTACACATCATGTCTTCAAATCACCACAAGTTCATCGTCTGTGTACTCTGGCTCAAAAAGGTAGAGTATGGCAAAAAAACTCCATCTTATTTTCTCCTACAACTTCAGAATCGTCCAAAATCGGTGTACCTTTTTGTTTGTAAACAGCGTTTGACTTACTTGCACTTTCTTAGTCTTTACGCATTCGCTTTGTAAACACTGGGCCTGTAGTTCCACCTACATTCCACATGACCTTTCGACATTATTCAGTAGTTTGTGAACGCGCATCCCAGAGCCTGTGCTACACAAGCTTTTGTGCCTAAAAGAATAAAAAAAATTTTTTCCGAAAAAAATGACAGATCGTTTCACTAGATAAGACACTTCTTCCTCGACAGGGATTGTCCTTTGAAGCTGCATTTAAACTACATTTCGAAAAAATGCTTGAAGTCCATTATATGAAAAAATCATAAATTTTCTTCATAATTTCTTCACGACTGAAGACAGAAAGACATGAACATCTTGGATGAGTTCTCCTTTAAATAATGTCTCATTTGCATATTTAAACCTACAAACTTGTAATACAAAAAAATGTTTGCAATTATCAGTGTAATCAATCAGCTGGGTAAGTAAGGTGATAACTATTTGGTTTTTTCCCCCGCTATTCACCTGCAGTGTCTCGCTTAAAAGATACCTCATCCATGTCCTTGCTAATAAAAAGAGACGATGTGGCCGTGTTCACTCTGACCTTCAGAGCTATCGCCATTTCATGCTCAGTTTTTTTTGTTGTCCTGTGCTGGGTGTCTTGTCTTTTTGTTTGTGTCTGTTCTCCGAGGGCTCGACGCAATGTTTTCCTGCACAGATTTCTCCCAGTAGTTTTCTCCTTTTGTCGTTCAGTTGACCCCATGACGGGCAGCCTGCAATTTGTCCTTTTTGTCGGAGCCCTGTTAAACGAATAACAGTGTTGTCATGGAGGAAGTAATATGTGAGAAGACTCTCTCCACCAATTATTTTACACACATTTTATTGACCGTGTTCTTCTTGTGGTGCTGCTTATGTTGTTGTGGTCATTATTACAGCTTTATCAGCATGAGGAATTAAATGGTATTAACATGACAGAAACATCTCCCCTGTTTTAACGTCTTTTTTCTTTTTTGTTTTATGGCAGCTGTTGCCATGGAGACAGCTGCTCTACCCACAGTGCCTGAAGCACAGGTTGGGGATCACAGCCTTGATGTGGTTTCAGACCCACACTCAACTCTCACTCTTATAAACCCCGTTTGCATGCGTTTGAGGCACACTAAGGTTGATTGTGAACGTAAAGCATCTTCGCAGCTAATCATCAGCAAAAGATGAGGGTATTTACATAACGCTGTTTAACTTCAGTGATTGCATAAGTCGTTCTTCTGTCTTCTCTGCTTGTCAGAATCTTGTTTTCTCACTCTTACGTCTGTCATGCAAGGATGTAACTGAATCTACAAGAAATTTGAAAGTGTAAAGGAATAGTTCAGTCAAATATCAGTTACACATCCTCTCGTCTTTTATATTATTCAAAGTGTTAGGCAAAATTTCTGAGCTGCAACAAAATTGGATGGGGAAAAGAAATGGTTTACATAAAATTGCAAATTTTTGTCGATTTTCATACCAACCTGTATTTTCATTTTTATTTAAAACAAAGAACAGACAAGATTTTAAGATGAATGTCAAGGCTTCTGTTTTGAATACAAGGAAAATGCATTTGACACTATGATATGAAAAGTGATTTAGACTGTGAAACTCAAAAAAGAGCTGCTAAAGTAGTTCATGTGACTGAAACGACCCATATTCCAAGTCTTATAATGTCATATTTCTTTGAATAAGAAGCAGACCAAAGTTTTTCTTTTATTTCCCGACAATGTTCCCTTTCACACCTCCTAAAAATGTTTGCACCACAACACTGGTGCGAAATGGCATCAGTTTTTTTCTTGTCGTGTGACAAATATGAATACAAATACAAAAGTGTGAGTTTGATGGCTACACCAGAGGAGACGTTATTAGTAAACAATGACACATTTTTCAGACTGTTCCTCACACAAAGCTATCAAATGACTTCAGAAGACTTCACTATAACCACGCAAGTGGTAAGCGCTGCTTTTATGAAATTTTTATGCTGCTTTTTTGTCCTCTTTGGAGCTTGACAGTGTAAATGTCTTTGTTTAAGAGAAGTTTTGCCTAAAATCTGTCTTCATGTTGGATGATTCAAAATAATATAGGGCTAGAATGACATTTGGGTTTAGTAACGTGATGTTTTTTTATGTTATGTGTACATACATTTGTATAAAAAAAAGTTATCAACATTACTTGGGATAAATATTTGATTAAAAAAAAATTAATGTACTTTAAAATGTAATTTATTCCTGTAATGACAAAACAATGTTTTCGGGATACAGTTTTATGCAAAAGTTTGGGAACCCCTTGCAGAATCTGTGAAAATGTGAATAATTTTAACAAAATAAGAGAGATAATACAAAATGCATGTTATTTTTTTATTTAGTACTGTCCTGAGTAAGATATTTTAAATGTGAAAGATGTTTACATATTGTGCACAAGATAGCTGGAATTATTAAAATAATTCCTATAAAAAGTTTGGGAACCTATGGTTCTTAATACTGTGTGTGGTTACCTGGATGATCTATGACTGTTTTTTGTTTTGTGATAGTTGTTCAGGAGTCCTTAGTTTGTTCTGAACAGTTAAACGAAGCACTGTTCTTCAGAAAAATCCTCCAGTTCCTTCAGATTCTTTAGTTTTCCAGAATCTTTTGCATATTTGAACCCTTTCCAGCAGTGTTTGGTTTTGAGATCCATCTCTTCACACTGACGACAACTGAGGGACTCACACACAACTATTAAAAAAGGTTTAAACATTCACTGATGCTCCAGAAGGAAACACGATGCAAAAAGAACCAGGGGTGAAAACTTATTGAATTTGAAGGTCAATGTAAATTGTGTTTGTCTTTTAGGAAATATGCAAGTATCTTCTGTTGCTTCCGAAGGGCAGTACGAAATGGAAAAAAAAGATATTTCAGCAAAATAAGAAAAATTTAGACGTCTTCGTCCTGTTCAAAAGTTTTTTCTGATCTCCCTAAAGCTTTGCATGCTTGTTTAAAACCTGTCGCATGTGCTCACCAGGTTTTGTGAAGTTTTGAGTTTTCATTTAGGCTTTATAGGCTTTTGAGTATATTTGGACAGGTTCCTTTTCTAAACAACGACCATGTTATAGCTTCCCAAAGAGTAAATTTAAAAAAAAAAGTTATAATTATTGTCCTAGAGAGTCCAGAGAATTGCACTGCATTTTTTTTTTTCCAGATACCTGGAAACCTGGGACTAGTTTGGAAAAGTAGTTTTTTTTTTTTTTTTACATTACCTCAATCCTTTAACAAACAGTTTGACAGCAGTGGTTCTAGAGGCAAAGATTTTCAGAATGAGGAGGTCTATCGTATGATATGAATTTCATGTGTGTGTGTGAAATACCGTGCAATATACAATCATTTACACCCTTGAAAAAATGTAATAATGCCCCCCCAGTGGCCAATTTCTTTAAAATTTCTCACAGACCTTTAGGGCTGTGAGTCAAGCAGGTCCACCGAGTTTCATTCCGGTCGACCTCCATTAAGCTTGTCTAATAGGTGTTTTTTGAGATGCGCTAATGTGAAGACTGTGCGTACTGGTTTTCATGTCGATAGGACAAATGGTTGCATAGTTATGGCCGTTTTTATGTTTCTTTCCCTCTTATAGCGCCACCAAGTGGCCAAGTTCTGCAACTGTTTTTCATGTGATCGTAGATTCAGCTCTTACATACGTGTTAGGAGTTTGGTAAAGATATCTCATTCCGTTCAAAAGTTTTAGTAAAGACAGCCCTGTCCCTTTCTAACGTTTGGCGCAGTTTTTTTAAACGGAGGGCCGAAAGTCCAAGGTTTTTTGATAATTATTAATATGCACTCTCCAGAGAATCTTCCTGCACTGGTTTGGTTCTGATCCGAAAATTTTGCCGGACAAATTCGGCGTGAGCCAAGGATTCCAACGACGTAAGACACTTGAGTCTGTTATGATTTCACATTTTTGAGCGCTGTAGCATCCCCATCAGGCTGATTGGGGCGAGACTTGGTAACATTATAGCTGGTGAGAGTACTACTATCCCTTCAAGTTTCAAGTCTATGCAACTTAGGGTTTGTTCTGCCTGATCAGTTTTATGTGGAGATTCTTGGCTATTCAGTAGCATTTCAGCATACTGCTTAGACAACTTGCAAAATAGTAAAACCAACATGATAAAAAATCGTGATTAAAATTTTGATTTTGTGATGTATTTTGATATCGCCCACCCCTAATTAAAGGTGTAGGGAAGATATAGGATATGTATATTGGAAATTATATCTGATTGGTGCATTGGGGTAAAAACTGTTTTAGAAAGTCCATTTCCAGAACAAAAATTGACAGATAATGTACTCACCCCTTGTCATCGAAGATGTTCATGTCTTTCTTTCTTCAGCCGTAAAGAAATTTTTTTGAGGGGAAACATTTCAGGATTTTTCTCCATATAATGGACTGATGTGGTGCCCCGATTTTGAACTTCTAAAAAGCAGTTTAAATGCGGCTTCAAACGATCTCAGCCGAGGAAGAAGGGTCTCATCTAATGAAACGATTGGTTATTTTCATAAAACTTATACAATTTCTATACATTTTAATGTCAAATGCTCATCTTGTCTCGCTCTGCCTAAACAGTTTTTGTTCCGGTTCATGACATTTAGGGTATGTCGAAAAATTCCCATCTCATTTTCTCCCTCAACTTCAAAATCGTCCTATATCACGGTTTTTTTTTTTTTTTTTTTTTTTTTTGTTAAGGGTGTTTGATCTTCTTTGCATGTTTACTTTGCAAAGACTTGGTCGGTACTTCTGCAATGGTGTAGAATGATTTTTAAATGATTTTTGAAGTTGAGGGAGAAAATACGATTGGAGTTTTTCAACATACCCTAACTGTCTTGAGCTAGAATACACAGAGTTCAAGGAGAGCAAGGCAAGACAAGCGTTTGAGATTAAAAAGTATTTAAATTGTATTTTTTTCAATGATAATAACCAATCATTTCGCTAGATAAGACCCTTCTTCGGCGGGGATCGTTTGAAGCCGCGTTTAAACTGCATTTTGGAAGTTCAAAATCAGGGCACCATATCAGTCCATTATATGGAGAAAAATCCTGAAAAGTTTCCCTCAGAAAAGATAATTTCTTCACGGCTGAAGATAGAAAGACGTGAACATCTTGGATGACAAGGGGGTGAGTACATTGTCTGAAATGTTTTGTTCTGGAAGTGGACTTCTCTTTCAATTATACTTTATACACTGCTATTGATAAATTCATAATAATTGACCACTAATTTGAATTATTACTGAGACGGTTCTCCTTGAATGGTGGTCACATCTCTGCTTTCAAGCTCCTTCTCTGTTTCTCTCTCTTTCTGTCAATCATAATTCAATACACTGACTCTTAGATGAAAACCAACCCAAAAACCCTCCCTCTTTGACCTCCCCTGTCTTTTGTCATAGACTGTCGGCAGACCCTGTTTATGCTATAGATGTTGTGAAGTAATTAGAAATTGTATCAAGCTGTGAAACTCATAATTACTCATCTCTCTCCCTCCTTCGTTCTCACCCTCTTTAGTCCTCTCGGTGGAATGCCATCTGTCCTCCTCTCTTGCTCTCCATCTTTTCTCCTCTCATTTTACCCATTTAATTACCTGTCTCTACCTTGCTTCTCGTGGGCACCGCGTGCCGTCTTGTTTTGTTTCATCTCTTTCATTGCGACGGTCTAATAGTTTTAATCTGCTCACTGTATTTCAGCACGTGTGTGTGAGAGAAAGTGCTAAGAATGATTGATGTTCTCGAGTGTAAGTGTACGGTCTTCATGTCTTCTCGCGGTCTCGCAGGGCTTGCAAGATTTTTGAGCGGGTGTGAGTATGAATATCAGCCAGGAATTTGAAGGGTTGGTTGTTTGATCTCAGTGTGTGTTGGCAGCCAGTTATCAAGGATGCTTTACTCTCCAAACACTACACGTCCGTGTGTGTGAGAGAGGCGTTGTGTATCCAAACGTGTTACGTTAGGAAATTTGGCAGCTGCGACAGGCCTAAGGACGAATTGGATTGCACTTCTGCGAAATTTGGGGACGGGATTATGGAACCCCTATTGGGCTTTATGTGGTGTGTGTGTCAAGACGTGGCCTAGTAAGAGGCAACCTGCTGTCTTGCTGCCTTTCCAATAATCCTTCCTTACCACAATGTACCATAGTTTCTACAAAAATATACCATAGTTACTATTATTGCTGAAAGAATACAATTGCCACAATTGTCATTATTTATCATATTTCAGAAAATGTATGAAAACACATTTTAAAAGAAGGTTTCTCCTGAAAAAAAAGAAAAAAAAAAAAATATATATATATATATATGTGTATATATATATATATATATATATATATATATATATACTATTATACAGTACTAAATGAAAAAATGAAATGAAAGACTGATATTTAGGCAAAATAAGTAAAATGTACACATCTCCATTCTGTTCATAAGTTTTCACCCCTAGGAAAACTTTTTGGATTTTGCCTTGTACCTGTGGTGGTTTAGAAGAAAGTTTGATTACCATTGAAAATATTTTTAGGGGTCACACTTTAAAGATTATTTGCTGTGACACTAGGTCGTCACACTATGTGCCAAATAAAAATTCAGGGTTTTTTTGTCGTACTATGTTTGATTTCGTTTTTCATTAGGATGTAAATTGTGCCTGTGGAGCTCTAAAAAGGTTGTAATACTCATAGCTCAATCTGTGCCATCTCTTCCCTCAGGTCGGTTATGAGAACGCAGGCACAGTGGAGTTCCTGGTGGATAAACACGGTAAACATTACTTCATCGAGGTCAACTCCCGACTGCAGGTGGAGCACACGGTTACGGAGGAGATTACAGAGTGAGTGTCTCTCTGTCTCTGAACAGTACAAATATGTCAGTAATGTTGCAGTGTATCATTGAATGTATTCAATATATGTTGATTTATGATGATATATGTACAGGGGTGGATATAATTTTTTCAGCCTGTTTTCTTAAAGGTGCAGTATGAGATCTTGGAAAATGCTAACTTTAGCCTGATAGGACTAAAAGCAAACGTCCCACCCTCCCTGCAAATCGCTGTCTAAAGCCACGCCCCCGATTGCATGAACACAAACAGACTAGACGAACAGAGACAACATTACTACAATACATTGTAACACCGAGTTGAAATGTTCAACAGCCCGGATAGGAAAACCATCCAGAAGAGGAAAGCCTCACACGTCGACACACCCATCCACATACATGGGGATTGTGCAAGGAAAAATGTACACAAGCATGCATCCAACTCAGGTCACAAGCAGAAAGGAAATAGATTAAATAAAGAGAGACAGATGTGGGCAGAGCAAGTCATCTCTTCACCTTTCCACAATGTACAGACACCCGTTATGCACATGCGCAGTTGTCAGTCTGCCACAAAACTATTGTAAATGCTCTACTTGCTGTTACAACATCATATGTCATTAACACTTTATAGTACAGTTAGTAAAAATATTACAATACCAGGAAGGAAGATCAGGTTGTTGATGTTTGCCTGCCATTCTCGCTCTGTCTGCACAGTGTACGTGAGCACGCTGATGACGTATGCTCTCTGCGCAAACAGAGTGCGCAGAGTTATGCAAATACATATGTTGACAGGCAGGTAGGACAGCCTATCGTAATGTTCGGACCGAACATTTTGATTGGACGAACATTTCTTGGTCCTACTTCCACAGAATGTATAAATACACATAAATATATTTAGACCACTTCACTTAATGATTGCTATCGGAATGTGAAGAGACTTTCAACCAGCATAACAAAAAATGTTTCTGAAGACAATCACCTTTTGCTCCTTTAAGAGAACCTGGAGATTAATAATAGTGATGATAATATTATTGCACTTTATTTATTTATTTATTTTTTAAATAAAATAAACACAATAATACATAAATAAAGTGTGATAATACTGTATTTTAAAATAAAAAGGAAATATTAAAAAGACAATTTTATAGTAAACTTTAAAAAAATGCTAGTATTTTCTTTTTTCCTTTATTTAAATATTTATTTTATTATATCTCTTATTTTGTAGACTTAATCCATTAACTGTCACTGTCACTGTTACTTTATATTACAAATAAATCCTAATCTAATCATGACAAACTATACATCGTTGGAAAGGTCTAAGACTCCTAAGTAGATATTTTACCATATTTTTGTGTCACAAATTATGTAGGAAACGTAATAGATCAATATATGTCAAGAGTGCAACTTAAAAAATCTACATCATAACATGAGTTCTGACCTTTGTCACAAAAGACTTTCTTCGTTGCCTTTTTCCCAATAACACTTTAGAAATCTTAAGAAATTATGTATCATTTCAAAACTTAAAATCTCAAAATTCATCCTTTAGAAAGGCATTTTAAAATCAGACATTGCATTACCATGGAAAATGTACATCAAAATCTTATTACAAAATGTTTTCATTCATGAATTATAAAAAATCAAGTCTGGATAGTGCATTTTTATGTCTGTGTTCAAAATTGAGAGTGACAGTTAAAAGGTTAAAGAGCAGGATATATGGGTTTTGTAAAAATATTACAAAAATATTACTAACAAGCGTCTACGAACCGCAACCTGTACTCATGATTAATATGTTATGTGTACATTTTCAAGTGCTCAAAATAGCAAGTTGTTTGTGCTAATATGTGAGATATACCTAGTGCAGCTTTAGGTTTCCAGGTAAACCACGATATTACTGTCTTACTAAAAATAGTTCTGATAATTCGCTGTGTACCCACTATTTCCTAAGAATGTGTCAATTAATGTAGATTCGTTGTTCTAATTACTTAGTTTAATAATAAAAAACTGTGTTGTTTCATCAGTTAGTCACATTTACACTCGGCTAGTGTATCCACCGTAATTGTTTTGTCAAGTGTTTACAGTTTAGCAGCTGAACTTGTGCTGTGGGCACAATTCGCTTGCATAAGTGGCCAGGGTTGCCAGGTTTTCAAAACAAAACCTGCCCAATTGCTACTCAAAACTAACCCTAAACTAGCCCAATCACGTTACGAAGGGGGGTCCCCATTAAAAAAACGCATTCCAGGTTGTAAAATACACAATTGTTGGGGTTTCCCTCACATTCTAGGGGCTAAATTGGGGTTGCTTCAGTATTTCAATATTTGACCACTGACTATAGTCATTCAACATTACTGTATAATTGAGCTATTGATTTTAACATTTATTAGACTTAAAAAAAAATAACAGCTTCTAATTTAAGTGATCTTAATAAAATGTTCACGTAAACCTTTATAATAATGTTATATTTACCTGTGTCCTTCAGCAAGTAGGAAATTGAATAACAAAATTGATCAAACACTAAATTCTAAATTTAATATAGATGGATCATTAAAGAGAAGGTCATATGGTATTTTAAAGTGTCCTAATCATGTGTTGAGTCCCCTACAACAGGTTTAAATGCATTTAAGGTCAGAAAACATTGCAATTTTCTCAGAATATACATTTAATATTAGAGTCATTTCTCAATGATTTTGAAACGATTCGTTCCAAGCAAGTTCAGATAATGCCATAAATGCCATAAAATACATTTTGTTTAAAGGAGAAGTTCACTTCAAGAAGAAAGAAGTTATGTTTCTTGAGGAAAAAATTCAGGATTTTTCTCCATATAATGGACTTTAATGGTGCCCCCAAGTTTGAACCAAAATGCAGACTCTAAATGATCCCAGCCGAGGAAAAAGGGTCTTATCTAGTACAACGATCGGTCGTTTTCGAAACAAATTGACAATTTATATACTTTTTAACCTCAAACGCTCGTCTAAGTCTGCTAAACTCCCATCTCTCCCAGTTTCAACTACGTCCTACGTTGCTGCAGAAGTACTGACCCAGTGTTTACAAAGTGAACATGCAAAGAAAATCAAATGCCCTTTACAAAAAAAAAAAAGGTAAAACAGCGATGTAGGGCGATTTTGACGTTGAAGAAGAATTACACAGAATACGCATGCGCATCACAGAGACAAGACAAGACAAGCCTTTGATGTTAAAAGATATATACGTTCTCATTTTGTTTCGAAAATGACCGTTCGTGATAGTTTTGCTAGATAAGAACCTTCTTCCTTGGCTGGGATCGTTTAGAGCCATTTGAAGCTGCATTTAAACTGCATTTTGGAAGTTCAAACTTGGGGGCACCATTGAAGTCCGTTATATGGAGAAAAATGTTTTCCTCAAGAAACACAATTTCTTATTGACTGAAGAAAGAAAGAGGGGGTGAGTAAATTGTCTGTAAATTTTTGTTCTGGAAGTGGACTTCTCCTTTAATGCTTACGCAAGCAAATCATGCCCACAGCTAGTTTAGCTGCTAAACTGTAAACACTTAAAGGGGTCATCGGATGCAAAGTTACATTTACATGTTGTTTGAACATTAATGTGTGTTGGCAGTGTATGTACACATCTACCCTATAATGATGAAAATCCATGCAGTGGTTTTTAGTTAATCTGTAAAAATAATATCCCCTTTTTCAAATCAAGCCAAGATGTAAACGATAGTTGATTGACATGAGCGTCTTACCTCAGACCCGCCTTACATCAGCTGTAACAGTCCGACCTCCATTGTTTCGATGCCGGAGCAGGGATGCAAGTTAGACAAGAATATCTCCGACTGAGTGATTGGGGTGTGTTGAAGATGCAGTGGATTATGTTTGTTTGTGAAGGGAACACGCCTCCATGTTCGTGCGAATCAGCTTCACCTACAGCAGAAGTGAGTATATGGGTTTTTTATGAGTCTCTGCAATCACCTTTCCTAATAACGTACTAGTTAGCAAGTTTTGCATCTAAACACGCTAAATGCAGCTAAAGTAAACAATCTCTCAGAGCACAGCTCTCACTCCACAGAGAGAAGAGAGGGGCGGGGCGAGCAGAGCTCATTTGCATTGAAAGGAACAATCCATCAGAATGGGTTGATTTTTGCAAAGCTCATTTTGACAAGGTAAAAAGGGTGTTGTTTTTATAAGGACGTGATGTGTGCCCAAGTATGGTGACCCATGGTGACCCATTTACACTACCATTGAGAATTTTTAACCAAAGTATATTATAGACTTTTCATTAAAACCCCTAAAGCATCCGATGACTGATGAAACAATACAGTTTGTAAACCAATATATGTGTATTGTAATGTCTGAAGAACGACAGACAAAAGACGCACCGTGTCTTAACTTTTAATCAGGACACAGAACAGCTGTATCACAGGCGCACCAGCCTTACTAACTCGCTCGTCTCTCTCTGCAAGTGCTTTTACTCCCTGCATTAACCCTATAAATGCCGGTGTAGCAATGATTATAAAGTCTGTGCACTACACTACATTCTTTATTATTAAACCAAGTAATTAGAATGACGTCAGTCTGCATTTAATCTACAAATTTTTAGGAAATAGTGGGTTCACAGCAAATTATCAGAACTATTTCAGTAAGACCGTAATATAGTGCTTTTCCTGGAAACCTAAAGCTGTGCTAGGTATACATCACACATTAACACAAACTACTTTGAGCACTCAATTGAAAATGTACAAATAACATATGAATCGTACTTACAGGTTGTGGTTCGGAGACGCTTGTTAGTCCAAATAAAGAAGATTAGAAGCCATAGCAGCGGGGTTATTAGGTTATTTGGCTATATATATTTATATATTAATGTTGTTGTTTTTTTTTTTTTTAATGCAAAACCGAGTGTTTATCAAATGCATAATGATTCCGTTTTTGACCACCTGACTGTCTGACATTTAGATTTTGAGAAGATATGCTTTTTCCGCAAAATAATGACTCAGCTAAATATTCGTTGACATTTATAAAGACATTTTGTGTGGCCAAATGCAATTAAACTTGCATAACTGTGGGGCGATGTTCAGCAGCCCCATAACACTAATTAACACTCAAAATTTGTATTGTACTCCGGCTGTTAAAATGTCAGTGTCGAAAAAAACATGATAATAAGTGCAAGACATCATCATCTTAGACCCTTTGAAACCTGTAAGATTCTCAGTGGGCTTGTATCTGAAAGGCATCCTTCCTCATTTTAGTAAAAAGCTCACATAGAAGTGTGCCTTGGAGAGGAGGGAAGTGGTTTGTTGATGATTTTTTTTTTTTTTTTTTTCATCCCGGAGGCAAAAGACACGCAGAAGGAGAGTGAAATGTGCTAGTTTAAATATGGAGGTTTGGGAAAGGTGATTCTTCTAACACATGATAGCAACACATTTTTTTTTTTATATACGGATTGAATTAATATTGAGTTGATAAAAGATAAAAGTTCAAAGGATTAAATAATTTTAAGTTTGTACACATGCACGCTTGTATACGTGAATACACATGATTCTGACCTTTCTGGACAATTTTCCTTCTTTTCTGCTCGTTCCGAATTTGTGGAGCGTGACTGCCTGTGCAGACGTACCAGGGCTCCATTCATTATAAATGTCCATCTTGTCGCATGAAATTGAAGCTGTCAGCTTGCAATTGGCATCGCGTGGCAACCCAGCTGTGAGCGAGAGGCCTTGGAAGCGCATATGACTGTAATGAACTTGATTTCCAGCTCTCTAGCCAGCAGTGGGGCTTGTATGCCAAGACCTTCACCAGCAGCCACCTTCTGTTCCTCATACTGAGTCACTCTACACCCCACCTGCTCTGCTAACTCACAGGTTTTAACGCTGGTCCGGGATCAAGTCTTCATACTGACTTATCTGAAACTTGACCAGTCTGATCAAACCATGTGCAGTCCGTGTCCAGTCTGATCAGACCATCAGTTTTTTTCCCTCGCAATTGCGAAATTATATCTCAGACTTCTGACTGAATTTTTGAGATATAAACTCTCAGTTGCGAGTTGTAAAGTGAGAATTGCGAAATATAAACTCACAATTGCGAGTAATAAAGTCAGAATTGCGAGATGTACAGACTCACAGTTACGAGAACCAAAGTCAGAATTGTGAGAAAAAGTTTTTATCTTGGAATTCTGACTTTTTTCTTGGAATTGCAAGTTTATATCTCAGGAATTCTGACTTTTTTCTCAAAAATTCGAGTTTATATCTTGGAATTCTGACTTTTTTCACATATTTGTGAGGATATATCTTGGATTTTTGACTTCTTCTTGCAATTGCGAGTTTATATTTTGGAATTTAGACTTTTTTCCCCTCACAATTGCAAGTTTATATCTCAGAATTCTGACTTTTTTCTCACAATTGCTAGTTATATCTCAGAATTCTGACTTTTTCTCACAATTCCGAGTTTATATCTTGGATTTCTGACTTTTTCTCACAATTGCGAGTTTATATCTTGGAAATCTGACTTTTTTCTCATATTTGCGAGTTTTTATCTTGGAATTCTGACTTTTTTCCCCCCACATTTGCGAGTTTTCCCCCCACTTTTTTTCTTGGAATTGCGAGTTTACATACTGGAATTCTGACTTTTTTCTCACAATTGCATGTTTATATCTAGGAATTCTGACTTTTTCCCCCCACATTTGCGAGTTTTTATCTTGGAATTCTGACTTTCCCCCCCCCACTTTTGCAAGTTTTCCCCCCACTTTTTTCCTGGAATTGCAAGTTTATCTCGGAATTTTGACTTTTTTTCTCTAATTATATCTCAGAATTCTGACTTTTTTCTCATATTTGCGATATTTTGAAATTCTGACTTTTTTTTCCCCTCACATTTGCGAGTTTTCCCCCCACTTTTTTTCTTGGAATTGCAAGTTTATCTCGGAATTCTGACTTTTTTTCCTCACAATTGCAAGTTTATTTCTCAGAATTCTGGCTTTTTCTCACAATTGTGAGTTTATATCTTAGATTTCTGACTTTTTGTTTTCTTGGAATTGCAAGTTCAGAGTTTCTCAGAATTTTGACTTGTTTTCTCACAGTTGCTAGTTGTATCTCAGAATTCTGACTTTAACTCACAATTGCAAGTTCATATCTTGGAATTCTGACTTTTTTCTCATATTTGTGAATTTATATCTTGGATTTCTGACTTTTTTCTTGCAATTGCGAGTTTATATTTTGGAATTCTGACTGTTTTTTTTCACACAAAAAAAAAGAAAAAGAAAAAAGAAGAATTCTGAGACTTGCAGTTACTTGAGTTATAAAGTCCAATTTTGAGGGAGGAAAAAGGACTGATGTGTTCTCTCTCACATGATTTTTTTTTTTTCTATTAAGGTATTTTTTTTCCTACCTATAATCAAGAAAGGAGACAAATAACTGTACCCATGACGCTGTTTTGACTGTGTGTCTTTTAATGATGGTTAATGTTCCATAATGATAAATAAAAATAAAGTAAAAAAAGTACTGTTTTAAATACTAATAAAAACTAATATTGTGGAATATTATTACAATAAAAAATAACTATTTCTATTTTAATATATTATTTATTCCTGTAATGGCAAAGCTGGTTTTTCAGCAGCCATTACTACAGTTTTCAATGTCACATGATCCTTCAGTAATCATTTTAATATGCTGATTTGTGGTCAAGAAATATTTCTTATTGTCAAATTTAAAAACGGTTGTGCTGCTTAATATTTTTGTGGAAATCCTTTTTGATTTTAATTCTTTGATGAATAGAAAGTTCAAAAGGACAGCATTTATTTGAAAGCAAGTTTTTTTGTAATATCATAATGTCATTAGTATTCTTTGCTGGAAAAAAACCCCATAAAAAAAACAAAACAAAACAAAGAAATACTTCCTGACCCCAAACATTTGAACACTGGTTTATATTTATAATATGCATTTTTTGTTACAGCAGCTGCACTATTTTTACTAATAATACACCTCCCACTGTTGCCCTCCATTAAGGTGACTGAAATTTACATTATCGTTTGTCTTGTATTTTGCTTTTGAAGCAGTCTGTGTGGTTAGATGGGTTTATCAAAGCATGCAAATGACATAAATGCTTTTTCAGTTTGTTTCCTTATGTCTTTAAAGAAAGTCGAAAGGGCGGCAAAACTAGGTTTTTTTTGTGTCTAGCCATTTCAGACTTCCAAAAACAGCCTTGTTCCTCCTGACCCTTCCTGCAAATTACTCTCTATTTAATCACTGGTGTGTATTGTTGATCCTGAGACAATCATATTCAGCTGTGTATTTGTATGCAGGCGGCCTTTCCTCTGTCCCCCAGTCTCATTCTGTGTGTCGTTGATATGACCTTCATTTGGGCACAGTAATTAAGATCAATTACCCTCTGCCACTCTGTCGCTCCATGCCACTGGCAAGGTAATAAAATATGCCAGCTGCCCATAATTACCCATCATGTTTTCATAATTTGATATCTCCTCCATCTTTGTGTCATTCCTTCGGGTCAGAAAGTCTTAGGTCAGTAATAAGACAGCTGACCACGGTGAGAGTTGGTGGAAAATACAGCTGTTTACTACTAATGTGTTCCTGTCAGTTCTCGTTTATTGCTTCACTATCATTCTCTTGGACAATTTACAGTCCGTCTAGTTTCTAATGAATATTGCTCCCAAAAATGGCAAGATTCAATCTAATTGGCGTTTTCCATTAGCAACTATCCTAAGCTGTGACATGAAGGGCAGCAGACAGGAAAAAATAAGTCATGTCACAACAGAGGAAATCTGGCACTGGTTATCAGTGTTTATTACAGTATAATGGAATTTGTTGTAGTATAATATATTAGGGCTGAATGAAAGAGATACATGAGCCCATAAATTTAAGTCATATGTCGACTTATGTTGGTTTAAGTCATATATATATTCAGTTTTTAAGATATTAGACAAGTGATGGCCTCTATCAGGTTCATGTCCCACAGCCCTCTGAAAGCACAGAGCGGTAAATATGACAACACATTAAATTAATGTTGTAAATTAACATAAAATGCCTTAAATGAATGACTAATTGTCAACTAGGAACATCTTTAGTTGGAGGCAGCCCTATAATATGTTCCCAAGCTAAATGCATAGCCATTCAATTGTACATTCGTTCTTTTACAATGTCTTTTAAAAGCTTTTTTTTTGCTAATCTTCATACTGTTATTGCTAAGTAATGTTTTTAACATTGATTTTATTATTATTATTATTATTAATGATATTTGCTAGATTTGTTCATTTATTAATTTACATATTTGCCTTTTATATATTATATTATATAATATTATATTATAATATATTATATTATATTTGTCCCTGGACCAAAAACCAGCCGTAACGGTCAATTTTCATCTAAAGCTGAAAAAATAAAATTTCCGTTGATGTATGGCTTGTTAGGATAGGACAATATTTGGCTGAGATAAAACTATTTGAACATCTGGAATCTGAGGGTGCAAAAAATCGCTTTTAAAGTTGCCCAATTTAAGTTCTTAGTAATGCATATTACTAATCAAAAATTAAGTTTTGATATGTTTATGGTAGGAAATTTACAATATCTTAATGAAAAATGATCTTTACTTAACATTATAATGATTTACCCATGCTACTTAAGACTGGTTTTGTGGTCCAGGGTCATATTATATTGTGTTATTATGTTATATTGTGTTATATTGTGTTATGTTATGTTATGTTATGTTATTGCTATATCTACATATTATATTTATATTTTATAAAAAAAAATCAATATGCAGATGCGAAAGGGCGTTTTGAGAATATACAAAATAATATACTATTATATATTACGTTGTTAAATTAAACTATATTAAACAACTTACATATATATGTTGATCAGTGTTATTTTAGTATATTCATATTTTTGTAGTTTTTTTATATTCAGTTTCCTTTTTTTAAAGTTTTTGTAATTTTATGTGCTTTTATTAGTGTTTTTAAATGTCTTTGTTAATTTATTATTTATTTTTTATATATTTTTTTGTATTTTTTATTTCAGCTTTATTTCAAAAAGTTTTAATAGTTTTAGTTATCTATACAAACACTGGTGTGAAATAATAAATAACTGATGTGAAATAGTAAATAATTAAATTTATTTAAATTATTTTTAATTTTTAATTTAATTTAATTTTATTATTTTTTTTTATTTTATTTTATTTGGGGGACGTCGAATGCCTATTTTTCACAAGTTGGTATGATTCTTTAGGGTCTTCGTGAAATGCCTGCAAAATACTTTGGTTAATTCCCCTTACACCGTTTTAACCTAGTCAAAAACAGCTCTGTTCACAGTGACATGTTTTGGTGCATATCTCTTTAAATGAGCTTTGCTCACCCCACCTCCCCTCTGTGTTTTTTTTTTTTTTTTTTTTTTTTTTTTGTGTGTGTGTGTATTTGGTGGCACATTACCATCAAAAACAAAGCTAATGAAGACTCTTTTGTGTACTTTTACATCCAAATACAAAGCACCCGCATTGCTTGCAAGACATTGTTGTTGACGCTCAAGCACAGAGAAAGTGGCGGACAGCGTACAACTGGCTGAGGGTGGAAATATTCTAATATGGACAGTCCGTCAACGGTTGTGGGCGGGGCCTGAGCAGTATGACATCATACTGCTCAGTAAATCAAAACAGCTTGATAATTGAGACTTTTTCGATTTTTTTTTTTAGGGAATAAAAAAAGGAGTGAATAGATTTGTCATCGTGGGGTGGGCATGTCCACACACTGCTAAAACACATTTCCATACAAACATCATGTAAAAGTGAATTTTGCATCTAATGTCCCCTTTAAATTAAATTAAAATGAGCCTGACCCTTTGACCAGAACAAGCTTGAGCGTGGACCAGACTTGATGCTGATGCTCAATATTCTGTCTACGCAAGACTACTCTCCCCATTTCTCCTTGATTATGCAGAAGCCTGCAAGTGCATGGCAAAGAGCTGATTGAGTGCTTCAATTCTTCACTCACTGCCTCCTTCCACGCCTCACAGCTGTGCAGTTATGCTGTGACTTTTCACGCTCATTCTGCATTCATGTTTGTTTTCTGTGTGCGTGTGCGGGAGAGAGAGTGCATGTTCTTTGTGTTGGTGTGTGTGTGGGTGCACTGTCTCTGGGTGACCCTGGTAATGGGTTTCTAATTACTTTGGGTTGTTGCTAAATTGCAGCTGCTCATTTGTATTGGTCAATTTTTACAGGGAAGAGATTGGACAAGGGCATTAGGGGCTTGGAAAGACGGAGTGATGGAGGTGCGGGAGAGAGTGAGAAAAGGCACTGGGCGAGAGAAGCAAGATGAATGAGGCGGATGAACCTTTCTCACCTAACAGGGGAACGGGCCGAGACATTAGTGCATTGTTGTAGTGTGTTTTCTGCAAGGGTATTGATTTACTTTTTAATGGACAGCCAACTAATGGTATAGATCATTACGGGATGTGTGAGATGCCAAAAGTTTTAAGGGTGAAAGTTAGCTGGAGAAAAGACTTGGTAATTAAAGGTCAAATATGAATTTGAGGGTAATGGCGTAGGAGGTAAGAAACTGATTGACTTGAGGTTATTTAAGCCGAATTTGGACTACCCACACGAACCTGTTGCTCTCTCTCCTGGGGGGATTTCTCTCCTTTGTGGATTTAGTCTTATGACCTTTTGCTTGTATGGTGTTGCATCAGATAATGGAGAGCTGTTTACTGTCAACGTGATTTTAGTTGTTTGGATTTGTTGTGGTATTGATGTGTGAGGCTTCTGTCCTTTCTGATTTGGCTCTGAATGGAGAAGATAGAAAACAACCGCTCCTAGGGGGCCCTTGAGAGCCCTCTGTGTGATGACGGAGACTTGATCCGTGCCAGAATCCCTCTCCAGGTGTGTTTGTGTGTGTTTCCTTAGCAGCAGGGTAACCATAGGCTGATCGGCTCAAGCGCTTTGTCAACAGCGATGTGTAATGATGCTGTTTAAACAGGCTGGTTGGACCCGACACCTGCACACACTTATGACCAGAGATAAGATGGTGAGGGACAGTGTTCCCGCTAATCTGCACAGGGGCTCAACTGTGCTCTTCTGATATTATTCCCCCACAGACTAAAAAAAAATTCAACCCAAATATTTGTGGGAAGAGACATGAGATTTCTTTCATTTGAGTGGCCACTTGATTGTCCTTTGTGTCCATAAGTCACTCTATCTGTCTGTCTATTTATCTTGTGTTCTATCTATCTGTCATTCTGGCCTTTTTTCTCTAGCTGTCGCTCTGTCATTCCATCATCCTTAAAAGCTGATGTTTTATCGCTCTGTCATTCTTTCTAGCTGTCGCTCTATTGTTCCATCATCTTTAAAAGCTGTCATTGTATCGCTCTGTTGTTCTTTCTAACTGTTGTTTTATCGCTCTGTTCTTTCTAGCCGTCACTCTATCATTCCATCGTCCTTAAAAGCTGTAATTTTATTGCTCTGTTGTTCTTTCTAGCTGTCGCTCTATTGTTCCGTCGTCCTTAGCATCTAGAAAGAACGACAGAGCGGTAAAATGACAGCTTTTGTTTTATTGCTCTGTCATTCTTTCTAGCTGTCGCTCTATCATTCCATCATCCTTAAAAGCTGATGTTTTATCGCTCTGTCATTCTTTCTAGCTGTCGCTCTATTGTTCCATCATCTTTAAAAGCTGTCATTGTATCGCTCTGTTGTTCTTTCTAACTGTTGTTTTATCGCTCTGTTCTTTCTAGCCGTCACTCTATCATTCCATCGTCCTTAAAAGCTGTGATTTTATTGCTCTGTCATTCTTTCTAGCTGTTGCTCTATTGTTCCGTCGTCCTTAGCATCTAGAAAGAACGACAGAGTGGTAAAACGACAGCTTTTGTTTTATTGCTCTGTCATTCTTTCTAGCTGTCGCTCTATCATTCCATTGTCCTTAAAAGCTGTCATTTTACCGCTCTGTTCTTTCTAGCTGTCAATTTTGTCGCTGTCATTATTTGTACCTGTCGCTCTATCGTTCCATCATCCTTAAAAGCTGCTGTTTTATCGCTCTGTCATTCTTTCTAGGTGTCGCTAAATTGTTCTATCATCTTTAAAAGCTGTCACTTTACCGCTCTGTTGTACTTTCTAGCTGTTGCTCTATCATTCCATCATCCTTAAAAGCTGTCATTTTATCGCTCTGTTGTTCTTTCTAGCTGTCGTTTTATCGCTCCGTCATTCTTTCTAGATGCTGTTTTATTGCTCTGTTATTTCTATCTGTTGCTCTATCATTCCATTGTCCTTAAAAGCTGTCATTTTATTGCTCTGTCGTTCTTTCTAGCTGTCGCTCTATCATTCCATCGTCCTTAAAAGCTGTAATTTTATTGCCCTGTCATTCTTTCTAGCTGTCAGTTTTGTCGCTGTTATTATTTGTACCTGTCGCTCTATCATTCCATCGTCCTTAAAAGCTGTCATTTTATCGCTCTGTCGTTCTTTCTAGCTGACGCTCTATCATTCCATCGTCCTTAAAAGCTGTTGTTTTATCGCTCTGTCGTTCTTTCTAGCTGTCGCTCTATCATTCCATCGTCCTTAAAAGCTGTCATTTTATCACTCTGTCATTCTTTCTAGCTGTTGCTCTATCATTCCATCCTTAAAAGCTGTCATTTTATTGCTCTGTCGTTCTTTCTAGCTGTTGCTCTATCATTCCATCATCATTACAAGCTGTCATTTTATCGCTCTGTTGTTCTTTCTAGCTGTCGTTTTATCACTCCGTCGTTCTTTCTAGATGCCGTTTTATTGCTCTGTTCTTTCTGTCTGTTGCTCTGTCATTCCATTGTCCTTAAAAGCTGATGTTTTATCGCTCTGTCACTAGCTGTCACTCTATTGTTCCATCATCTTTAAAAGCTGTCATTGTATCGCTCTGTTGTTCTTTCTAACTGTTTTTTTATCGCTCTGGCGTTCTTTCTAGATTCTGTTTTATCGCTCTGTTGTTCTTTCTAGCTGTCGCTCTATCATTCCATCATCCTTAAAAGCTGTAATTTTATTGCTCTGTCGTTCTTTCTATCTGTCGCTCTATCATTCCATCGTCCTTAAAAGCTGTTATTTACCACTCTGTTGTTCTTTCTAGCTGTCTCTCTATCATTTAATCATCCTTAAAAGCTGTCATTTTATCGCTCTGTTCTTTCTAGCTGTCAATTTTGTTGCTGTCATTATTTGTACCTGTCGCTTTATCGTTCCATCATCTTTAAAAGCTGTCATTGTATCGCTCTGTTGTTCTTTCTAACTGTTGTTTTATCGCTCTGTTGTTCTTTCTAGCTGTCGCTCTATCATTCCATCATCTTTGAAAGCTGTCATATTATCGCTCTGTTGTTCTTTCTAGCTATCGTTTTATCGCTCTGTCGTTCTTTCTAGATGCTGTTTTATTGCTCTGTTCTTTCTAGCTGTCGCTCTATCATTCCATCATCCTTAAAAGCTGTAATTTTATCGCCCTGTCGTTCTTTCTAGCTGTCAGTTTTGTCGCTGTCATTATTTGTACCTGTCACTCTATCATTCCATCATCCTTAAAAGCTGATGTTTTAGTGCTCTTTCATTCTTTCTGTCGCTCTATTGTTCCATCATCTTTAAAAGCTGTCATTTGATCGCTCTGTTCTTTCTAGCTGTTGTTTTATCACTCTGTCGTTCTTTCTAGATGCTGTTTTATTGCTCTGTCATTCTTTCTAGCTGTCACTCTATCATTCCATCATCCTTAAAAGCTGTCATTTTATTGCTCTGTCATTGTTTCTAGCTGTCATTTTATCACTGTCATTCCGTCCAGCTGCCGTTTTATCACTCTGTCGTTTTTTCTAGCTGTCGCTCTATCATTCTGTTGTCCTTAAAAGCTGTTATTTTATCGCTCTGTTGTTTACTAGCTGTTGTTTTATCGCTCTGATGTTCTTTGTAGCGGCTGTTTTATCGCTCTCTCATTCTTTCTAGCTGTCACTCTGTCATTCCATCGCCCTTCCTTTCTAGATGCTATTTTATCGCTCTGTCATTCTTTCTAGCTGTCGCTCTATCTTTCCATTGCCCTTAAAAGCTGTTGTTTCACTTTGTTGTTCTCTTTAGCTGTTGCTGTGTCGTTCCATCATCCTTAAAAGCTGTCATTTTATCACTGTCCTTTCTAGCTATTGTTTAATCTCTGTCGTTCTCTCTAGCTGATGACTGTGCATGTATAGTTAATATTGTTTTAATTTTGAATACTTATGATGTTAATTAATATAGTTATTTCATTTAAAATTATGTACATATTAAATGTGTAACAGTTTATAAGAATTAATAAACATCTGTAAATACCAAGTTTATGATATTAAAATGAACATTCTTCTTTTATTAATATAATAAATATATTTATAATGTTTTCAACTATATTATTGTTGTAGTATAGTTTTCGTTAATACTCTTATTCGTAGTTTATATGTAGTAAACGCATAGCCATTTATAATTATTAATTAACTTCTATATATAACTTTTTTCTTTCTTTCTTTCTTTGCATTTAAAAAAAATGTATTCTATTATGTGTACCATTTTCTACTCCTGAACCATTATACAGAGTTTGTGAGAAAACTAAATATGTCAGTCATTCATTCATTATATTATGTTAAAGGGATAGTTTGCCAAAAAATGCTCTGTGAGGACCGTGAAGCGCTGATTATTGTAGCCGATCACAGTCATATCTGTTGAGCGTGTGAACACTATGGCCAATCAGCAATGTTTAAGAATCGGCTCAACAGCCCTCAGATGTGAGTGGGAAGTAGACGTTTATAAAATGTCAGTACCGGTTTGTATCGAAGTCTGTACTTTTGACAACACTAGTTCCAACGGATGATGTAGGATGAAGCATTGCATAATGCCCTCCTCCCCCCCCAAGCTTAGAAATGGGTCAGCTAAAATGAAAGGAGATACTAATGAGGGAATATTGTCACACATCAGACTTGGACTTTCTCTTGGCTTGGATTCTCAAGTGTCACCATATGTTGATTTCTTAAAATTCTGGTAGGATCCTATTCAGCAGCGCTAGCAGATATTAAACATTGTGGGAGAACACATACACACAACAACACGGTGTCACTCAGGGGTTCAGTCTGTGTTGTATGACTGACTGGGATTGCTCCACTCCCACATCATTTCTGCATATGCTGCTGCTTGGCTTTGGCAATTAAAATGGAATAGAGAATCAGACTGAATATATTAACATGGCTCCCCACTTCATCACTGAGCAGCTCCCATCACCATTCTCATGCTGCTCGCTGCGGTCGCCTCTGTTCTGCTGTCCTCCTTTTTCTCTCTGCTCTCTTGTTTTGTCTGTCTAATGCTCCCAGTCTTCTTTGTTTGTGTCTCTGTTCAACACTCGCTCACTCTTTCTCATCTGTCTGACTGTAGGCTGCTTAAATGCTGTGCTGTCTGGAGATTTGAAGGGTACATGATGGCAGTTAGAGAGTAGCAAATGTGTGATAGTGGTTTTTTGTGGACGTAAATGTGAATTTTTTCCTTTCCAGAAGGTATTGACCAGCACTGTGACTCATTCATGTACTACATGTTCCTGAATCAACATGCTTTGTTGATCCCCAAACAACAGACCTAACAAATACTCATAGCTGAGTAATATAACGGGGAAAAGGAAGAAAAAAGAAAAAATACCTGAAATAATTCAATCTAAAAGTTTGTAGAGACACAGCTGGCAGCTTTATTTAAAATGTGTTGCACCAGGAAACCTTTGAGGACATTGAATAAAAATCCCAATTTTATACAATGTTTGATTCAAGCAACCCTCAATTACTGGCAGAGAATTGCAAGGTGATCTAATGAAAGGAAGGAAAAACATTTCAATGCAAACCATAGGAAGAATGCTAAACAAGAATGGCCTTCATATCAGCACACAGCTGAATGCCGCTCTTGACCAAGAAAAACAACAAAAACATAAAAGGCTCACTTGAATATGCTAAAATTAATTTGAATAGAACTGTGGAGTTCTGGAAGATTGTTTTAGGGAACATTTTGAAGCAGAAGAACACCATCCCCTTGGTCAAACATGGAGGTGGACCTGTCTTATGGAAGTAAAAATCTTGGCAGTATGAAGGACATTGTGGATTCTTTGAAGTATCAGGCCATTTTGGCAATGGCTGTGATACCTTTGTTGCAGAGACTAAAGCTTGATGATTTTCCTGCAGGACAGCCGTCCCAAAGTAAACATCCAAATCTACTGCAACTTTGTTCAGGGATTTGTGGCCTGTTCAGACTTCAGGTTCAAATCTCATTGAAAATATTTGGTGGAATTGGAAGAAGCAGCGACAACATGAAAATCAAAGATTATCTCAAAGATGAGTTCAGTGATCTGGAAGCTTTTTCATGTGAAGAATAGGCCAAGATTACAGTAGAGAAGTCTTAGAAACTTGTTTTTGAGGTTATAAAGAATAAACGATTCTTTACAAAATGTAACTTTTGAAGGTTAAATGTACATGAATGTTTAGAATTGATGTAGGGTTTTTTAAAATCCTTTTTTCATCAACTTTGCAACTTTGACATTATTCAAATGTGTATTAAAAGACTTTCTGTATTATTGTACTGATGCCATTCATGGCAGCAGAATGTCTCACAGGTCAAGGGGGTTGAATAATTTTGATTGCAACTTTGTATATAAAATAAAACACAAAAAAATAACTGAATCTATCGCAGTTGGATTGACAATGACTATTTATATATATTACTTACATTACTGAAATAAAAAGCTTTTGTAACATTATTTAACACACTATACCATTGAAAATCATTAATAATTAATAATTTTTTTTGGGAAAGAAATTATAGAAATAATACTTTATTTAGCAAGGATGCTTTGATCAAAAGTGATGTTGAAGACATTTATAATGTTACAAAATATTTATATTTCTTCTGAGCTTTCTATTCATCAAAGAAACCTGAAGAAAATCTGCTTGGCTGTTTTTAACATAATAGTAATAATAAATGTTTTTTCAGCAGCAAATCAGAATTATATGACTGGAGTAATGATGCTAAAAATTCAGCTTTGAAAAAAAAAAAAAAAAAAAAAAAAGAACCTTACTGTTCAAAAACTTTTGACTGGTAGTGTATACATGCACGTTAAAAGGATAGTTTGCCCAAAAATGAAAAATCTGTCATTAATTACTTACTGACATGGCGTTCCAAATATGTAAGACCTTCGTTCATCTTCAGAAGACAAATTAGGATATTTTTGACTACTGTCAGATGCAATGCTGTCTATGCAGGGTCGGAAAGCTTTTGGATTTCATCAAAAATACCTTAATTTGTGTTCTGAAGATGAACGAAGGTATTGTGTGTTTGGAACGACATGAGGGTGAGAAATTAATGACACAATTTGACACAACTATCCCTTTATGCTTATTTCTAAATATTGAATTTACATACATTAACACAAACTCTTGCTTAAAAAACAGATTAGCACACAGTTGAAGATCGAAGATGCTGATGACACACTTTTAAGAAACGGTTCATTTATCAGCCACAGTCTATTGTATTATCCCACATAATGCATCGTTGCCTGGGATTTTAATGCATGCCAGGAAAAAAAAAAGTCACAGACAGATGAGTCATAGCTTAAAATGCCACTATTAGTGAATTCTCATCTCATTCCGCTGCTTTTAAAACAGGTTCGTTATGAAACAAATATGAAATAGTCTTCAGGATATTGTATATTTTGGGGAGTTTGGTAGGCGACGCATGTGTGCTAAATCAAAGCCTGTTCGTATAATAGCGCAGTAATCCTTTTTAAGTTATTGTTTCGCATTACGGAAGTCATTGTAGCTTTCCGGGCCTGGAGTAAGTATTGCTATGGGAACAGTATAGATGCGTATAGTCAGGAGAAGCTGGAGCGAGAGAGGTAAGGGAGCGTGGAAGTGAACATTGTGCCCTTGAGACTGGGTCAGCGGGCACTTATAGCCGTGATTTTATGAGTACATTGAATCCCAGAATCTGTTTCACTGCTGCAGATTATTCTTCCTGTCCGGATCTGAAAAGCCAAACTGCTAAATAGATTATACATTGATCATACACTCTTGTGTCTTGCGACAACATTGTGAATAAACAACTTTTATGAGCTGGTTTTTTTTACAAACGTAAGATTGCAAACTCCCTAGTTATCAGCTTAAATGGTGTATTCTTATTTTTTATGTAATACTGCAATATTGCCGGAATGTTTTTTTTATTATAAATGACTTATACTTGCACATCAAAATCGTTATTGTCCCCTTCACCTTGCTACAAAATTTGCACGTCTGATGACATGCGCACTAGTTCAAACATGGGACAATAATGCTTAATTTTGTCCCAATGGACAAAAATGTCACAAAAGTGAAAGAAAATAATTTGCAGTTTCTTTTCCTTGTTCAGTTTAACTGTGGTTCTCCTGTATCATTTTCTGAATCCACTTGAGTGTTACGGTTAACGTCTGATTTGTGTCTGATGAACTCTGCGTTTCTTATTGACAGAACAAAGAGATTCATTTTACAAAAACTTTTTTAGAAGCTTTCAAAGCTGTATACTTTTGTCAAAAACATCCGATAAATCCCATTCTGTATTCTCACTTCATTTCTAATTTAAATGCTAGATTTTTCAGTTTATGTTAAATATTTGATATGACAGTTCTATTATTTATACATCAGATTGTGTTGACATACTGCGTGACGGGCAAATAAGGAAAAACACATTTTGTGTGTGAATGGAGGTTGCATGAAAACAAGCAAATACCTTTGAATCCAAAAATAAATACACTGAAGTGCATATTAACTTTTGTTTTTGCACATTTAATATTTGGGTTTCTAATAATTACCTAATGTTAATGCTAATATAGCGTTACTAAGAACAGCTTTTGAATGCAGAATTAACGTCGTAACTGTTTTAGCTCATCCACAGTGACTTTCCCTGTCAGTTCAGTCATTTCCAGGACAGTTTTTATGGGTTAAGTATCTTGATCAAGGTCCATAAAAAAGCAGAATTGTTTCGCTTTGGATTCAACTTGCAAACTGTCTGCCACTCCGATCCCAAATGTATCATCTGATAGATGTAATTTTAACAATTCCAGATCTGCCAGAGTATTTACACTAGAAAATAATAGGGCTAATCCATTAAGCTGATTTTGATGTTTCATTTGGTAATTATTTCAGCTTGCAGCTCTTATGACCAGTGTTCATGTGAGAGATGTTATCATTAGACGCCAGTGTCGTAAAGATATATGCGTGCAATATTCAGAGCCTGTTTGTACCATTGTTAAAAAATTAATGAGGCCTAGCCAGATAATGTTGTGAGCCGTGCAAACATATTGCCTTTGCCATCGCCATGTGTGTATGTGCATATTTTGCATTGCCGCAGTGTTATCAAAAGCATGCTGTGCGATTACATATATATCAGCCTTTGAGAAATCCTAAATTTTCTAAATGCCTCCATGCTGGAGATAAAACAGGCAGACACTTTGTAGCATCAATTATTGATGCACAGCATGAAAGCAAATACTATCTTTCTCTTCTATTATTGGTAAAAATATTTTGTGACCGACTGGTGCTTTCACTTTTTGTCTCGCACACATGCTAACACTATAATTTGATTATTCATTAGTTACAGCTGTATGCTAAAGTTTAGGAACCTCTTGCAATAATTTTAACAAAATAAGAGGGATCATACAAAATGCATGTTATTTTTCATTTAGTTCTGTCCTGAGTAAGGTATTTTACATAAAAGATGTTTACATATAGTGCACAAGAACAAAAAATAGCTGGAATTATTAAAATAGCCCCCTTCAAAAGTTTAAGAACCCTTGGTTATTAATATAGTGTGGTTACCTGGAAAATCTATGACTTTTTTTGTCTTGTGATAGTTGTTCATAAGTCCCTTGTTTGTTTTGAACAATTAAACTGAGTGCTGTTCTTCAGAAAAATCCTCCAGGTCCTGCAGATTCTTCAGTTTTCCAGCGTTGTCTTTGTAATTGAACTCTTTCCAGCAGTGACTATGATTTTGAGATCCATCTTTTTACACTGAGGACAGCTGAGGGACTAACAACTATAAAAAAAAAAAAAAAAAAAAAAAAAAAAAAAAGGTTCAAACATTTACTGATGCTTCAGAAGGAAACACGATGCATTAAGAGCCGGGGGTGAAAACTTTTGAAACGGATGAAGATGTCGAAATTTTTCTTATTTTGTTGAAATATAATTTTTTTCCCATTTACTACTGCCCTTCGGAAGCAACAGAAGATACTTGCATGTTTCCCAGAAGACAAATTAAGTACAATTTGCCTTGATCTTCAGATTCAAAAAGTTTTCACCCACTGGGTAAAATGCCTTAATGCATCATGTTTCCTTCTGGAGCATCAGAGAATGTTTGAAGCTCTTTTAATAGTTGTGTTTGAGTCCCTCAACTGTCTAAAGTGTGAAAAGATGGATCTCAAAATCATACATTCATTGCTGGAAATGATCGTAGATCATCCAAAAAAACACACAATATTAAGAACCAAGGGTTCTCAAACTTTTTAATCTCTGATTAAAATATCTAAAAAATATAAAATAACATGCATTTTGTATGATCTCTCTTATTTTGTTAAAATTATTCACATTTCCAGATTCTGCAAGGGGTTCCCAAACTTTCGCATGCAACTGTATAAAGAGAGTGAATTGAGAAGTTTTAGCTTTTTGAATGCCTTTTATTCCTTCTGATATATGGTGAAACGTGGAATAAATACCTTGTAGCATTTCGTTTAGATGCCAACATTGATTCCCAACAAAAGCCTCTGAGTTCCCTTCGCTAGTATATGCATCTTTTTGCCATTAGAGTCAGCCCGGTTCACTCCTCTTTGCGCCTGTAAGAAAAAAATTGACCTGATATATGAGGATGAAGAATTGTGGGACATGAGGAATGAGTTCGGTGAAACTAGGGTGAGTAAATATATCAGTGTGATTTATATGGCTCTTAATAAATCCAACTTTACACTGGGGGAAAGCACTTATACAATAAGATGGCAGATTCAGCCAAATGTAGCCAATCAGCCCTGGAAAAGCCTGGTTCATTCAATTGAGCTGAGGGAGTGATTTAATTGTGCAGCTATTGAGGCTGGAGTGGATGAGGTGCTAGCTGTTAGCCATGAATCTAGCAGGCATTTCCTGTTTGTATGTCGCTGAGCGACTCGCCCGTTTCCTTCTACAATCCCCTCATCCCACTCCTTGTCAGCATTATGAAGCGAATTGCTAGTTGTCAAGCCTGTCTAATAGAAGTTATTGGAGCAAACAGGCATCTTGCGCTTTCTCGCCTCACTGGTGTGAATGCTGCCTCGACGTGTCGCACCTGCTGGAATGTCAAGCAGCTGAAAATAGTTTGAGTGAATCTGTTGTGATTCCAGATCGCTGAACGGGTCTGGTCTGATCACGTGCACTCGTCTGGAGTGATAAAGTGTCGGTGTTGGATTTGATCTTTGTGGCTGTGGGGCCAGTGGCAGGATGTTTTTTGTTGTTTACCAAATGCTGTGTAACCACTGTCTCTGTTTCTCTCTCTCTTTCTTTCATCCAGTGTGGATCTGGTACACGCTCAGCTGAGAGTGTGTGAAGGTCGCAGCCTGCCCGAGCTGGGCTTGAAACAGGACAAGATACGGATCAATGGCTATGCCATCCAGTGCCGTGTGACCACGGAGGACCCGGCACGTGGCTTCCAGCCTGACACAGGAAGACTGGAGGTAGGTTAACATCCTACATTCAACAGCTGAGTGATAGCACATCTCCCTTCAGCAATGTTTCCAGAGAAAAAAAAAAGTGTGGGTTTTTTTTTATTTGTTTTTTTTTTTTTTTTTTTTTTCTTTCCAACTATTATTTGAAGAAAACTGCAGTGGACTGCAATCTGCAGTCAGCAGTCTGTGGAATTATGCATCTAGGCATATATATTTTCAGAGTTTATTTTGCAGATTTTACTATATATGAAATAATTAAATTTAGTATAAATAGGGTTTAGACCGTCATCACAAACTCTTCCAACAACAAAAATATGATGAATTGTTGATATAGAGCCTGGGATGGAGTAGGGGTTTTTAAACTTATGTGACTGTCCCCTTGTGAGAGACTACTTAAAGGGAAAGTTTACCAAAAAATGAAAATTCTGTCATTAATTATCATTAATTTTGATAAAATCTGAGAGCTCTCTGACCCTCCACTGGCAGCAAAGGTCCTACCATGGTCAGGGCACATAAATGCAGTAAGGACATTTAATATAGTCCATGTGGCATCAGTGGTTCAACCGTAATTTTACGAAGCTACGATAATACTTTTGTGTGTGTGTGTGTGTGTGTGTGTGTGTGTGTTTTTAATACTTTTTTTGTGATTTTTGTGTTTTGAGAGCTCTCAGATTTCATCAAAAATATCTTAATTTGTGTTCAGAAGATGAACGGAGGTCTTATGGGTTTGGAATGACATGAGGATGAGTAATCAGTGAGCGCAGAATTTAATTTTGATGAGCTATCCCTTTACTTTATATTTATTACAGCATATCTGATATTAACACCGACATTATGGTTATTTATTTTAGGATTTATTTTTCTTACTGCTAAACCTACTACTATAAATAGAATAAAGTAATTGTAATTAACCTTGTGATTTCTAACCAAATTTCTGAGAATTCTTACATTTAGAAACCATTTCCTATTGAATAATTGAATCAAATTTGGTGAACATCATGGTGACATCATTAAATGAAACTTATTTCATGAGTATCTTAAGTGCACACATGAATATCATAGATTTTAGTCAACTATATCTATAGTAGATTTAGTTGGTTTAATTGGTTTAATTAAAGTGTAATGCATTTAATAAGCATTTGCTCATATAGGTTTGCTATTAAGGTTTTATCATGATAGACAGATTTAGCGTTGAGACACGTAACATGCCTTTATATTAAATTTAATTGAAACCACTTTTCATAAAGAAACAAGGACATGGTCTTCTTTCCAATGAAATGGCAATGATTATATAGGCTAGTTATGCATTCTTTATAACAACTTGTTTACCACATTCTTCATTCTTTCAAGCAGACAAATTAATTTATATAAATAAATTTAGATTTATCTTTATCAGGGCTACTGAATTGATTCACTCAAGAGCAGTGAGTGATTTTCTGTCTTTGTTTGGGAGCTTGGTTAACATAAGTGCCACAGTAGCAACTAAATTAGGCTGCTGTTCCTTTAAAACTGAATGCACAGATGCAATGTACTGATGTCAATGTGTCTGATATTCTCCCAACTGTTTATGTTCATTTAAGACGTAACCAAGTGTGCTTATGTGAATACTATAATTTTGTGTGTATTTCTCCATTCATTTTGACACGAAAGAGTATTTGTGTGCTTTGTAAGAGGCACTGCTTTGGTGTCTGCGCTCAGACAACCGGACCAAATTGTCAATATCTGCTCTTTTCTTACTCCCAGATATTGAACTTTTTTTTAATGTTTTATGAGACATGCTGCAAATATATACTAGCTTATGTCACGCTGGATAGATCAGTAGACTATGATACAGTTCAAATATATGCATCTAACCTCCTAACCATGCAGCAGATTTATTCTGAATAATATCTTCCCGAATTGTCCCTTCCTAACATTTTCGTCTCATTTTTATTTTTTGATGAAAATTACAATAACGAGTCAAAACGAGTCTTTGTTTCGTTATCTTCTCGTTTTTGTCGGTGAAAAAATGTCATTGACGAAAATTATGACAAATTATTTTTCAACAAAATTAATGACTGATACACGTCCGATATTCTCCCAACTGTTTATGTTCACTTAAGACGTAACCGAGTGTGTTTACGTAAATGCTTGAAAATGGACAATTTGACATAATTTTGTGTGCATTTCTCCATTCATGAGATGCGAAAGAGTACTTGTGCACTGTGTGAGAGGCGCTGCTTCGGTGTCCATGCTCAGAAAACCACACCGAATTGAGTTTTCTTTAGCGTTGTCAAATTTATCCATATGTCTGCTCTTTTCTTACTCCTAGATATTGACATTTTTTAATGTTTTATGAGACGTGTAGAAAATGTATGCCAACTTATGTCCTGCTGGATAGATCAATAGGCTATGCTAAAGTTAAAATGTAGGCATCTAACATGCCTCCTAACCATGCAGAAGTTTCATTCTGAATTAATCTGTTTTTTAAACAGCTTTTTACAAACAAAAAGGTACAACGATGTTGGACGATTCCGAAGGTGTAGGAGAAAATAAGATGGAGTTTTTCGCCATACTCTACCTTTTTGAGCCGGAGTATACAGATGATGAACTTAGACGTGATTCGTAGTAGTGATGGGAAGTTCGGATCATTTTACCGGACCTTCCGATTTTGGACTTTTGAGTCTCGTTCAACAAAATGAACAAATCTTTTTTCGAGTCATTTAGTTTATTTCGTTCGTTTTAGCAAAATATAATTAAAATGTTACGTGTTACTTCCCTAACACATCTACTGCTTACACAAACGTTGATCACACTACAAACAAAACAAAACTATAATGCTATAAGAAACAGAAAAGATTAATTAATTGTTTACCTGGGTCTTTAGTCTATGATTAGCTCACCTCACCTCTTATCTGACAAGTTTTCGGGTTTGAGTCATTCGTTCATCACGTGACAGCCCCATAAGCTCAACCAATTCAGTGTGAGCCGGAAAGAGAATTGATTAGTTCATTTCTCGAGTCTATTGTTTTGAGTCGTTCATTCATCACATGACAGGTGAACTAATTCCAGTACAGAACCTAATAGAATGTTGCGCATGGGCAAAGAAATCACTCCCCCGAGATGACTCTTTCTTCCTGAGTCACATAAAAGATTCGTTAAAAATGAACGAATCATTCAAGAACAACCCATCACTAATTCATAGCATCATGGACGCACATCCCAGAGCCTGTGCTACACAAGCTTTTGTGCTTAAAAAGTATACAAATTTTTATTTTTCGGAAAAAAAATTACCGATCACGTTGCTTGATAAGACCCTTCTTCCTTGGCTGGGGTCATTTAGAGCCCTTTGAAGCTGCATTTAGACTACATTTTGGAAGTTCAAAATCGGGGCTTCAATGAAGTCCATTATATGAAGAAAAATACTGAAGTGTTTTCCTCAAAAACCATAATTTCTTTGACTGAAGACAGAAAGACATGAACATCTCGGATGGCAAGGGGGTGAGTAAATTATTTGTAAATTGTTGTTCTGGAAGTGGAGTTCTCCTTGGGCTCAGGGGAGGTGAGAGAAACACAGACTCCTGATGTAACTTTACCTGCTGGTATGGCTGTTGGATTTTGTTTTGTTAGCAAAACGAGTGCCTTATACAGTTTTTAATGTTGTATTTTGTAATATGGGATAGATTTATTTTTGTGCCACAAATTTTTTTTTCTCATCTGACATTTTGAGGAGGCACTGCCTCTCTTGCCCCTGATATGTGTTGACTCCTGTGCGTCCTTGATAAGTTCTTTTGGCTGACTGGTAAAGTGTAAACCCCCGGAGGGACCACAAGGCCTGGTGTGCTCTTCTTCCAAATATTTTGGAAGTTGCCGAAAGCTTTGGTGTAAATCGAACACTGACCACCACAAACTCGTCTCACCCACACTCTATAGCTGTGCCCTTCTGAAGTGTGTACCTGCATGTGGTGATATCGCGGAGGTGTGAAATTGTCTGAGATGTTGCTGACGGAAGCTTTTACCTTCGAGGCCATATGGAAATGATTTGTTTGTGGATGAATAATTGAACAAATATTGATATCAGCAGCTTTCTGTGCCCAGTCACTGTTGAGCTGCAAGCCTTACATCTGTCCAAATATCTCACAGATGCAACTCGTGCTGTCTGTCTGTGCGGTTATCTGGTTTTGAGCCACAAGGTTAACCGGGGTCTCTGAGGGTCTCTGATCGAGATCTTGCAGGCTAGATGTGTGTATATACAAAGACATGCCCAAAGGAGTCGACTAGCCCACAAACCACACGCTGTAATCATCCGGTTATACCCACACTCCACCAGCTCATTGGCTAGACAGCCCTGTATGGTCCAGATACATCCTAGGATGTGTCGTGCCTGGGCGAAGTCTTTGTTCTTCCATCCAGCCACAGGGTCTTGGCGGTATCAAAAGAGAGCTGGATCTCTCTGATAAGGATGTTCCTCCATTACCTTTAGAAAACTGTTTGGCGCTCAGCTTCAAATACTGACTTGGATGTCCTGTGATGTCGGAAGAATGTTTCCACTTAAGAGGATCCATGTAGATAGAGAGATGAAGGGAGAGGGGCGAGAGATGCAGAGAACTTGGGAGAAGTTTAAAAGTTATTGTGGAGAGATTCCTTCAGCCTGTCGTAGAGAAAGCGAGCGAGAATTCGCAACAGAGAGTTGGTTGTAAGAGTGAAAAAGAATTGAGTGCGCTTCCCTGATCCAGGAGATGAGAGCATTAGATTGAATGTAGTGGGGCATTAAAGGAGAACTCCATTTCCAGAACAACAATTTACAAATAATTTACTTGTCATCCAAGATGTTCATGTCTTTCCGTCTTCAGTCGTAAAGAAATTATGGTTTTTGCGGGAAAGAATTTCAGGATTTTTCTTCATATAATGAACTTACAAAATGCAGTTTAAATGCAGCTTCAAAGGTGACGCAATGGGTCATTTTTTTCAAAAAATAAAAGTTTGTATACTTTTTAAGCACAAAAGCTTGTGTAGCACAGGCTCTGGGATGCACATCCATGACGCTACAAATTATGTCTAAGTTCATCGTCTGTGTACTCCGGCTTAAAAAGGTAGAGCATGGCGAAAAACTCCATCTTTTTTTCTCCTACAACTTAAGAATCGTCCGACATCATTATACCTTTTTGTTTGTGAACAGCGTTTGACTTACTTGCACTTTCTTAGTCTTTGCACATTCGCTTTGTAAACACTGGGTCTGTAGTTCCGCCTACGTTCCGCGTGACCTTTCGACGTGATTCAATAGTATGTGAACGCGCATCCCAGAGCCTGTGCTACACAAGCTTTTGTGCTTAAAAAGTATACAATTTTTTATTTTCCGAAAAAAATGGCAGATTGTTTCGCTTGATAAGACCCTTCTTCCTCGGCTGGGATCGTTTTAGAGCCCTTTGAAGCTGCATTTAAACTACATTTTGGAAGTTCAAAATCTGGGCACCAATGAAGTCCATTATATAGAGAAAAATCCTGAAATGTTTTTGAAAAATCCTAATTTCTTCACGACCTAATTTTCTTCTTGGATGACAAGGAGGTGAGTAAATTATTTAAAAATTGTTGTTCTGGAAGTGGAGTTCTCCTTTAAAGGATCAGTTTACACCAGAATTAAAATTTCTTGACAATTTACTCACCCCTATGTCACCCAAAATGTTAATATGTTTCGCTCTTCCGGCAACGTATTGTCCAATAAATAGGTTGAGAGTCTAGACGGTTGGTTGGGAAAGATGATGAACCAGTTTTTAAAATGAACACTCACTGTGCAAGAATCAAAATTGGCTTTGACAATTAAATAACACCAATACAATCCAGTTAGTCTGTAACTTTATTAAAACCTGCAAGTAATACAGTATAATTAAATTCTGTGAAAGATGGACTGACCCTTTATATCAAACTCTGTTGCAACTTCTTGCAAATATTGCGATGGCTTCTAACGACTTTACTTTGGTGGTAATTTATCATCAGAAGTTTATATAGAAGGCCTTTTTTTTTTCTTTGTGATATGGCATGTTCATCAAATCAAATCAGTAAAACAACACAATCTCGATACGTCTTCATGTTTTTGTGATTGCTAACGGTTAAGAAAGGTTGTTTAATTTATATCGCCATCTTATAAAAAACAAACTCCATATTTTGATAGCTCGGTCATATTTCTGAGCACTGAAAAATGGTTCTTGGCTCATAAGTATGTGATTTGTGAGACTATATATAGTTCTCTGTAAGCACTCAGTGATCTGTGCTGGCTGTCAAAGGAAAAATGCCTAAATCATCTTGTGAACTAAAGTGTATTTATAATAAAATATTGCAACCTGCAGTATCTTTCACCCACCACTGCCTGTAGGTCTGAAAGATATTGAATATTTGTAGGTAACACTTTACAATAAGGTTCATTAGTTGACTAATAAGCAGTATTGATACAGCATTTATTAATCTTAGTTAATGTTAATTTCAGCATTTACTAATGCTTTATTGAAATCACAATTACATTAGTTAATGCACTGTGAACTAACATGAACACAATAAACAACTGTAAGATTAATAAATAGTTTAATAACTATTGTTCATTGTTCATTCATTTTAGTTAATACTAATGGTAAACTAATGGTAACAAATGACATCTTGTAAAGTGTTACCTATTTGTAATATATTCACAATTTTCTAGCAATTTAAAACTAAGCAAAACTTTACATTTTGGGATATTTAGGGTGCGAGGACCCTATTGGAATTGCTCAGTTTCTTCTTCAAAATGAATAGCATTTTTCAGGGCCTAAACATGCTCAAACTCATAAAACTGAGTGGCAAAAGTGGCAAAAATTTACATCTGATATGGGTTTCACAAGTGGCAAATTGGCTCGATAGCGCCACCTATAAAATTTCACCGAATTGCCAATTAAGCTATATTCACATATGTATTAATTTCACATACATGTACGAAATTTGGTAGACACATGTAACACACCAATACCTACCAAAAAGTCTCTTGGTACGAAGCCTGAAACCCTACAGGAAGTCTGTAATTTTGAATTTTGTGCCGTCTTTGCCATTTTCAGGCGTTGTATTTTAATAAACTCCTACTAGAGATTTAAACAGATCAACACCAGATTTGGTCAGTGTAATCTAAAGTCCTTTGTGACATTAAATTGAGAAGATCTTGAGTTTTCGTTGAAGGGCGTGTCCGTGGCGGCCTCACTAACTTTGACGTTTCGCCGTTAAACAGGAAGTTGTTATACTTCCAGCATACAATGTACGATCTGCACCAAACTTCACATGTTTAATAAGAGTCCTGTCCTGAACACATGCCTATATTCAATTGTTGTCATAGCGCCACCTGCTGGCAACAGGAAGTTGCATGTTTTACGCTCTAACCACTTCCTCCTAGACATTTAATGACAACAACATTATATTTGGTCAGTCTACTCTAAAGGCCTTTGCAATGTTAAATTGAGTTTTCATTCAAGGGTGTGTCTGTGGCAGCTTGACAAAATTTCGCCATGAAAAAGGAAGTTGTTGTAATGCTAAACTTCACATGTTTGAATAGAGTTCTGACCTGAAGACATCTAAAGGCCAGTATTCAATTATAATCATTGCACCTTCTGTTGGCAACAGGATATGTCATGTTTTAACAATACAACTCAAACATACCATGTTCAATCTGCACCAAACTTCATATGTTTGATGTGAGTATGAGACATTTTTTTGTAAAAGATTTGTACTGTGTTAAAACGTTTGCATTTAAACAGTCTGAAATACAGAAAAAGGGGTATTTATATTTGGGATACACTACTGTTCCAAAGTTTGAGGTTAGAATAAAAAAAAATATATATAATAATAATAATAATACATTTATTCAGCAGGAATACAATACATTAAGCAAAATGGAAAGTAAAGACATTATAAAGAAAATGAATAAAGATGTAATGAATGTTATTCTCTTTGAACTGAAAAAATAGGTTTTCCACAAAAAAACTTAAAGGATAGTTCACCCAAAAATGAAAGTTAAATAACTGATGTCACATGGACTATTTTTTACAATGTCCTTACTGTCTGTGTGGGCCTCTTGGATTTCATCAAAACTATCTTAATTTGTGTTCTGAAGATGAGTGAAGGTCTTGCAGGTTTGGAGTGATATGAGGGTGAGTAATTAATGACGGAATTTTTAATTTTGGGTGAACTGTCCCTTTAAGCTCCACAAATGTTTTTAACATTGATTAGAAGAAATGTTTATTGAGCAGCAAATCAGTATATTAGAATGATTTCTGAAGGATCATGTGACACTGAGGACTAATGGCTGATGAAAATTCAGCATTGCTATGACAGGAAAATGTTTAAAATGTATTAAAATAGACAAGATATTTTAAACTGTGGCTGCATTTTGAGAATATTATTGTTTTTAAACTATGTCAGCCAGGTCTAATTGGCACATGTTGTAAAGAGTAAAGTTTGTACCATAATGTGAATGTTTCTTGTGGCCTGGTGTAGGAAAATGTGGGGGAAAAAAAAGATAAATAGAGATGGAGGAAGGCAGTGCTGTGAAGGTATAATCAGCCTCCCGTTAGATCTTCTCCCATTTCAGTATGTCAACACAAGCTCTCCTGTGTTTGTGTGCAGTGGCGACTGATGTGAAAATAAGGCCGCAGGTAAAGAGAAAAGAGTCGCTCTCTCGATTCCTCTGTCTGCTTGGAAGTTTCTCCTCACTTTCTGACGTGTCTGATGTCGTGCTTCAGAGGGAAAAGAGGACGGGCGGTGTGCGGGTCGGCCGAGCTCTTGTTTTGCAGGGAAAATGAGTGCATAATGGGTAAAGTGAAGTGCCGGGATGAGAGCGTGCGGGGAACAGGCACTGAGAGCTCTTCTGCTCTTTTGTTTCTGAAGGATAAAAAAAAATATGGCTGTTGTCTGAAGGGTGCTCTCTGTAATCAAATGAGAGCGAAGGAGAGGAGAAGGTAGAAGCATTTAGCATAACATGCTGCATCGCAGGAAATATGTTCTGTATATAGGCAATTAAAGTCACATCTTCTCTCTAATTCCTTAGATATGAGGCTTGGATGATTTATATGTGTAGCTTGTGATGTAAACTGTTATAAGGTTTGGGCTTTGCACACAGACTTTATTGAAGCGTAGCTATGAAAAGATTACGAGCCGCTTTGATGGTGGTGGTACTCATTCTGTCCTCATGTTGCATGTGTGTGCGAGCTAGTGTTGGTTCATTAACACGTCGGCTCTTGCTGGTGCGCTGAGAGAACATAATGCTGATGAGGAGGATCGAGTGATTTGCATTATCATCATAATAAACATAATTATGTTGTTGAATGTGCTGATGGTAAATACTGCTGTGGTGGAAATGGGAGTCCGTAATTCACGAGGCGAAGAACAGTGTCGCTCCTCTATTTGCTTTCTCTTTTGATAAATGGAATTTCAGTGTGCAGAGGAAGTTGGTGATTTGTGCTCCTTTGGCTTCTGCACCTTTAGCTTTCAGCCTTTTCCCTCTGGTGGATCCGCACTAGTCATTTACGTGATTGTGATTGGCACTTTCCATGCATAGGTACAAATTAGAACCTGAATCTCTTAAAAAAAAGGATTTAAAATTGAACTGCTTGCATTTAATTTGTTCTATATATTTATATTGCTATATTTAATTACATTTTTATATTTTATATGAGTTTTGTGGGTTTCTCAACCCTGTTCTCACATACAGTTGATTTTGTTGTTTCCTAGCAATAAAAATGGAAATAAACTTCTAAATAAATAGTAGAAGCAGACTAAATTAAGCTGTCTTTGGATGCAAAGTTCACTTTTACATGTTGTGTTCACTGTAAAAAAAAATTCCGTGAAAAAACAGAAAAAGTACTGGCAGCTCATTACCTGGACTTTGTACCGTAAATTTACAGTCTGTTAATTTACAGTCTGCCACCGGTAAAATAAACAGGACTTTTTCTGTTTTAATGGTATATTTATATATTTATATATACATAAAGCAAATAAATCCAGCACAATATAAAATTTGAACATGGTTTATTTTTACTTCATGTAAACATTCTTAAAAGTGCATTCAATGGCTTTTGTTTGCCTTAAGTGGGTTAGGACTAAACAACATCAAATACTCAATTCATTTAACAATGTGTCAACTCAGGCAAAATGGCTGTAGTGTAAAAGACAGTTTAGCTTTAAACAGTAACGGACAGAATTTAAAAAAAGAAAAAAAAGAAAACATGAGCATCTGTACAATACTGGTGTTGTACTAAAAAGTGGTCACAAAATTTAAACGTCACAATGAGAAACAGTCAAGATTCAAAACTTTTTTTTCTTATAAGAGAAAACAATATTGTTTAGAGGGATAGTTCACACAAAAAAATGTTAATTCAGTCAATTACTCAGCCTCATACCATTCCAAACCCATAAGACTTTCATTCATTTTTAGAACACAAATTAAGAGTATTTTTAGTTAAATCTGGGTACTTTCTGTCCCTCTATTGATTGTCTATGCAACTACCATTTTCAAGGTCCAGAAAGGTATAAAGTATGTGACTCCAGTGGCGTGACAACAGAATTTTGAAGTTCATTATAACAGAAATATCATCGAAGTGATGCAATTCATTATAGGGGATGTATTATTATTTAACTGCATGTTTAAAACTCAAATATTACATGGATTTTTGAAATTGTTCATGCAAGAGTCTTGGAGGAATGCACAGCCACTTGGTTGCCTTCATCTCAAACCACGTTCAGGATTTCTTCACAGGAAAATTCTGAAAGAAATGGATATGACAAAAAAAAGAAATGAATTAAACTGAACTACAGAGTAATATGCAGGTTGGAGTGGAAAAGTAGTCATACAGTATTTTAAGTTAATTAAATCAACTGCAATCCATAATACTTTCCAATTGTTTACACATTGCTTAACTTACATTTTCAATAGTCTCTATTTGCATCGGTCATATGAGCTTGTCAAATCAACTATGTCCTAAAATATACTTCATTATTTTCAACTAAATAAACAGCAACACGACCAAATGCTTCATACACTTTTTATAACATACGTGTTGCTTACTTCTGTATGAACTCTAGAGTAAGTGCCGCCTCCTCTGGGTATTTTGTAGCTCACAACCGCAACAGGAAAGATGATTTGTTCATTAACTTCTCAAACGACAGCAATCTTGAACTGCCCATCACCTTAAACAAAAAAGACATTACAAAATGACCATATACATAATGACAAGCATCTTTGAACACCTTTGAAGGCGTGTTCAGCAAACAACTTCACATTGTTGCAAAGTCAACAGAATAAATGACTCAAAGACTCTATTTTCTTTTCAATATTGAACACTAATGTTAAATGAAATAGAATACAAACCCACTTGGTTTCCTTCATCTCAACCCTCATTTAGGATTTCTTCACAGGAAAACTCTAAAAGAAATGGATAATGATAAAAATGAAATGAATGAAACTGAACTACAGAGTAACATGCAGGCTGGAGATGGAAAATCAATCATACAGTATTTTAAGTTCATTAAAATAACTGCTAACCCTAATACTTGTCAATTCAAATATTTATTTATAAATTGCTTAACTTACATTTCCAATAGTCTCCATTTACATCTGTCTTATGAGCTTGTCAGATCATGTGTCTTACAATATACTTCATTATTTTCAATTAAATAAACAGATACACATTTCATAACATATGTGTTGCTTACTTCTGTATGAATTCTAATGTAAGTGCCGCCTCTTCTGGGTACTTGTAGCTCACAACCTCAACAGTGGTCATTAACTTCTTGAACGACAGCAATCTTGAACTGCCCATCACCTTAAACACAAAAGACATTACAAAATTACCATATACATAATGACAAGCAGTTTGAACACACCTTATGCACACCACGATGATAACATGCAAAAGTAATCAATCCAATCATTTTGGTAACGTTAGCACGTTGTGACGTGGCTTCCGACGCATCAGACAGCAAACAACTTCACATTGTTGTGAAAGTCAACAGAATAAATTACTCAATAACGATTTTCTTTCTGATACTTAACACTAATGTTAAATAAAACTGTTAATAAAACAGAATACAAACCCATGATAAGAATGCAGGTGTGCTTGAGATTCACTGTACAGCAGCAATCACGTCCTGTCATTAAAAAAGAAAACGAAAGAAACACAACATAATGTCGTGTGCATTTGTCCATTAAAGTGCGACAGATAACTCGAGGAGCTGACGTTACTGTCACGCTGACCTGAAGCGTCATCATTATTCTGGCGCGGCTGACGCCTGTTTACAGTCGCTTCACAGACAGCTTGCTAGTAACGTTACCGAATTAGTTTGTGTTTTGCATTTTATCTTCCGTGTGTGTGTAAAACATACAATAAAAGGTCAAAACTTACCTCATTTGGCAGAAAACTCCACGAGGAAGATGTCTGACGATATGCAGAGAAATGTTGAGTGTGGCGGCTCCGACGTTCATTTGTCAAACAAGCCAGACAGCAACTAAGTTAACATTACGTAAACAATTTATGTGACATTTAACTCGTTTACCACGAAGAGTATATGAAAAACATGTTTTCCAAATTCGAAAGCCGACATTAAAATGAAACTTTGACCGAGAAACTCTCCGCGTCTTCTCTTCACTGTTTTCGCGCCTCTGTAAGCCACCAACGTTCTTGTTCCCACAACGCAAATCGTAATTCAAAAATACGGAAAAACACCTGTAAAAACCAAAAACGGAAAATTTCCTGTAATTATTAGGGTATATTGTACTGTATTTTTACGGATTTTTTTTACAGTGTTGGCAGTGCATATACACATCTACCCTATAATGATAAAAATGCATGCAGTGGTTAATTAATCTGTAAAAATAATATCCCCTTTTTTCAACTGAGCCATTCTCAGATGCCTGTTGGTGTGGTGTCACACCCACAGAGGCTGCTCCCACGATAGTTGATTGACATGACTGTCTTACCTCAGACCTGCCTTAAATCAGCTGTAACAGTCCGACCTCCATTGTTTTGATGCTGGAGCAGGGATGTAAGTTCGACAAGAATATCTCCGATTGAGCGATTGAGGTGTTGTTGTGTTGCTGGATGTAATAATGAACATAGTGGTCGTCATTTACTCCCGACATCTGAGCCGCTGAAGATGCAGTGTATTACGTTTTTTTGTGAAGGGAATGCGCCTCCCGATCTACATATATTCGTCTATGTTCACGTAAATCATTCGTGATCCAGCTTCACTTACAGCAGAAGTGAGTATAAAGCGATCGCCTTTCCTAATAACGTGCTAGTTAGCAAGTTTAACGGCTAAACACAGTTAAATGCGGCTAAAGTAAACAGGCTCGTCACTCCACAGAGAGAAGAGAGGGGCAGGGCGAGCAGAGCTCATTAACATTTAAAGCAACCTCGACCAGAACAAGATGATTTTTGCAGAGCTGATTTTGGCAAGGTAAAAAAAGGATTTTAACCACAGCATGTCTTTTATTTAGACCCTAAAGAATCATATCAACTTGTGGAAAATGGGCATCCGATGACCCCTTCATGACCCCCTGTTATGCTGTCAAAAATAAGGTTTTTTCAAGCAGTGTCATATTTTTCTAATGGCTGACTGGATCATGCGGTAACACAAAATATACAACAAAATATGTTGGTTTTTTTAACTAAAAATGTAACATTTAAAAAATATAAAAATTAAGTTAACTTAATAGCAATTATGACATTGGTGTATGATTTTTAATTGTGGAATACCATAGTAAAGGTCTGTATTCTAGACCTGACAAATAGTAGGGCTGTCCCACATCAGAAGTCACAATCTCTCGTGTGGGACAGGCCAAAATCTCCATTACAGAAGCTCTTAGAGTGTACAGACAGGTGATGTGTTAAAAATTAGGAACACAGTCAAAATTTCAGGTTCTAATCAATAATCAAAAAATCTGATTAAAAAAAATTAGCCTTCCCATTACAAGGTGATATTTGACTCCTTAAAGTGATTTACAGGGGAATTTTGTTTTTACGTTTGTAATGGCATTTTCCTAACTTTTTTGAAAGTATGTCATCTTTTATGTCAATTTTTAACAATATATATATATATATATTTTAGGCTTTTTAAAAATTCAAATTAAAACAACAGAATAAGAAGAAGCAGAATAAGAGTTACCAATCAAATGAAATCACTATTAACAAAATTAACTTGTACTACAGAGGTGGCACAAAAGAACACAAAAGTGGCTTGTACATGTATTATCAGATGTTTAATGAGGCTCAGAGATGGCATGAGTGCAGTCATATTCATAAACTCATGTGAGATTAATGTTTTAAATATTAAATTTTGAATACAGAAATAGTAAATGATTTAAATAACTGAAAATATACTTTAAAAATGAAACTAAAACTGCCAGTTGGTGGCAGCAAGTCACTTACTGAATCAATCATTTGATTCGTTCAGATTGCTGATTCATTCAGCAATAAAACAAGTGACTCTCTTTATTAATGGGAAATTGAATCATTGACTCACTAGATTCATTTAAAAATGCACATTCATTCATAAACTAAACAATGCTGTGTTTGAATGGAGATGGGCAGCTGCTTAGTTGTGACTTGTTTCAAACTGTTTCTGATGACAGAATAGAGCAAAATCAGGCAATAGAGTTACAGTCAGAGAATGTGAGTCACTTAATGTTTATGTTTATGCAAATGCAACTGAAATGGTTGCACTGTAGAGCCCTGTTAAAGTTACACTCTATAAAATGCTGGGTTACCAAAAACATTTCTGGGTTATTTGGTCAAAACAACCCAGCGCTGACTAAAAGTTGGACAGATCTCATGCTGGGTTGTTTTGATCCAGCTTGTTGAGTTTTATACATTAACCCATTTGCTGGGTTGTTTTTTTGACATAGTGCTGGGTCAACCTGACATTTTCATTTTAAATAATAAAATTGCACTCTAAAATCCCTGTTACGTATATTAGACAGAAACAGTTCTTACACATTTTTTTAATTCAATAGCAAGTCTTTTACAATCAAAAATACTCAACATGACAGGAGCAGCCAATGGGAAGAAAACTGCTATCAGAAAGCTGTTTCACTTCATTAAATGACAATCATATATATTCATGAATGAAAAGTTACATCAAATGCAGCTTCACCTCATGTCATCTCATCTGTCAGACATTTAAGTTTCAGCTTCAACCCGTCAAACATAGAGCGTGATCACAGCCGCGTCGTTAGCTAGCGCACTAGATCAGTAGCGCTCATATTGTAGTTAGTGGAGCGCACAGCAACTTTGTTGTATCACAGTGACATAGTGTCTTGTTCCATGTTGACGCCGGTGTGTTGTTTGCTTTGAGTGTACATCTGGTGTAGTCTAGCATTCCATGCAAGCGTTAGCTGTGAGGTTCATTAAAACAAATGATACATTTGTTTTCCCATTTATAAAGTAATAAATTGACAGGTAGTGAATGTAATGTGAACCTTAATTTCATTCAGGCAGTTTCACCTCAGGAACTTTTCTCTCAGGACCGATACAGAATGACCATTGTCAAATGTATCCAATTTTAACCGGTTTGGCACAGACTACCCAATATTGGGTTACACTGACCTCGCAAAAAAAGCTTTTTTTTTTTTTTTTCCTTTTTTTATTTTTGTAACCCAAATGCTGGGTTATTTTTAATGTTTTTAGCCAGTTTTTTCTGCACTCTAAAGAAATGCTGTTAAAAAAAAAAAAAAAAAAAAAAAAAATGCTGGGTTCAGCTTGTTGGGTCATTTTATTGGGTTATTTTTTACTTTTTTTAAAAAAAAAATTTAATCCAGGTGCTGGGTAGTTTTTATTGTTTTTTTTTTTTATTATTTTTACCCAGGTGTTGTGTTGTTTTTCTGCATTCTAAAAAAATGCTGGCTTACTTTTTTTTTTTTTTTTTTTTTTTTTTTTTTTTACCCAAATGCTGGGTTCAGCCTGATTGGTCTTTTTATTTGGTTATTTTTAATATTTTTACCCAGGTGCTGGGTAGTTTTTCTGCACTCTAAAAAATGCTGGCTTACTTTTTTTTTAAAACCCAAATGCTGGGTTCAGCCTGATTGGTCTTTTTATTGGGTTATTACCCAGGTGCTGGGTTGTTTTTGTACACTCTAAAATATGCTGGGTAATTTTTTTTTAACCCAAATGCCTGGTTCAGCCTGCTGGGTCATTTTATTGGGTTAATTTTATGTTTTTACCCAGATGTTGGGTAGTTTTTCTGCACTCTAAAATATGCTGGTTATGTTTTTTAACCCAAATGCTGGGTTCAGCCTGTTGGGTCATTTTATTGGGTTAATGTTAATCTTATTACCCAGGTGCTGGGTAGTTTTCTGTAACTCAGCTACTGGGTCATTTTTACTGTCAAAGCAAATGATGTTAGGTAGTCTGTGCCAAACTGGTTAAAACTAGTTACATTTGTCATTTTGTCTTCTGTCCTGAGAGAAAAACTGACTGGAAACTTTCTGAATGAACTTAAGGTTTGTATTACATTGTGTTCCCTTCAAATTATTGCTGCATAAATAGAAAACAGCCTCACATTTTTCCTTTTTTTTTTTTTTTTTTTTTTTTTTTTTTTTTTTTTTAAATGTATGTCACAGCTAATGTCTGCTTGGAATGAAAGCCTTTTAGTTTTGCAGAATTCACTGGATCTACATTCAAAGTGAATGTAGGTGCCACCATGTAAGTTTCACTTCCCACCAAACGAATGCACGACCACGGTTGAAACACGACACAACTCCGCTGTTATGTGTACCAAAGTTATTGTGCGATAAGTAATTTAATGAACTGGAACAGCCTACTGATAGCAGTTTCCTTCCCACCGATTCCCATTGGCTGCTCTTACTGCTTTCGTCACATCCTAAAATGTTTGTAAAAGTCTTGACACTGAGTCAAAAATACTGTATATGAACTGTTCTTGGCCTTAAACAGATTTTAGAGTACATTTTTATTTCAAATGAAAAACCTTCAATAGGTTAACTGGCCCAGCACTATATCAAAAAACAACCCAGCAAACTCAGTTAATGTATAAAACCCAGCAACCCAGCATATGTTCTGTCCAATATTTACCCAGGGCTGGGTTGCCAAATAACCCAGCAATGGTTGTTTTTAACCCATCATTTTTTAGTGTATGTATGTGAGGGGGTTCATCATTTGTATTGACAGTAAAAATGACCCATCAGCTGAGTTACAGAAAAACTACCCAGCACCTGGATACATTTTTTTAAAAATAACTGAATAAATTGACCCAACTGGCTGAACCCAGCATTTTTTAGAGTGTAGATAATAGTTCGTCTAGCATATCTAATAGTCTATTTATGCCTCTAATGCTTTAATAATTGTGCCCTATTCTGGGAAAGTGCCTGTTACTGTCTATTCATGTAAACAAATGCTTTGACTTTTATTTCCTCTCTTAATGGCTGCAGATTGACCATAGGTTAATATGATACTGTCTTGTGCATGTTGAGCGAGGCCTCTTGCCAAGTTAAAATATTGCTCGCTTACGAAAGTCCACCAGGAGCCCTCCGGTCATTGTTCATAGAGCTTCCAATTAAAGAAAACAAATGGAGGATGAAATGCCGTGCTGAAAAAATTCTGGGAAAGATTCATGCCTCCTAGGTAGGTGTAAAGCATATGTTGATTTGTGTGACATCGCCTCGCTGGCTCCGTGGGCATCTCTGGAGCAGATCTCCATGACCACAAGCCTTTCATCTTTCATCCTGCCTGCCAATAATACACGCAGAGCACCCTGAGAAAGAGCCATCTCGCGTCTTCCTTTATTAGAGAGGGAATGAGAAAATATTGTTTTCTCCTCCAGATGGCTGGCGCGAGACTTGTCTCCTCTTGTTTACGTGACACGCTCCTCTTTTGTAGATTGTAACTGATGACGGTGCATTTCCTTACCGCCCTTCACCTGAGGTATGAATCTTAGACGAAACCGACGCTTGCGTTCCCTCGCCGCAGCTCGGTAGGAGTCTGCTGTCGTTTTATTCAGAGATGCAAACTCCCTCCGCCACCACGCAATTTTAAACAATGCAACTCCGTCAAGAGTCACATTGCCAAGCTGTCATTTCCAGACACGTGCGCACGGGAAACGCCTGGGGACTGGGTGTTACTGCGGAGCTTGTATTGGTATTCTGGAAACGACAGCAGCTTCGCAGGCCATTTACAAACATTATTGGAGAGGTGGCAAAACTCCCTCAAGAACGTCAGCTCATGGATTGGAGTGTAGGCACGTTTAAAGTTATGCTCTTTGTCAGTATCTGATGTTTGAGAAATATGCTACACACACTCAGTGTGCCACAGGCTGTTTGTTCTTGGAGAAGCTCAATATGGATGACTAGTCAAATTCATCTCTTGTTAAACATGGTGTTAATAAACCATTTAGAGTTAAAAGATTTGTTCCTCCTGAATTATTCCCTGATAATTTACTCACCCCCATGTCATCCAAGAGGTTCATGTTTCTTTCTTCGGTTGAAAAGAAATTAAGGTTTTTTAGGAAAACAGGATTTTTCAGTGGGGATTAATGGGTTGAAAGTTCAAACTGCAGTTTCAACACAGATTCAAAGGGCTGTACACAATCCCAGTTGAGGAATAAGGGTCTTATCTAGCAAAAAGATTGGTAATTTTCTTAAAAAAAAAACACTTAAATGCTTTTTAACCACAAATGCTCATCTTACACTAGTTCTGCGATGTGCATCTACGACTTCATGCATTACGTGATCGCGTTAAAAAGGTTAGTTCTTCGTCTGTGTACTTTGGTTCAAAAAGGTTGGGGAGGATGAAAAACTAATTTTCTCCTCTGACTTCAAAATCGTCCAACATCATTGTTAAAGGGCGTTTGACTTTCTTTGCACGTTTGCTTTGTAAACACTGGATTGGTACTTCCGCCTACATCACGCATGCGCATAGTCAAGCTAGTGCAAGACAAGTTTAACTTTTTTTTTTTTTTTTTTTTTTTAGAAAATGACCGAACATTTTGCTAAGACCCTTATTCCTCTGCTAGGATCGTGTAGAGCTTCAAAAGCTGCATTAAAACTGCAATTTGGACCTTCATCTGATTCCCATTAAAGTCCATTATGAATGTTTTCCTCAAAAAACTTAATTTTTTTCGTTGGAAGAACGAAAGACATGAACAATTTGGATGACATAGGGGTGAGTAAATTGTCAGGAAATTTTAATTCTGGTGTGAACTGAACCTTTAAAGGAGAAGTCCACTTACAGAACAAAAATTTACAGATAATGTACTCACCCCGTTTTGTCATCCAAGATGTTTTTCTTTCGTCAGTCGTAAAGAAATTGTTTTTTTCAGGATTTTTTTCCATATAGATGAGGAGCAGCGTTCTAAATGAAGGTCCAAATTGGGGTTTCAGTGCAAAATGTAGTTTAAATGCTTCTTAAATGCGGTTGTAAATGATCCCAGCCGAGGAAGAAGGGTCTTGTCTAGTGAAATGATCGGTTATTTTCATAAAAATAATACAATTTATATACTTTTTAATGTCAAACACTCGTCTTGTCTTGCTCTTCCCGACCTCTGTTTTTTCTGGTTCATGACAGTTAGGGTTTGGTGAAATACTCCCATCTCATGGTCTCCCTCAACTTCAAAATCGTCCTATATCACTGTTTTACCTTTTTTGTTAAGGGTGTTTGATTTTCTTTGCATGTTCACTTTGCAAAGACTGGGTTGGTACTTCGGCAGCGATGTTGGGTGATTTTAAAGATTTTTGAAGTTGAGGGAGAAAATATGATTGAAAATTTTTTCAACATACCCTAACTGTCTTGAACCAGAATACACAGAGTTTAGGCAGAGCAAGACAAGACAAGTATTCAAGATTAAAAAGTATTTAAGTTGTATTTTTTTTATAAAAATAACCAACCGTTTCGCTAGATAAGACCCTTCTTCCTCGGCTGGGATTGTTTACAGCTGCATTTGGGATCGTTTGAAGCCGCATTTAAACTGCATTTTGGAAGTTCAAACTTGGGGCACCATATCAGTCCATTATATGGAGAAAAATGCTGAAATGTTTTCCTCAAAAAACACAATTTCTTTACGACTGACAAAAGAAGACATGAACATATCAGATGACAAGGGGGTGAGTACAATATCTGTAAGTTTTTGTTCTGGAGGCACACCAACACTACACATTTTCCACTTTTCCTGATCAAACACACCTGAATCAACTCCTCAGCTTGTTGGTAGAGACTTCAGGACCAGAAATATGTTTCATATCGGGTAAGGGAGACATACAAAATGTACACTGTTGGTGTGCCTCCAGGAACAGGTTGGGAAACACTGCTTTAACTAACCTTCTTAACGAGAGAGTTTCCCCAAAATAAAAAATTCTGTCATTCACTCACCCTCAAGTCATTCCAAACCTGCATGACTTGCTGTGTTCTGTGGAACACAAAATAAGATATTTTGAAGAACAAAATGCCGTTGGACCCCTTTGACATTCATTGTATGAGCAAAAGAAACAAGTTTGTCAAAATATCTTCTTTCGCAGGTGTAGTATGATATAAGGGTGAGGAAATGATTGACAGAACTTTCATTTTTAGGTGAGTTATCGCTTTAAATTCCCCATGGGCTTGAAAAAGGATTATGGAAGTCCAACGGTTATGATCTTTTTGGGCACTGTTTCGACCTGCCCTACAATGTAAAATAAATGCATCATTTTAGCTACAGGCTCTTTGAAATATTATTCACTTCAGTGCAGTGCTGATGAACAGTGATTTATATAGGACCTCAGAGGAACACTCCTAAGACTCATAAGACACGAAATGGATCCAACGAGAGTTCTGAAGCCTCAGGCATCCAGCTAAAGACCGACTGATTGTTCAGCAACACTACTGGCGCAGTGCTCAATGGTCTAAAATGCTCAAAACCAACACCCAAATCTCATCCCAGCTGAAGAACTGAGATGTAATGAGGTAGAGCTGCGTTTCCTGCCTCAGGGTTTGTATGTCTCACAGTTATTAAAGAATCCCTAGCTGTTCAAGGACAAAATATATGTTTTATCCGAATATAAAGCTGACTTTCTGTTATCTAAAACTTGCGATGAGTCAGCACCATTGAAATGACCCAAAATTCCAGAATAAATCGAAAACGGTGGTTTGAAAACTAGCTGAGGTCATAATTTTCTAGTGGTTTTATCTGTAGGAGGCCAAAAAGGACAATGCATTCCAAAATGGTATTTACGTAAACTGAATGGTCTTTTCTAATCTCCACAAACGTGTTTAGAAGCCAGAGAAAGTCTTTATTTCCCCAAACAAAGGCTTTTCCCCAGATATTCGAAAGGATTTTAAATGAAACTTACAAAATTCTTGTATCTTTTGAGAATTACAGTATGAACAATTATTGTAGATAAAGGTGTTTGTCTGAAAATTGCCTTTGCAAGTCTAAATCACACCCTTCACAGATAAATTGCTTTTAAACTTTAATTTTATCATGTAACAACCCTCTTGACTTTCCAAAATCATAAGAATTTTTCTTCCTCTGCATATTGACAATCAGGCTCAACTGAATTTTTCCTTTGTTTATTTTAAACAAAAGGTCTGGATTTGAACCTGGGTCCACTTTCTAATTCTTATGTATTAAGAAATACTAGTTCATTTTTAAACAAGTTGAAAAATTTGAAAGTAATATAATTGTTATTTGTTCAGCATAAATTTAAATGATCTATGAATATGCTTACAAAGGAGAAGTCCACTTCCAGAACAGCAATTTCATTGGTGCCCTGATTTGGAACTTCCAAAATGTAGTTTAAATGCAGCTTCAAAGGGCTCTAAATGATCCCAGCCGAGGAAGAAGGGTCTTATCTAGCGAAACGATCTGTCATTTTTAGAAAAAAATAAACATTTGTATACTTTTTAAGCACAAAAGCTCATGTAGCACAGGCTCTGGGATGCACGTCCATGATGCTACGAATTAGTGATGGGTCGTTCTTGATCGATTCGTTCATTTTGAACAAATCTTTAATATGACTCGGAAGAACGAGTTGTCTCTGGGAGTGATTCGTTCAGTCACACATACGCAACATTCTATTAGGTTCCGCACTGGAATTGGGTTCAGCTGTTTCGAGTATTCGGGTTTTTCGAGACGTTCGTTCATCTTATGGTGCTGTCACGTGATGAACGAACAACTTTACCTGAAAACTTGTCAGATAAGAGGTGAGGTGAGCTAATCATAGACTAAAGACCCAGGTAAACAATGAATTAATCTTTTCTGTTTCATAGCATTATAGTTTTGTCTTGTTTGTAGTGTGATCAACGTTTGTGTAAGCAGTAGATGTGTTAGGGAAGAAACACATAACATTTTAATTACATTTTGCTAAAATGAATGAAATGAACGAAATGACTCGAAAAAAGATTTGTTCATTTTGCTGAACGAGACTGAACCGAATGATCAGAACTTCCCATCACTATTACGAATCACGTCTAAGTTCATTGTCTGTGTAGAGTATGGTGAAAAACTCCATCTCATTTTCTCCTACAACTTCAGAATCATCTGGCATCATTGTACCTTTTTGTTTGTAAACAAAGTTTGACTTACTTGCACTTCCTTAGTCTTTGCGCATTCGCTTTGTAAACACTGGGTCTGTAGTTCCACGTGACCTTTTGACGTGATTCAATAGTACGTAGCGTCATGAACACGCATCCCAGAGCCTGTGTTACACAAGCTTTTGTGCTTAAAAAGTCTACAAATTTTTATTTTCTGAAAAAAATGACACATGATTTCACTAGGTAAGACCTTTCTTCCTTGGCTGGGATCGTTTAGAGCAGGGGTTACCAACCTTTTTGACTCCGGGGCCCCCCTCCTTCTCTGGTCAATTTTGCAAGGCCCCCCATGCCTGACATTTCGTCTTATATTGTACTTCCGCAGCAAAGAGAAAGAGGTTTATTTTTAAACCTTTTCTATTAACTCAAACATACAAATGAAAAATGCAGCAAATACATTCTAATTCTGTTGAAAAACATCTATCAAGGCATCGAAGACGTGATCAGTTAACAACAGTTCCTCCGTCAGAGCGCGTCTGATGCTAATATGTGCATAAACGCCACTGAGCCTCACAAGATTATCCTCTATGGGTGAGCATCCATTATAAAACACTCACAGAACATTAATTTGGGCAACTATGCAAATATATTGAAATTTCATGCAAAAATACTAGGGATCAAAGCCCAGAGAGCGTGCATAGTTTGGGAGTCAATAGCGGACTTGTACATGCCTAATGTACGGCTTGCGTCGTACATTAGGCACACGCAAGTTCGTTATAACTCTGATCGTCTTTAAACTACATTTTGGAAGTTCAAAATCGGGGCACCAATGAAGTCCATTATATGGAGAAAAGTCCTGAAATGCTTTCTTCAAAAACCATCATTTCTTTACGACTGAAGACAGAAAGACATGAACATCTTGGATGACAAGGGGGTGAGTAAATTATTTGTGAATTGTTGCTCTGGAAGTGGACTTCTCCTTTAACCTAAGAATCTTTTATTCATTATTTTGACTTGGGTCAAGATAAAACCATGGTATTGGCGCAATTTATGAAGAAATCCAGATAATGCCAAAAAGGTTTGCAGAACTTCTCTTCACCTAATGAGCTCGTTGTTCAATAAGAATGACTATCTATCCAGTGTAAACTGAGCAGCAGAATACCTTTGAGACTAATCGATTCAACTGAGCCGCCCTTAAGTGAAGAGATTTTGCCACATCCTCCCAAATGTGTTTACTAATTCATCTGATCCAGCAGAACCTGAGAGTTCCCGAACGGCCTTTAGACATCTGCGTGACCGCGGGAGACATATGTCTTGACGTAAAATTCCGGCCATTCAGAGCAGTTTGCTGTAAGTAAAGAGCTGCTTTTTTCCTTGAGGGTTTTTCTTCTTTTGCTCTTGTCAGCAGTTAATGGCTCACGGGGCACTAAAACCCTTCCAGCTTCATGATAACACCACCAAGTGTAACAACTAAATCTAACACAAAACGAAATTCAATACCTCAGGCAGGTATACGGGGCAGCAACATGGTCTTGTGTGACACATATGTGCACACAAACGCTCTCACAAATGTGTCTACAAGAAAAGGTTTTTGAAGGATCACGTTTGCTGATGCCTGGTTAGCCTGAAGCACTTCTCTGACTACGGACGACTGCAAGATTTCTTAATTATACTAGTTTGACCTCCAACGCGCTGTCTGCACCCTTGAGTTGCCTCAAACAATCACTCCTCAGTACTTTCTCTCTTTTATGTGGAACAGTTTATCACGACCATACCAATAAGAAACAGCTGACTTCCCCTACAGATAAAAATGACTTGTAAAATGCCACTGAGATTTCTTACTGAAGGTTTTATCATATTTGGATGCAGTTTGGTCCAAAAGTATTTGGACACTTGAGTCAGACTTAAAAATGTATGTCTTTAGTGAGTTATGGGATAGTTCACCTAAAAATGATTTTGTTTACAGCAAAAGAAAACCAGTTTCCTTGTGGTTTATATTGAAATCCTCTGACATTCTGCTTTACAAATCCTCGTTTTGTGCTTCTAATGTGTGCAAGGCAAAAGGCGTTTCCATCATGCAAAACAAAAACTGCTAACGGAGCTGAATGACATCTCGTCCTTGTATGTTGCGTTGTGTAAAATAGTAGAAGAAGTGCACAGCGGCTGAGAACCGCTCTCCTCAAAAAGCCTGCACCCTGACTGTAACTTAACAGCTGGGTTATTTTGTCGGAGACAGGCTCAACCCAGCAGTTGGGTAGAAAAAACAAAACAAAAACCCAGCATTAAAAATGACCCAGTAGCTTTGTTACAGAAAAACAAACAGCATTTGGGTTCAGCATTTTTAGTGTGTACAAACATTATTATTAAAGTGAACCATTGAATGATGCAGAACAAGAACAGGATTGTGTAAATACTTGTCGGTTTCATTATTTATTTGTTTATTTATTTTTACCTCTATTTACCTCTTAAAATATTAAACTGTTTGCTTGTTGTCTACAATATTCATGGCTCAGCTAAATAAGATAAAAGTGTCTCAATACCTCTGGGCCCCGTTCCTCTCTGTTCATGCCTTGGCGTAATGCTAGTTTGGGGACAACAGGTGTTGCTGGGATTCAGGGAGATACACGGTGTACATGCTGTGCTCCATCTTCCGATACCGCTGGAATGCTGTTGACCTGTGTTTATCTCAGTAGGGCTACATGATGAGGATATTTTAAGCACTTAATTGAGATTTGAAAGACTGTTATTTCCAGATATCATTTTCTTAGCTGGTTTTCTTGCTCTAGCGAGGTAAAAAAGGAACGCTTTAATGCCTTCTTAAAAACAAAAATGTTATTTACATACATAGATAGATAGAGTTGAGGTCAAAAGTCTACAATACATACACCTTGCAGAATCTACAAAATGTTAATTATTTTACCAAAATAGGAGGGATCATACAAAATGCTTGTTACTTTTATTTAATACTGACCTGAATAAGATATTTCACATAAAAGACGTTTACATATAGTCCACAAGAGAAAATAATAGTTGAATTCATAAAAATGAGCCTGTTTAAAAGTTTACATACACTTGAACACTTTTTTTGCTTAGGGATAGTTGTTCGTGAGTCCCTTGTTTGTCCTGAACAGTTAAGCTGCCCATTGTTTTCCGGGTCCCACAAATTCTTTGTCTTTTCAGCTTTTTTGTGTGTTTGAGCCCTTTCCAAAAATGACTATATGATTTTAAGATCCATTTTGTTCACACTAAGGACAACTGAGGGACTCATATGCAACTATTACAGAAGGTTCAAACGCTCACTGATGCTTCAGAAGGAAACACAATGCATTGGGAGCCAGGGGGTGAAAACTTTTTGAATTTCAAGATCAGGGTAAATTTAACTTATTTTGTCTTCTGGGAAACAGGTATGTATCTTCTGTAGCTTCTGAAGGGCAGTACTAAATGGAAAAAATATGATATTTTGGCAAAATAAGAAAAATCTACACATTTTGCTAGTGTGTAGATTCTGATCAAAAGTTTTCACCCCCCAGCTTATAATGCATCGTTTTTTCCTTCTGGAGCATCAGTGAGCGTTTGAACCTTCTGTAGTAGTTCTGTAACAGTACTAAATAAAAACAAACACCAATAACAAACACCAAACATCAATGCATTTTAAATGATCCCTGTTACTTTAGTAAAATAATTAACATTTTGCAGATTCTGCGAAGTGTATGAAAACTTTTGACCTCCACGATAGATAGATAGATAGATAGAAATGCATCAGAGGTCAGTGAACAAACTCTAGAAGGTCTGATGAGGTTGAGACTACAAAAGTGGTCAGTCCACTTTTTTTTGCTTCGCATTATTAATTCTGAGAAAAGTGCTGCCTTTGATCATGCCGGAAATAATGAGGAGTGAGTGTAATTTATCTGATTTATGCGGAGACAAATTGGATGCATCCAGTGGAAGCCTGCAGTTTGTGTGAAGCTCTAAAGCTTAAATCCCTCATTGTTACTCCATAAATTACCTTGTTCTTCCCCTCTTTTATACGCCTGCTCTTTCTATTGATCTTGAATTCAGTCGCTCACATTAATGTACGACAGGCAAATGTATTTTCAGCAAAAGGACAGGCAAATTTTGTCCGTCTTCCGCTGTGAAGCTTCTTAAAATTCTCTGTACATCTTCATCTATTTCCCTGTGTATTCGTGAACATCTCGGCAGATTACCTTGGTTGGGCTGCCTGTCATACAGCAGATATTTCGTGTCCTCGGGTAATACGTTTGTGGAGACCTCCATTTCGGTGGTTCCAGCATGCCATCACCTCGCTGAAACAGTATATTTCAGTCTGCCCCTGAAATGAAATTGAAAATTTCCCATTTACTGAATTGTGTTGAAATGAACATGACTACTTCTTCGTCTCTCCTTCTTTCCTGCTAGGAGGCCCAATAGGCAGGGCTGGAATTTAACTATGATTGGCATTTTAGTCCTAATGAAATATGCTGCAAAATCACAGTTCATTTGTGAAAGTAATGAAATCCTTCTTTCTGGCACATCCCAAGATTTTCTTTACTTATTTCTTCATTTTCCCTGCAGCTCCTGTCTCTGTTTACCCCGCCCCCCTCCTCCTCTTGTTGTTTTTCTGTATTTTTTTTTTCTTCTTTCCCTTCTATTACTCATTTCTCCCACCTCTCCTTGTTTCTGTTGGTGTTTGTGCTTTCTAATTTTCAATTTTGGTTTGCGCTTCTCTCCTGTCTGGTTTTTCTTCTCTCTGCTTCTTCAGTCTGAAACATTTCTAGTTTTTTTTCCTTCCTATTCTTTTTTTTTTTTTTTTTTTTTTTTTTTTCCTAACATCTGTTGTTGTGTTTTATTTTGCGAGTAGTCCTCTACAAATCACTGTTGCTGTATTTGCAATTTTACATCATCTTGACTGCTGCAATTACTTCTCTCTCTTATTCTCTGGTGTATTGTGATTTGGTTGGAGCGTTAAGGACTGTTTTTATGGGAGAAGCCGGTGGGTAATGTGCAGTGTTGTCCCACGGAAATCATACAAACACACAATATATATAAAGTTCAACCACCTCCAGCTACTGTAATTCATGGGTTCACCCTTTACTTCTCTTGCTGTGATTACTCTCCCTCTCTCTTCATTTCTGTGTTAGCACAGCATGTTTGTTTCATTTTTCTTTGCATTCATACTCAAAATCCCTTTCTTGCTCTCTTTACTGGTTATGTAGTTTTTATGGAACATGCTAACAACCTGTAGGAAAACCATAGCAATTACTTAAAAGCACATTGGGAACCACATTCACTAGCATTATGCTGAAGAGTTTTGACTTTGGAGATGAGGTCTTCTGAATTGGGCAGTAGGGATAGACCAAGCCAATAGTCGGCTGTCAGACAGTGTCGGGTGGTTTTTGAGCATTGGTTGATTGCAAAATAGCTACACAAACATACAAACAACGCTGCTTGCTTTGTATATCCACTAGGGAAAATAAATCGATGAAAGCATGGATTCTAAGATTTTCAGAATGCATTGCAATTCTCTCTCAAATCGATTCTGAGCTTGGTTTTTAACAGCAAAGTCAAGTACTCACGGAGAAGAATGCTGAAGAGTGTTTGTGCATTTAGCTGGGTCATTACATTGCACTTGGGTTAATCAAACTGACTTGGTTTAGTAAGGAACACCCTAGCAACCACCTAGAACACCTTAGCAACGTGCTAAGAGTTGGTCAGACCACCTTAATAATTGCATAGCAGTGTCCTTGCAACCACATACAATAACACGGCATTGTTCTGGTGGGTTTTGCACCTGAGGATGGGCTCTTTTTGCTTTGGCCAGTAGACAGGTCCCCTAGCAACTACCCAGAACTCAAAAAGTGCTAAAATGCAGTCAGAACACCTCCCTCATGAAAAACAACAACCTAGGCTGGTTGACTGGTTTTTGCTGGTCTTCCAGCCTGGTCATAGCTGGTCTACAGACTAGTTTTAGAGTTGTTTTGATCAGGCTGGGGGACCCACTAACCAACCAGCTAAAACCAGCTTGGCCAAGCTTAGTGACCAGCTGAAATCAGCTACTTCCAGCCTAAACCAACTAAGACCAGCTGGAGTGCCCATGAACTTCACCCCAGACTTTTACCTTTCTAGCAAAGACTGCATTTCCCATAACCTCCTGCCTAAGAACTGATTACCTACACCTGTTTCCAATCAGGGGGACTATTTAAGTTGCACTCACTCACACTCACATGTTGTTTGTTTTGTTCCTTGCCTTGCCTGTGTTTTTGATCTTGGATTGTATGCTTATATTTTGTGATCGTTTGCTGCCTGCTCTGACCTTATGCCTGTTTTTGTGTTACGTCTTGCCTTGCCTCTACTGTTGTGTTTGCTGGTATTTGACCCTGCCTGTTCTGGCTACACTCTACAAAAAAAAAAAAAAAACTGCATTTGGATCTACACTGTGCAATATATATTGTGTACGATAATATCGTAATTGTTTTTAAACAATGTGTGATTTGAGATGATCAAATATATTAAAAAAAAAACAAACACGCATACACTGAGATGTAGGTTCGACTCCAGCACATTTATAGTTCATGCTTTCACTGTGTGATTTAGTCTAATAAAATACATTTAGAATTTCCCAAAATTCAAGATAAGGTGGCAAAAAATGTCCCGTATGACTTTTATGTCTTTTATATTTATATCTTCTGATACAGATAATATCACACAGAGTGTGACGTTTTTCTTCAAATATTAGCATGATTGCAAATGTAATACTGATTTGATGAACAGCTCAATAATTAAGAAGTTAATATTAAAGGGGTCATCGGATGCAAAGTTCACTTTTACATGTTGTTTAAACATTAATGTGTGTTGGCAGTGTATGTACAAATCAACCCTATAATGATAAAAATCCATGCAGTGGTTTTTAATTAATCTGTAAAAATAATATCCCCTTTTTCAAATCGAGCCGTTCTCAGATGCCTGTGGCATCACACCGACAGAGGCCACTCCCGCGATAGTTGATTGACATGAGCGTCTTACCTCAGACCCGCCCTAAATCAGCTGTAACAGTCCGACCTTCATTGTTTCCATGCCGGAGCAGGGATGTAAGTTAGACAAGAATATCTCCGATTGAGCGATTGAGGTGTTGTGTTGCTGGATGTAATAATGAACATAGCGGTCATCATTTACTCACGACATCTGAGCCGCTAAAGATGGAGTGGATTACGTTTGTTTGTGAAGGTAATGCGCCTCCCGATCTACATAAATGCGTCTATGTTCGCGCAAATCATTCGTGATCCAGCTTCACCTACAGCAGAAGTGAGTATAAGGGATTTTTTATTTTTTATGTTTTTGAACCTCTGCAATCACCTTTCCTAATAAGGTGCTAGTTAGCAAGTTTAGCGGCTAAAGTGAACAATCTCTCAGAGCAGCTCGTCATTCCACAGAGAGAAGAGAGGGGCGGGCCGGGGCGAGCAGAGCTCATTTGCGTTTAAAGGAACAATCCCTCAGAATGGGTTGCTTTTAGCAGGGCTCATTTTGACAAGGTAAAAAGGGTGTTGTTTTACACAACCATTGAGAATTTTTAATCAAAGTATATTATAGACTTTTCATTAAGACCCTAAAAAATCATATCAACTTGTGTAAAATGGGCATCCGATGACCCCTTTAAGTGATTTACATTATAGACACAACAGCTCTTGTTTTTGCTAAATTTCAACAAAGAAAATAGTTCCAAACAAACTAAATGAATGACTCAGTGACTCTCTCATGCAGTGATTTGATGCTACCTACTGATGATTTTAGGTTATTTAAAGTATGTTTTCCATTTTTTCTCAGAATAACTTCAAATGTCAGTATTTAGTGTTTTGTTTTCAAAACACCAGAACCTTACTTATGCATTTGTAACTACATGTTAAATGCATTCACATCCTGCATTAAACAGTCTGTGTAAATGTCTAGATGCTACTTGAGATGCAGATTCTGTGCCACCTCCGCATTGCAAACACAGATTTTGTTGATACTGATTTAGTTTGATTGGTAACAGCCCTATAGTGGCTTACTATGTGAATTTATTGATTCAATTTAAGAATTTGACACAAAAGATGACGCATACTTTTAATTAGGTTAGAAAACAAATTGGTCTTATAAAGGGAAAAAATGTATAAAGCTAAAAATCTATTTATACTTATTAGAAAAGTCATTTTCTCTTACTCCTACAAACTAACCTCCGTGCACAATATGAAGAATATTAAAAACTTTGGGAGCCAGCTGTCCAAGGCAGTCCTAAACTTGTCAAAATACAAGCACAATAACGCGCTCGGCAAAATATCATCTAATTATTGTTATCCACAAAATTCCAGATAATATTAAGATATCATTTGATATCTGTTGACTTGGAATAGTACGAAACACCCTAGCAACCACCCAGAACACTTTAGCAGCTTGCAACTGGAACACCTTAGCAATTGAGTAAGAACACTTTGGCAGCCACACAATGGCTTTGAGGACTTTGGTGACCAATTTTACACAGGAACACACAACTCATGTTTTCTGAGGAAACTGTTCAAATCGAGCAATTTTGTGCCTCCGTCCCTCTTTTTGACTCATTATTTCTTCAGTGGAAGTCAGCAGGGCGTGCTAGACTTTGAGCGGAGGTGTGATAACGTGAGTACTTGAGCGTGATGTTTCATGGCTCCTTCGTGCGTGTTCACGTGGCATTGCCGGTCCCATTTCCACAGGGTCCTTTGTCGCATCTTTATTTCATGACGTCTGCGAATGTGTAATTATGACGCTGCTCAAAAGCTGGCAGCACTCGCCTCGGAGGACGTGTCCACGACATGAACTGTGTGACTATTGCTGACACGACGGAGAGATAATGGAGGCGAGTCAAGAAGGGATGGCGTCTTCCCCCTGATGCTCTAATTGCTCGGCGGCAGTCACAGCTGGTTTGGAGCGCTGCCATGTCAGTGTGATTTGTTCGATCTGTGAGAGCTTGAGAGAATCAGGGGCCAGTTTTTTGTTGTACATGGACATGCCAAATGTTTGTTTGCGAGCACGTGACTCAGTTAAACCAAACACACATAAAAAAGCGCTTGCAGCTGAACAGGGCTTGTTTAAACGGTGCCAAACAAACACTGCAAAGCTCATCTTTATTAAACAGAACATTTTACGTTTTCTAATAATGCGTTTGAACTCCCTTCAGATGTTCTTCGTCCTCAGTGTGGGTGATCCACAACCTCACGTGCAGCAGCAGAAATCACATTCATTTTTCACTCCGTGACATCAAATATAGCTAATCCTGTGTCTTAGGAGAAAAATGGAGCTTTTGTGATTGAAGCAGGGCAAACTTCTCCTGCGCGGTGTGAGACTGCTTTGAGCAAACGGTCTTTAGTCGTACCTTGGAGGCCCTGGAGGTCATGACCCTTTCAATGCTATGTGCTTCCTTCCCCTAGAGAGCCCAGGAGCGCTTACAGATGAGGCTGACAAGACCGAGTGATGTATTTTTCAGCACAGTGAGGCTTGCACACACTCATTTTGGACGTGTCAAAGTACTGGTGTGTTTCTTCTTGGCCCCCATTTGGGGAGAAACGGCTAGTGAGACCAACAGGACAGGGGTTAAGGGGGCGTTAAAACAGAATTTTGTATCGTTCTGATGTGGGTTCACCATGTTGTGTAGTCATAATGGAAAATGGCATGCTGGGTAGTCAAATGTTTATAAGGGGTGGAATTGAGAATAGATCGATTTGTTTGGATTATTTATGTCAACTGGTTCAAAGACAAATACATAGGTTAGTCACATATATGTCTTGTACCTTTTATGTATTTTGGTGTATTGGTTACACACAGATTTTTTTTTTAAAACAATTGTGATAATTATTTTAATGTTTAAATTTGATAATGATTACTTTGAAAATTAAGCATATTTACACTGATCAAAATAAATGTTTCTTGAGCTCCAGATCACCATATTAGAATGTTTTCTGAAGGATCATGTGACTGAAGACTGGAACAATAGCTGCTGAAAATTCAGCTTCATTTAAAAAAAAAAAATTAAATTGAAATATAAACAAATATAAGTACATTTTTAAACATGATTACATTATTTAATATTATTTCAGTCAGCAAAAAAATGCATGTTATACAATTACGTTATAGATTTTAATGTAAACAGTTAATCTGTTTTGTTTTATTTTATTATTTCATATTTTAAAATAAAATTAAATTAATCAGAATTAATTTAAATGAAAATATAAATTAAAGTGAATAATTTTTTTAAAAAATATATTATTACATTATTTAATATTATTAAAGTCAGCATGAAGCAAGCCTGTAGTAGAAAATAAATAATTTTTGAGGAAAACATTTCAGAATTTTCCTCCATATAGTGGACTTTAATGGCGATCAGTGGGTTGAAGGTCCAAATTGCAGTTTCAATGCAGTTGAGGAATAAGGGTCTTCTAGCGAAATGATTGGTATATATATAAAAAAAAAAAAGGTATATACTTTTTGACTACAAATGCTCGTCTTGCACTAGCTTTGCGATATGTGTCCACGACTTCACGCATTATGTAATGTTGGAAAGGTTGTGATTTTTTTTCAGAGCAGAAGAAATATTTTATGTTTCAAAAGATTTAAACATCCACAATATGCACGTGAACTGACCATTTAAACTGTATGTCATTCAACATACAACAACTTTTGAACGTTCCTCGTCCTCCACACTTGTAAAGACTGAGTTGATGCTTTCGCCTACGTCACGTGTGACATTTCCAAAGTGATTACGTGATGCAAGACGCAAGACACTAGTGTAAGATAAGAATTTCTGAATAAAAAAGTACATGGGCCATTCTACAGAACTGGTTCTAAGGCAGAGTTAAAAAAATGTGTATGTATACAAATTGTATAATGTCTAAGGTACACATTTGTAGTAATTGTGCGGTTAATTCTCATGTATTTTCGGAAGGAATATTTTTCCTCTCCCCAAATTTGTCACTACTGAAACAAATTAATATATAATTTAATTAGAAGGGTTAGATTGACCTATTAATCTACATTGTAAAAAATATTTTTTTGCAATTTTAATTCGTTTGCAGAGGTAAATTAATAACAGTTACGTTTTTAACAATATTTTAAGTGTAATTTATGTGTTTTGTTGTTGTTTTTTTCAGTTTTTCTTTGTTAAAGGCAAAAAGTTGATTAAAACTGTTTTTCAAAGCTACAAATTTATTAGTTTGAATATACATTGAACCAAACACTATGATAACATCTTAGTTGATAATTCAGTATACTTTATTTTTGACAAAACATCCCATGTTTCAGCCAGAACTTGGTAGCAACCACATGACATTGTAGATTTTTGATATACTGAAATACAAAAAAATTGCATAATTGTACTAAAATTTTGTTTATTTCCTCCAAATATGAGGATTTTGTGTTCTTTTTTGTCACTACCAAAACAATGATGATGTTTCGGTTGTGACTGCTTTGGTAGTGACAAACTTATGGAATAACACCCAAAAAAACAAAGATGTCACTTCCGAAACTCCACCAAATGTTTCGGTCATGACTGTTTCGGTAGTGACAATTTTAGATACTTTTGAAACTAGATCAAAGATGCTAATCAGCAGATGGTGAGCCAGCACAGATCTGAACAGTTGTACACATACAAAAACTAAATGTTATGGAATAACTCCCAAAAAGGTGTGTTTCATTGCAGTGTTCGGTAGTGACGTTCCTTAAAGTTACACACAGATTTTTCAGACTTTTGAACACATTTACCTCAAAATGAAGGTAAATGTGAAGGTATCTACTCACCTTGTAGCTATGAGAGAGTGACAGAGGAATATTTCCCGATCATAAACGAAGGTGTGTAGTTAAAATCAGTCTCAGCCAATGGACTAAAACATACACTGTGTTTCGGTTAAAGAAAATATAAAATAAATATATTTTTTTGAACTTCACTTTTTAAAAGAATCACAAAGATACTTTTAAAAACAATTTACAATTTCATAATTTTCAAAGAAAATATTAAATATATAAATAAATAAATATATATATATTTTAAATTCACCTAAAAGAATCAAAAAGATACTTTTAAAAACACAATGGAAAAAAATTATAAAAAATATTCAGAGCCCCTTTTAATTGGCTGAAATTTAAAGGTTAGGGTTTGGGACAGTCACCTCCCAATCAAAAGAACCCACTAAATTATGTTTTTTTTTTTTTTTAAATGTAATAAGCTTACTAATGTAAGTACTTTTTAAATGTGTTTTTTAGTTTGGACCAATTCTGCAGAATGGCCCATATAATTTTTTTTTTTTAGTTTTGCTAAATAAGACCCTTATACCTCGTCTGTGATCATGTAGAGCCTTTTGAAGCTGCATTGACGCAGCAGTTTGGACCTTCAACCCGCTGATCCCCATTAAAGTCCACTATATGGAGAAAAATCCTGGAATGTTTTCCTCAAAAACCTTAATTTCTTTTTGACTGAAGAAAGGAGGACATGAACATCTTGGATGACATGGGGGACATCCTTTTTCTGTCTGAGATCTCTCTAAATCCTGTTTTCAAACAAGTTAATGAGTAGTTAATGATAAATGTAGTGGTTGTCGTAGTGGAGTTGCAGATTCATGTAGATATTGATGTACATGGTGCTGTTTAGTTTTCTCCTCCCAGACTGTTCTACCACAGTTAGTGTTTGCCTTACAGTGGGATGCTGGGCAGACCTCGGGACAGACATGTATAGGTTCAGAAATGCAGAATAGAGATGCTAACATAGACTCAGGGTAAACAGATCTGAGGCTGTTGGGGAAACGGGGGAGGTGAAGTGACCTACTTAACAGAAGGGATGCTGTGTAAACACGAGGGAAAGAAGGGGTGGGCAGGAAAAGACCACATTGGCAGGTGGCCATTTTGAGTTCGTCCAATTGCTGTAGCAACTTGAGGGTGGAAGTAACGCACACGGATCACCGCGCAAACCGTGCCCTGTTTATTTATATGCATGTATGTGTGTGTCCCATGATGTACCGGCACTCCCAGATCACGACACTTCACACCTCTGATTGGTTCGATCTGCAGATGGAGTGAGATACATGCGCCCAAGCGCGCACACACCTGCACGATGATGAGCAGAAGCCTGTGGCATTACTCACTGTAATGTGGAAATGTCACTGCACACTCGCACACAAAAGCGCATCTGCGGCTCACACACAGACTGCATTTACCCTGATAGATTTCTGTCTCACCAGGCAACCAGTGCCCTTTCTTCAGGTCACGTCCGGTAGGCCTGTGTCTCACCTCTCATTCTCTGCCGTCTGCCACTTTGCGTCATACTTGACTTCTGCACTTGAATACTAAGCCAGGAGGGATAGATAGACTGGTTATAGGTCTTTACAGGAGTTTTTCTGATGAGATAAATACACTACCATTTCTAATTTGTGGAAATTAATGTTATTGTTAACGTTAGCGTGACCAAAATAAAAAATGTGCTGTGTACATAAATAAGTTAAGACCGCTCGTTTGTGAACTGACTTTGTTGACAGCTGTTAATGCACAATAACAGTAATACCAGATTTTCATTCAAAATGAAAGCATAAATATAAGCTGCACGCTGCCGGTTTCAGAGCGAAACACATTCATTGATGCACTTCACTCGGCAGAGCTAAAACAGGCAGGTCATTTGCAGGCAACACACCAAAATAAAAGCTTGCTGATCTTAGGTTTAATATGTTAAAAACTGTCCATGCCGATAGACTTGTGGGCAGTTTGTTGACACATAACTACGCTTCGGGCGTCCCGAGTTCGAATCCCGGCTTGAGGACTTTTCCCGATCCCCGTACCGTATTAGTGAAGTGCACACCCCTCACCTTCTGTCTCCTCTACACTGTCCTATCATAATAAAGGCATGAATGCAAAAAAATGGAAAATACATAAATAAAATGTAAATATTACTGTTGTATTTTTTAAACTGTACTATGAAATATTTTTATTTAATACTCATGTTTTATTTTAAAATATAATGGTGTTATCACAATTTCATTATTTATATATTATTCATTCAAATGTATAAATTCATTATATTGTTTATTATTTTATTTTACATAACGAAATAAAGTGTAAAAATACTATTATTAATTCTGTTATTTTTTATAGTTATATTTAATGGGTCACACTCCAAATCTTCAGGTGCTCTCACTGAAAGTCTCTTTTGTTCACCAAAGCTATTTTTTCTTTGGGATCCAAAATACCGTAATTTTGAAAAGTATTATTGCAAATTAGAATAACTGGTTTCTATTTTCATATATTTTAAAATGTAATTTATTCTTGTAAAGTTGAATTTACATTAGCCATTACATGATCTTTCAGAAATCATCTGAATATGATTTGGTGCTCAAGAAACATTTCTCACTAATATTGATGTTGAGAACATCATACTACTTAATACATACACTGCTTATTTTGGTATTTTTTATTTATTTTTTTTATTGTTTTGACAAATATAAAGTTAAACAACAGCATTTATTTGAAACTTCTGATCAATTTAATGCATCCTTGCTGAATAAAAAATGTATTTAAAAAAAAATCTTACTGACTCCAAACTCTCAAATGGTAGTGGTAGTAAAAAAAAAAAAGTCTCATGAAAAAGACATGATAAAATAAAATTAGAATAAATTATTATAAATTTATTATTGATTCTATTTTTTTTTTTATCATGTCTTGAAAGTTTGATGCAGTTTTATATTTGTTCATGCAGTTCATTAATTCCAAAAAGATTTTTTGTTTTTGTTTAAAACCCATCTCTGATTAGCTCTGAAATAATATCTTAAGTAGTCATACTGTGTATTTATAAAGATATTGGTCATTACACTCTATAAAATGCTGGGTTAAAAAAAAATGAAATATGGACAAACCCAACGACTGGGTTGTTTTGACCATGCGGTTACTTAAAATGAACCCAAAATGAACAAATATTAATATGTACAATAAATGATCATTTATTAATAAGTTGAATAAATAATAATTAAATAAAATGTTTTATTTAAATGCTTATTAACATTCACCTTATAAGTTTTGCTAATGACTCTAGTAATTACGTTCCTGATTTTTAATTTACAACCTATTTTGGGTTCATTTTAAGCAATAGTTGAGTTAAATAAAACTACCCAGAAGGTTGGGTTAAACGTTTAAATATTTAACCCAACTGCTGGGTCAAAACAAACCACTCACTGGTTTTGTCCATATTTCACCCAGTGCTGGGTTGTTTTTAAAGGAGAAGTCCACTACCAAAACAAAGATTCACATATAATGTACTCACCGTCTTGTCATCCAAGATGTTCATGTCTTTTTTCTTCAGTTGTAAAAATTTGTTTTTTGATGAAAACATTTCAGCATTTTTGTTTTCCATATAATGGACTGATATGGTGCCCCGATTTTGAACTTTCAAAATGCAGTTTAAATGCGGCTTCAAACTATCCCATCTGAGGAAGAAGGGTCTTCTCTAGCGAAACGATCGGTTATTTTCATTAAAAAAATACAATTTAAATACTTTTTAATCTCAAACGCTCGTCTTGCCTTTCTCTCATTGAACTCTGTGTGTTCTGGCTCAAGACAGTTAGGGTATGTCAAAAAACTCCCATCGTATTTTCTCCCTCAACTTCAAAAATCATTTCAAAATCATCCTACATCGCTGCAAAAGTACCGACACAGTCTTTGCCAAGTGAACATGAAAAGAAGATCAAACACCCTTAACAAAAAAGGTAAAACAGCGATATAGGACACATTCGAAGCTGAGGGAGATCATGAGATGGGAGTTTTTCGACATACCCTAACTGCCTGGACTGTTTTTTTCCGGTTCATGACAGAGAAAGACAAGACGAGCGTTTGGCATTAAAAAGTAGGGCTGCACGATTAATCGCACAATGTCGTGAGGCGCGTTTAGTCAATGAAGCCGGTACTTTGATTAGTAGTAAAGCTCCATCACGTGCGTTCAGTACACAGAGCAAGTAATACACAGAGCCGTAAAGCACTGACAAGCTACGCCAAATCGCGTGCAAAATCGCGATTTTGAGCGCGATTTTGGCGTCAGTGCTTTACGGCTCTGTGTATTACTTGCTGCTCCAGCTGAACACACGTGATGGAGCTTTACTACTAATCAAAGTACCGGCTTCATTGACTAAACGCGCCTCACGACATTGTGCGATTAATCGTGCAGCCCTATTAAAAAGTATATAAATTGTATTATTTTTATTAAAATAACCAATCGTTATGCTAGATAAGACCCTTCTTCCTCAGCTGGGATCCTTTACAACCGCATTTGGGATCGTTTGAAGCCGCATTTAAACTGCATTTTGGAAGTTCAAAATCGGGGCACCATAGCAGTCCATTATATGGAGAAAAATGTTAAAATGCTTTTCTCAAAAAACATAATGTCTTTACAACCGAACAAAGAAAGACATGAACATCTTGGGGATGAATACATTATATGTGAATCTTTGTTTTAGAAGTGGACTTCTCCTTTAACCCACTGTTTTTATAATAGTATAATAGCTTTAATTAGCTACTTTTTGTTAGTAGCTTGTGGTGTTGCAAAGTAATTTTTTTTTTAATTTAACTACTTATGACTTGTTTAGCAAGCTAAAGTTTCAAAATAGCTTATCCAACACTCTGTGACTCAGTTTTATGGGACTGAGTCTGCTTTAAATTCAAGTTGCTACTCTTTCTGAAAATGATTTGTGTCCTAGCAGGTAACATTTTCTAGCTCACTGTGTATACTACCCTCTACCAGCCACCCGTCATGTTACTGCTGTTATCTGTCTGCATGAGTCTCCTTCTGGTTCTATGAACCAAACATGATGTGGGGTGGATGTTGTAATACCGTTGTACAGTGTGTCAGTAAACTCAAACTCTGATGTACTATTGCATCATTACAAACATCTAACCACTTTTTATTATGCAATTGCTGTTTTTGTAATGTCAAAACATTATTTTATAAGTCCAAATACAGTAAAAATTTATATTTATCAACTAGATTATTATGCACATGTAATGCAGTGGGATGTTTTATTCCCAGTCCATCTTTTGCCAGAAGGGTAACAAGTGCCGCTCTGAACGCCATATCCTCCATCTTCTTTTAGATAAGACGATCTTTTAAACCAAATCAGATCTTTTCTTAAAAAGAACGATTTTGATTAGGCTGACATGCTCAAAGACACGATCTTCCACACGTCAAATATCATATTCCCTCCGAGATAAAACAATCGGGTGAACGTTTCTCGTGCGTCTCTCCTGGGTTGCTGTGATGCTTTTCTGCCTGTTAGAGCATGCAGGGTTGCTAGGAGCTCAGAAACTGTGGGATCTCTTTCCTTCTATTACCATTTCCCTCTTGCTATCTGTGAAACTCTACCCTTCACCTGCTGAAATCTCTCTCTCTCTCTCTCTCTCTCTCTGCTCTCAGTCTCCCTGTTGTTCTCTTTCATGCCTGAGAGTTTCAGGAAGTGACTAATAAAATTCCATGGGCATGTTCCAGCTACCTGAAAGTCCCTTGCAACGACTTCACGGGGTTTTTGACCACCTCAAGCAAGATTACAAATTAGAGGAAGTGTATATGTTTATTCACTGCTAATGATGTAGGGAGTATCTGGATATCACCTCTTTGGAAATATAATTGGCTTAGTATTATTGTAGTTAATAAATGTTTTACTGTATTGTTATTATTTTAAGCAGTTTTTTAAAAATAATATTTAAAACAATATAAACAATAAAGTAAAACATTGTAATATTTTAATCAATAGTATGCTGACATAAGCAAATTAATAAAAAAATAAATAATATATTATTGAATTTTTGTCCCCCTTTTTTGCCTTTGGAAAGGTTTTAAAGTAAACAGTGTTTCATAGTCAGTATGCACTGTAGAAAACAAAAACACAGTTTGTTGAGCCAACTTAAAATAATTTGTTACCCAGCTGACTTTTTAATTCAGTCAACTCAAATAAATTTAGTCAACTTGAAATGTTAAGCTGTTCTAAGTGACAACTTAGATATTTGAGTTGACTAAACAAAAAATTTGGTTTGTTAAACTTAAAAGCTGGACTTGTTACCCAGCTGCCTTAAAATTTTAAACTGAATGAACTCAAATATCTAAGTTGTCACTTAGTACAACTTTCTGTTTTGACAATGTCTTTACGACTGAAGAAAGAAAGACATGAACGTCTTGGATGATAAGGGGGTGAGTACGTTATATGTGAATCTTTGTTTTGGAAGTGGACTTCTCCTTTCACATTTCAAGTTGACTAAACTTTTTTGAGTAGACTGAATTTAAAATTTTAAGGCAGCCGGATTACAAATTATTACTTTCTATTATTATCTAGTATCGTTCTTGGAAGTAAAGTAGTTCATAAAGCCATTACTGCTGTGCTGTTGGGAAATATCAATGCCTGTTAATGCTTTAATTTTAATTAATTTAGCCACTGTATTGAGTAAATACCTGGGGTTGTGTTTGTTTTCTTCTAAATAAGGTTTGAAAAGTAAAAGGATCTAGCAGTTTTAATTGCTTTACTGTAGGAGAAGGTACTTTCCCTCCATGCAATATAATATACCTGCTGATGAACACATGACATGACAATGTCATGTGTTCCATGACAATGTTCCTTTACGAACCCCAATTTGGGAAGTCAGTTGACATAATGTAATGTTTAATGCACTTGGCAATGACTGGAATATATTTTCTAACTCTTTGTATTGTCACGGGTTTGGAGCAAAGCGACAGACACAGTGGGCGTGACGTCAGGCCTCGGAGAGGCTTTTATTAAACAAACAGAAAGTGTCCAAAAAGGGGGAAAAAGTGTCCAAAAGAAATGAGGGATCTGGTGTCCTCGACGTGAAGGGAATCTGTGAAGGAGGGGCAGTGTTCAGAAGGGAAGGGTCCAGGTAAGGGGCGGAGTCCGGCAGCCGCACTTGCTCCCCACCGGGGTCCGCGGCAACGTGGCGGGTAGCGGCTTCCTTTAGCGGCTTCATCCATTCCTTAGCGGCGGCACTTCCTCAGGCGGGTGAGAAGGCCCGGCATCCTGGCCCGCAGCCATTTCCATGCGGCTCACATCCGGACCGCGGGTCTGGCAGCTCGTCCATCCTATCGGCGGCGCTCGTCCCTTTACGCTCCCTTCCTGGACCCACGAGGACACCAGCGTGCATGCATGGGGAAGAGACCGGTCTCCTGAGGAGAGGCGCGCTCGGCATTTTAACAGCGGCGGTGATGAGGCTTCATTCACATCAGGTGTGCCTCATCACATGCCGCCAGACCTGGATGTTTCAGCGCCCCTCCTCCTCCCACACGCCCACTCCCGTCGGGAGCCTGGTGAAGGGCGGCGATTACCGACGGGGTGAAGCTGACAATTAGGGGGGGAGGCAGCCGACTCGTCACAGTATTTGTATATCAATATGGTATGTTTAAATCAACATGATAAACTAGTTAGGTAAAAAGTAATCTAAAAGTAATCAGAACATACTGTAGCCCGATTATAGTACCTAAAATGTGTAATGTAATGGATTGCATATAATTTGGGTTACATGATTTATTACACTGACCAAAATTATAAACGCAACACTTTTGTTTTTGCCCCCATTTTTCATGAGCTGAACTCAAAGATCTAAGACTTTTTCTATGTACACAAAAGGCATATTTCTCTAAAATGTTGTTCACAAATCTGTCTAAATCTTCTCCTTTGCCGAGATAATCCATCCACCTCACAGGTGTGGCATATCAGGATGCTGATTAGACAGCATGATTATTGCACAAGTGTGCCTTAGGCTGGCCACAATAAAAGGCCACTCTAAAATTTGCAGTTTTACTGTATTGGGTGTGACCACCATTTGTCTCACCCTGTTGTATATGCCGATCCAGAGCATCCCAAACAAGCTCAATGGGTGACATGTCCAGTGAGTATGCTGGCCTTGCAAGAACTGGGATGTTTTCAGCTTTCAGGAATTGTGTACAGATCCTTGCAACATGGGGCCGTGCATTATCATGCTGCAACATGAGGTGATGGTCGTGGATGAATGGCACAACAATGGGCCTCAGGATCTCGTCACGGTACCTCTGTGCATTCAGAATGCCATTAATAAAATGTACCTGTGTTCGTTGTCCATAACATACACCTGCCCATAGCATAACCCCACCGCCACCATGGGCCACTCGATCCACAAAGTTGACATCAGCAAACCGCTCACCCACACAATGCCATACACGCTGTCTGCCATCTGCCCTGTTCAGTGAAAACCGGGATTCATCCGTGAAGAGAACACTTCTCCAAAACGCCAGACGCCATCAAATGTGAGCATTTGCCCACTCAAGTCGGTTACGACGACAAACTGCAGTCAGGTCGAGACCCCGATTAGGATGACGAGCATGCGAATGAGCTTCCCTGAGACGGTTTCTGACAGTTTGTGCAGAAATTCTTTTGTTATGCAAACCGATTGTTGCAGCAGCTGTCCGGGTATCTGGTCTCAGACGATCTTGGAGGTGAAGATGCTGGATGTGGAGGTCCTGGGCTGGTGTGGTTACACGTGGTCTGCGGTTGTGAGGCCGGTTGGATGGACTGACAAATTCTCTGAACCGCCTTTGGAGATGGCTTATTGCTTATTGTAGAGAAATTAGCATTCAATTCACAGGCAACAGCTCTGGTGGACATTCCTGCAGTCAGCATGCCAATTGCACGCTCCCTCAAAACTTGTGACATCTGTGGCATTGTGCTGTGTGATAAAACTGCACACTTTAGAGTGGCCTTTTATTGTGGCCAGCCTAAGGCACACCTGAGCAATAATCATGCTGTCTAATCAGCATCTTGATATGCCACGCCTGTGAGGTGGATGGATTATCTCATCAAAGGAGAAGTGCTCACTAACACAGATTTAGAAAGATTTGTGAACAATATTTGAGAGAAATAGGCCTTGTGTACATAGAAAAAGTCTTAGATTTTTGAGTTTAGCTCATGAAAAATGGGGGCAAAAAGTGTTGCGTTTATAATTTTGGTCAGTGTAGAATATTGTCAGTGTTTATTAGAAATATTTTCTATCATTATAAATGTCTTTACCTTACTTTTGACCAGTTCATTGCGTCCTAAATAACATATTGATTTCTTTTATAAAAAAAAAAAAAAAAGAAAAAGAAAAATGTGTATTATCATACTCAGAATAGAAGCGCCATCATTTTAATAATGCTCCAAAAATAAACACATTTTGTTCTGATTGTCTACATAAGCCCTGCTCAGTGTGAATCCTACGTAGGGGCCCTGTGAATCAGAACACAGCTCTGTTTCCCATTTCCTTCTATCTTCTCTCAGCATGGCAGGTAGAGGTTTGTAATTGTATTTAAAGCTCTCATTTGACTCAAGGCTCTGGTGGTGAAGAAGACAAGTGTCAGTTTCAGCATCCATTTCAGCCCTGCTCCCAATTACAACCAGCGCGGAAATAAAAAAAAAAACAGAATAAGCGATGAGGAGAACGAGAGAAAGAATAAGACTGACCCATGCAGAGCTTTGGCTTGCCTTCCTTCCTTTTCAGATCTCTTTGTGAGACACGCTTCCTCCAGAAGTCTTGCTGTGACCCAGATCAGTGGCGCTTCAACAGAAATCCTGTCCTAAAGCATCTATCTGATGATGAAAAGCCAAGTACACAGTTTTGGATCGCTGTTATGGCTGCCCTGTCTCATTTTTCTAAGCAAAGCTGAGCCGGATGGATCAGCGTGGAGCTTGTCGGATAATGATATGATGGTATTCCTCGTGTTTCTGCTAATTTTTTTCGACTGTAATTGAAATGAATGCTAGTTTCTGAAAAGTCAGCATGAATCCCGGTTTGCAGTATGTCACAGTATTCAACAAAAAAAGTGGGATTTTTTTTCCTTCAATTTAATTTCAATTTTTACGAAAGTAAACAGCATCCATTTTGGTTTTACATTGACTTTTCACTAATAACAAGCGGTTATTTGCATTCATTCGCTTATTACAGGCGTTCAGGGTGTAAATGACAGAGAAACGCTGTCGTATCTTTGTGACACTTGCCTCACTGGGTGGCAGAAGCCATTAACGGCGTCAAATCAAATTTCCACTCAATTTGAGTGATATCAAATTACTCTTTTGAATTGCCATGGCGATGCTTGTATAATCTCCGGTGGATTTACTGTTCATTAGCATGTCTTATGTCGTAAGTGGCGGCACATTCGCTGTTGAGCAATCGTAGCCATTACCCAAAGAGCGACTGTAATGAAGCCAAGGCTTCAGCTTCTTCTTCTGTTTGTGTTTGTTTCACACTTCTCATTAAATTCCTGTGTAACACCCCACCCTTACAATACCTCCACCGGTGCCTGTATCTCTGCTGTGCACATCAATTTTGCTGTGCTGATGATTGTAATGTGGATGCCAGAGCCTGAGACGGAGCACAATTGCAACAGTAAATGACTGCTGCCAGTTGGCTGCAGTGTGAGTGTTTTTGTGTGCATGTTTGTGTGTGTATCAGTGTTTTTTTCCTCAATTTGTTCTTATTGCCTGCACACTCCCCTGAGGTACTTGTGTCGACGGTTGCTCTATTTTTGCAGGATGAATGTTTGTACAGTTCAAGGGGCAGCTCTCTGTGAAATGTTAGATTTTGAAATTGTTGCTTTTTTTTATTTTTAACCTCCCACTTTGGTAAGCGGCTGAGGGCCGCCTCCTGTGCCTCACCCTGAAGAGCTGTTTCGTTAAATCGCTCAATTGCACCTTTAAACACTGCATTCAAACCCTTCAGTCCACATGGCGTATTTTGAGATCATGCGCAACGCATTTTAACAGCCAATTTTACCCATTCACCTTTAAGTAACTATGTCCATCAATGCCACTCATGCAAAATCGCCTGCCCCTTGTGTGTTTATTTACGGAATATTTCAGTTAATCTGATGTGTTTTATGAGAACTGTTTAGAACTCTGAGTGCCACTTAACACGTTTCACCGCATTTCGCAGAATTAGAGTAGAAAATACTTCTTAGAATGTTCACTAACAAGCAGCTTGAGGCCATGTGATAGCAACAATCAAATAAGAGGGGAAAGTGTCAAATTATTATTATTTTCAGCTGAAATGCATGTGTTATATAAAGATCATTTTAGAGATGATTAGAAATTGGTTAGAAAGTAGTATCCAATTTTATTTTCAGCTGAAATGCATGTGTTATATAATGATCATTTTTAGAAATTGGTTAGAAAATAATATCCAATTTTATTTTCAGCTAAAATGTGTGTGTTGTATAGGTAATTTTAGAGAAAATTAGAAATTGGGTAGAAAATAGAATACATTTTTATTTTCTGCTGAAATGCATGTTATATAAAGATCATTTTAGAGAAAATTAGAAATTGGTTAGAAAATGGTATCCAATTTTATTTTCAGCTGAAATGCTCGTTATATAAAGATTAATTTTAGAGAAAATTACAAATTTGGTAGAAAATAGAATCCAATTTTTTTTCAGCTGAAATGCATGTGTTATATAAAGATCATTTTTAGAAATTGGTTAGAAAATAATATCCAATTTTATTTTCAACTGAAATGTGTGTTGTATAGATAATTTTAGGGAAAATTAATAATTGGTTAGAAAATGGCATCCAATTTTATTTTCAGCTGAAATGCATGTTATATAAACATAATTTTATAGAAGAAATTAGAAATTTGCTAGAAAATAATATCCAATTTTATTTTCAGCGATATGCACGCGTTATACAAAGATAATTTATTAGAAATTGATGATTAGAAAATGGTATCCTATTTTTTTTTTTTTTTTTTTTTTTTTTTTAGCTGAAATGCATGTGTTATAATTTTAGAGAAAAATATAAATTGGTTAGAAAATGGTATATAATTTTATTTTTAGCTGAAATGCTGTGTTATATAAAGATTATTTTAGAGATAATTAGAAATTGGTTAGAAAATGGTATTAAATTTTATTTTTAGCTGAAATGCATGTGTTGTACAGATAATTTTGGAGAAAATTAGAAATTAATAAGAAAATGGTATCTAATTTTATTTTAAGCTGAAATGCATGTGCTGTATAAAGATCATTTTAGAAAAAAAAATAGAAATTGGTTAGAAAATAGTATCTGATTTTATTTTCAGCTGAAATGCTGTGTTATATAAAGATTATTTTAGAGATAATTAGAAATTGGTTAGAAAATGGTATTAAATTTTATTTTTAGCTGAAATGCATGTGTTGTACAGATAATTTTGGAGAAAATTAGAAATTCATAAGAAAATGGTATCTAATTTTATTTTAAGCTGAAATGCATGTGCTGTATAAAGATCATTTTAGAAAAAAAAAATAGAAATTGGTTAGAAAATAGTATCTGATTTTATTTTCAGCTGAAATGCATGTTATAGAAAGATACTTTTAGCGAAAATTAGAAATTGGTTAAAAAACAGTATTATAATTTATTTTCAGCTAAAATGCATGTTGTATAAAGATCATTTCAGAAAAAAAATAGAATTTGGTTAGAAAATAGAATCCAATTTTATTTTCAGCTGACGTGTTATAAAGATTATTGTAGAGATGATTAGAAATTGGATAGAAAATAGAATCCAATTTTACTTCCAGCTGAAGTGCATGTGTTGTATAAAGATTAGTTTAGAGAAAATGGTTAAAAATGATTATTTAAATTAGTAGGCATTTTGTAATATTATTTTTTAAATAATAAAAAGAATATATTTCATATACACAGGGTAAAATTAAGTATAATAAGTCTAAAATAATTGCTGCAACTGTGTACAATGTTGGAAACCAGAACAGAAAATCATGAGCTGGCTTTTCTATAACAATTAAAAAAAAAAAAACATCAATTAAATTCATATAAAAAATTATTATATATAATTTTTAATATCATATTAAAACTATCTTTTATTTAAAAGGTGCAGGGAAAATTTTGTAGCAGGAGTGACGGTGTAAAAAAAAAACGAAAACAACACATTTTTCCAGTGTTGACAGCTGTATTGATTATTAATGAGTGTGATTATTTTAGTAAATCATGATGTTTCGGTTGCATCTGGTGTAAGTTACGTATAGACTTTTCAGTTATCCTAAATTACTCTTCCTTAAGTGTAAAAATAAGGTGTAAAAATACATTTTAAAGGTGTCAAAATTTAAAAAGGGCATTTGCTGTGCGCTACTTAACATATTGTCTGAAGTCTAAAATCCTGACTCTTTCAAGTGCAGTCCCTCAAGCACATACGTGAAGATTCATCTGAATCTGTATTCTGACCATCATTTTCTTTTCTCCTGGGCAGGTCTTTCGCAGTGGAGAGGGCATGGGTATCAGGCTGGACAGCGCATCTGCTTTCCAGGGTGCTGTCATCTCCCCTCATTACGATTCCCTCCTGGTGAAAGTCATCGCTAGTGGAAAAGATCTGCCGGCGGCCTCTGCCAAAATGAGCCGTGCTTTAGCGGAGTTCCGCGTCCGGGGGGTCAAGGTAAGGCTTTTCTCGACAACAGCGCTTGCATAATCGATCAGGGGCGGAATGGAGTGCGATCAGCAGAGACCTTTGGAAAATCGCTTCAGTTGCACCTTTTTAAGGTGCTGTGGTGTCAAAAATAAACGGAAATCGTGTGATGTTATTTTAGTGTGCTGGTCAAATAGATTTTTAGAGCAAAAGTCATGCTTCCAGTCAATGATTAAGCTTACCAGCTTGGCTAATAAATATTAATGAGGTGACATCATCTGATTAATATTCAGTAGGCTCACTAGTTCCATGTCCTCAACACACAATGTCGAAAATGATAACTTCCTAAGCAAGCGTGACATGAGCACGGGAAGCCTGACGTGACAAACTGAGACAGAGTAAGCGATCAGACGAGAAGTGGTTTATTTCCGTGACTGAACCTATGGATTCCCTTTCCCCTGTTAAATGTGTTGTTCTTTTGAAACACATCTGAGCATGAGGCACTTCAGTGTCTTGTCACCCGTCATGCTGGCTGCCATCTGAGGCTCTGATCAGATCTTGAGTGAGCTGGAGCTAAAAACATTTCCATTTTGAAGATCTTGAGTTTTTTTTTTTTTTATCTCCCACACATAAACCTGAACACACTGGATGAGTCACGTTGGACCATAGATGGTAACATGCACATATAATATGTATTTATGAGCATAATGTGATCAGAGTTGAAGTAACGGCACTAATGGCACTCTCGGATAAAGGGTGCAGACCTCACCGTTTTCTGATGTGCCGCTTTCCGAGGAAGGGAGGGGTGCGGATGAGAGAAGTTGTCATGGAGTGTTTGCACTTAATCAGCCTGAATAAAATAAATGTGTTTACATAAACCATTAGGGAAGGAGCTTTTCCTGTAAGCGTCTTCAGAAATTAGTTTTGGAGACTATTAAGAGAATCTGTCTTTGTTTTGCTTGCAATAATCGGAGATTGTTCAGTATGCTGTGTTTTATTTGTGATGAAACAAGGATGTAGACTGTCTATAAAGGAAAGATTTTAAAGGAATGGTTCATCCGGTTTCCTAATATTATCTAATTTAGTGCTGCAGGGCTATTGTGTAACGTCAAGATCATAGGCTTTCTTATTAACAGTGAAAGTCGATTTCAAATATTTGAAGATGTCCAATCAAATTAAAGTAGGCGGGCTTAGCAGGAATTCCAGAGTGATCCTTTAGTTGACGGTTATAAGGTATGAAAAAAGACTTAAGAGAACTCCACTTCCAGAACAACAATTTACAAATAATTTACTCACCCCCCTTGTCATCCAAGATGTTCAAGTCTTCAAAATCTTCAAAACATTTCAGTATTTTTCTTTATATCATAGACTTGATTGGTGCTCCGATTTTGAGCTTCCAAAGTGTAGTTTAAATGCAGCTTCAAAGGACTCTAAACGATCCCAGCCGAGGAAAAAGGGTCTCATCTAGCGAAACGATCGGTCATTTTTTTCGAAGAATAAAAATTTGTATACTTTTTAAGCACAAAAGCTCGTGTAGCACAGGCTCTGGGATGCGCGTTCACGATGCTAAGAATTAGTGATGGGCCGTTCTTGAACGATTCGTTAATTTTGAACAAATCATTAATGTGACTCGGGAAGAACGAGTCGTCTCGGGGTGTGATTCGTTCGAGTCTTCGGGTTTTTCGAGTCATTCGTTCATCTTATGGGGCTGTCACGTGATGAACGAACGACTTGAACCCAAAGACTCGAGAGATGAACTAATCAACTCTTTTCTGGCTCACACTGAATTGGTTGAGCTTATGAGGCTGTCACATGATAAACGAACGACTCAAACCTGAAAACTTGTCAGATAAGAGGTGAGGTGAGCTAATCATAGACTAAAGACCCAGGTAAACTAATCTTGTCTGTTTCTTATAGCATTATAGTTTTGACTTGTTTGTAGTGTGATCAATGTTTGTGTAAGCAGTAAATGTGTTAGGGAAGTAACGTAACATTTTTATTATATTTTGCTAAAATGAACGAAATGACTCAAAAAGATTCATTCATTTTGCTTAACGAGACTCAAAGAATCACATCTAAGTTCATCGTCTGTGTACTGCAGCTAAAAAAGGTAGAGAATGGCGAAAAGCTCCATCTTTTCTCCTACAACTTCAGAATCGTCCGTCACGTTGTAGCTTTTTGTTTGTAAACAGCGTTTGACTTACTTGCACTTTCTTAGTCTTTGCGCGTTCGCTTTGTAAACACTGGGTCTGTAGTTCCGCCTACGTTTGGCGTGACCTTTCGACATGATTCAATAGTACATGAACGCGCATCCCAGAGCCTGTGCTACATGAGCTTTTGTGCTTAAAAAGTATACACATTTTTATTTTCTGAATAAAAAATAAATAACCGATCATTTCGCTAGATAAGACCCTTCTTCCTTGGCTGGGATTGTTTAGAGCCCTTTGAAGCTGCATTTAAACTACATTTTGAAAATTCAAAATTGGGGCACCAATGAAGTCCATTATATGAAGAAAAATCCTGAAATGCTTTCCCCAAAAAACATTATTTCTTTACGATTGAAGACAGAAAGACATAAACGTCTTGGATGACAAGGGGGTGAGTAAATTATTTGTAAATTGTTGTTCTGGAAGTGGAGTTCTCCTTGAATATTTGACAGCTGGTTAGCTGATAGAAATGGTAAATGACTGACAGAATTAGTCAGGGATTAAAAATAATGAACTTTACCTATTTTAAATTGAAAATACACTATCAGTCAAAAGTTTTTTAATGTTGTTTTTTTTTTTTTTTTTTTCAAAGAAGTCTCCTGTTTACTAAGCATGCATTTACTTGTTTCTAAGTACAGCAAAACACTTAAATGTTTTGAACACTTTGAAATATTTGTACTATTTAAAATAACTGTTTTATATTTGAATATATTTTAAAAAGTAATTTATTCCTGTGATTTCAAAGCTGAATTTTTAGCATCATTACTCCAGTCACATGATCATTCAGAAATCATTCTAATATTGATTTGCTGTTCAAAAAACATTTATTAATACTATTTTGTTGAAAACAGCTGAGTAGATTTTTTTTTTTTTTTTTCAGATTTCTTTGATGAATAGAAAGTTCAGAATAACAGCATTTATCTGAAATAGAAATCTTTTGTAACATTATAAATGTCTTTATCATCACTTTTGATCAATTTAAAGCATCACTGCTAAACAGAAGTATTAATTTCTATGATTTCTTTCCCCAAAAAAGAGGACAAATTCTAGTGACTCCAAGCATTTGAATGGTATAGTGTATAATATTAGAAAAGCTTTTTATTTTAGATAAATGCTGATCTTTAAATATTGATGATAATAATAATAATAATAATAATAAATGTTTCTTGAACAGCAAATCAGCATATTAGAATAATCTTTAAAGGACCATGTGACGCTAAAGACTGGAGTAATGATGCTGCTTTGATCACAAAAATAAATTACATTTTAAAATATATTCAAATAGAAAGCAGTTGTTTTAAATAGTAAAAATATTTCAGAACGTTACTGGTTTTGATGTATTTTGGATCAAATAAATACAGGCTTGTTGAGCAGTAGAGACTTTTTTTAAAAAAACATTAAAAATCTTACTGTTCAAAAACTTTTGACTGGTAGTGAATATAATTGATGTGATTCATGTAATTTGTAATTGTCTATGTGACTAGACAAGAAACATTAACAGAGACGTTTTCAGCATATTGGGCATAGTAAGATTAATAATAAATGAGCACATATTGTGAACTGTGAATTTAATAAACTTTAGTTACATGACTTTCCTATTAGCCTTTAGGAGATTCATTTTTAATATTCTAATAAAATGATTCATAAAACATACATATAAATATCGTTTGACCCAATGTTTACTTTCTTCACTGACAGACGAATATGAAAAGACTGTATTAATCAAAGTTCATCTATAGGAAGGGAAGAGAAACAGGCCAGGATAAGGAGACTGAGAGAGAGAAATTGATTAAGATGAAAGAAGAAGAGCAGGTACTTATAGGTTTGGAACAACATGAGGGTGAATCAGCGATGACAGAATTTCAATTTTTAGGTCAACTAATCCTTTAAGGTATCAAAGGCGCGTGACATGAAGACTTCCAAAATGTAGACAAATTAATTATGCTGCATCATAAAACATCCAAATTCAGAATTGCGTATTTTATTTGCAGGAAGAAAATCCCAGAATATGTTGTCACACTCCGAAATAAGATTAAAAAATTGGTTTTAATTTGACATGAAAATGAATAAATATTTGTTTGTAGCTAGGCAAGTTTCCCCTTCGGAATGCTTTTTGTTACATGTTGGATAAAGCCGAACTACATTCAAATTCTGTAGGTATATTAGGGTCTGTTCACATCAGGAACGATAACTTTAATGATATAGTGTTAATAATCATTTCGACTCTTTGAGAATGGGAAAGTCAGTATGCGATTGAACGATAAAAACATTGACCACCTGTCAGAGTCCATCTGACTTTAAAGAGCTTAAACATTTAAAGAAGAAACAAAACAGCAGTGCACATTCGTAATAGAATATTTTTGTGTTCGTGTGGGCGCTATTATCATTCTTGGTGGGAATGAGCCTTTAGTCCGACCTCACAAAAACAAACTAAAGCATTTGTATGTGAAACAAAATAATGTGCAAAAATTGTACCTTTAGGGATACAACAGCTCGTCACTGTGGCAGATCAATAAGGTTCAACCTTATGTGTGACCCTGGACCACAAAAGCAGTCATAAGGGTCCATTTTTTAAAACTGAGATTTATACATCATCGAAAAGCTGAATAAATAAGTTTTCCATTCATTTATGGATATTGTTAGGACAGGACGATATTTGGCAGAGATACAACTTTAAAAAAAATCTAAATACTGAGAAAATCACCTTTAAAGTTGCTCAAATGAAGTTCTTAGCAATGCATATTGTTAATAAAAAAATACATTTTGATATATTTAAGTTAGGAAATTTGCAAAATATCTTAAAATAAAAATCTTAAAATAAACGTTTGTTTACATACATGTATACATGTATATACAGTATTAAGGAAAACATATCTAAAATATTTATATATTTAATTCTATGCAAGTATATTTAAAGTTTGTATGATTCTTTAAGATCTTAATGAAAAGTTTATAATATACTTTTATTAAAAATTCTATGGTAGTGTAAAACAACACCCTTTTTACCTTGCTCTTCAAAATTCATCCCATTCTGATGGATTGTTCCTTTAAATGCAAATGAGCTTTGCTCGCCCCGCCCCTCTCTTCTCTCTGTGGAGTGACGAGCCTGTTTACTTTTACTAGCACGTTATTAGGAAAGGTGATTGCAGAGATTCATAAAAAAACCCTTATACTCACTTCTGCTGTAGGTGAAGCTGGATCATGAATGATTTTCGTGAACATAGACGGATATATGTAGATCAGGAGGCGCATTCCTTTCACAAACAAACATAATCTACTGCATCTTCAGTGGCTCAGATGTTGGGAGTAAATGACAACCAGTATGTTCATAATTAGATCCAGCAACACAACACCTCAATCGCTCAATCGGATGTTCCAGCATCGAAACAAAGAGGGCGGACTGTTACAGCTGATTTAAGGTGGGTCTGAGGTAAGAGCTCATGTCAATCAACTATCGTGGGAGCGGCCTCTGTCGGTGTAACGCCACACCAGGCATCTGAGAATGACTCAATATGAAAAAGGAGATATTATTTTTACAGATTAATTAAAAAACACTGCATGGATTTTTATCATTATAGGGTAGATTTGTACATAGACTGCCAACACATTAACGTTCAAACAACATCTAAAAGTGAACTTTGCATCCGATTTAATTTAAAATTCTTTAAAATGTATACATGTATGTGTGTGTAATGAACACTATACACACAGTAAACAGGGCTATTGCAGGGGGAAAATCTCATTATGAAATAAATGTTTTTCTCTAGTTCATGTTGACCACAATTATTGGCATCCAATTATTGCAACGTCCTTTATTTAAGATAAAAGTTCTGAGTTTTCTCCTTTAATGCCTGAAGAGTTTGGAGAACACCTGACAAGAGATCAGAGACCATTCCCTCATACAGAATCTCTTCAGATCCTTCAGTTTCCCAGCACCACGCTGGTGCTTCTTCTCTTCATTTCACCTTACGTATTTTCTATAGGGTTCAGGTCAGGCAACTGGGATGGGCATGGCAGAAGCTTCATTTTATGCTCAGTGACACATTTTTGTGTTGATTTTGATGTTTGATTTGGATCATTGTCCAGATGGAAGATCCAACCACAGCTCATTATAGAACTTCTAACAGATGCGGTCAGGTTTAGATTTTTTATCTGTTGTTATTTTCTAGAATCCATGATGCCATGTATCTGAACAAAATGTCCAGGACCTCTGGCAGGAAAATAAGCCCACAACATTAAAGATCCAGCAGTATATTTAACCGTGGGCTTGGGGTACTTTTTGTACCAAACCCATCTGGTGGGTTTGCTGCCAAAAAGTTGTTTTTTTTTTTCGTTTCATCTGACCACAGAAGCCAGTCCTATTTGAAATTCAAGTCGTGTCTGACAACTGAATATGTTGGTGTTTGTTTTTGGATGAGCAAGGAGGATTTTTCTTAAAACCCTCCTGAACATGTGGTGATGTAGGGGCTGTTTGAATTTTCTTTTTTTTTTTTTTTTTTTTTTTTTTAATCTTTTGACCCCAAGACTCAACTAATCTCTGCAATTCTCCAGCTGTGATGCTTGGAGAGTCTTTGGACACTTAAACTCTCCTCCTCACCATGCATTAGGACGATATAGACACACATCCTTTTCCAGGCAGATTTGTAACATCTTTAGTTGATTGGAATTCTTAATTATTGACCTAATGATGGAAATTGGGATTTTTAATGATTTAGCTCTTTTCTTACATATTAAGGGAATTTGGCCTTTGTGCTCCTCATATTTATAATCCTCTGTAACAGGAAGTCATGGCTGGACAATATCATACTCCTAGTCATTCTAGTGTGCTAAATAAATGCAAATATGAATGGGAATATACTTCAGACTTCAGAGAAGGGTGCCAATAATTGTGCCCAGCATGCATTGGAGAAAAACATTTATTTCATAACGTAAGTTTCCCCCACTTTTAATTGTTTTAATCCAATGAAAGGTTAGCATTTTGCGAATTTTTTGAATGTAAGATCAAAAAGATAAACAAAGCAGATTTAGTTTCATAGCCGTCTTTGCTCATATTTACCAAGGGTGCCAATATTAGTGGATATAATATATTTAAAATGTATACATGTATGTGTGTGTATTTATACATACATAATAAATATACACAGTAAACACACGTATAGTATTTAAACATAAACTTTTATTTTGGATACGATTAATCGTGATTAATCGTTTGATGGCCCTACTGCTTTTCTGGGCCTTAAATGTGTCAGTTGCGTTGCTGTCTATGCAGGGTCAGAAAGCTCTTAGATTTCATCACAGATATTTTAATTTGTGTTCTGAAAATGAGCAGAGGTCTTACAGGTTTGGAACAACATGAGGGTGAGTAATTAATGACTGAATTTTCATTTTAGGGTGAAATATCCCTTTAAAGCAACGTATTATTTACTCCTAAAAGATTCATAGCAGTAACATAAATGTACATATTACTGTACTAAGGTACTAATACCAAAGTCTCTTTCAAGGAAAGTCTGTTTACATGGCAGCCATATTTGCAACACCTCCAGGCAGCTCATCCAAGACCAAGTCCTATCTAAATGAATAGGGGAATCCTGAAATCTCAAAAACTGCTTGCTGAACTTGCAATTAAATGACATGTTTCAAATCAGCAACAAAATCTGAAATTAACTGTGCCATGAATGTTGTTTCTTATGCTCAAACAGCATTTAAAAGCTTATTTTTCAAGCTAGACCAGCCAATGCACATGCGCTCATGACTGTACATGCGCATGGGCCAGTCCATCCTCAGGGGTATATAAACTACAAAGTTGCCCCAGTGACCCAGTGAATTTTTTTCTAATAGCGTACCTGACATTTACATTTATAACAACTTTTGTTTGGTTTAGTCTGACAGAAATGAAACTTAAAGTGCATGTAAGCAGATTTAATTAAGAGGTTCGCTTTCAGTTCGGATGCTGTTTATGTAGGCAGCGAGGCAGCTCAATAGGCTTTGTGTGTGTGCGGTGTAAGGGGAGACAGATGTATCCTGGCGCAGCTAAGCTTTGAAGAGTCGGCCGTCAGGGAAGCTTTTAAAGCTCCGCATCATTTTTTCGACCACTTCTCGCTTTTTCTCCTAGCGCATTCTCTCCCTGCCTAATCTCCCTCCCATCTTGCCCTATGCACAAATCTTAAAAATTGCTCCAACATGACTTTAAATACCTTTCAAGTTGATTTTTTTTTTCCTCCCCGGGAAAGATCTGCTGTCCGCTCACTCGTGTTTCTCTCATCTAAATTCCCCCACAGCCAGAGTAAAGTTTGTGACAGAACATCTCCGAAAATTGCCTTGCACCGACTCTGTCATTCCACCCCAATATTTCTCTTTCCGCCTCTCCGCACCTTGCGCTCTCTACAATCAGGAAAGTCCTCGATTACCCTGTGGGCCGCATTCCCAAGCGTGACTAGAGAACCTGGCCTCGGAAGAATTCAGAGAATCACTTCAAGCTGCTAGGCGTCATGGCCGGAGCTTGAGCTGTACCGCGGCCTGCCTGTTTTTAATGAAGACTGATGAAGTGCGCTCCAGGATATGCGCGAAGTTCAAACCTCTCCTGCTGCCTTAATTTACAGGCTCCCTCTTCCATCCACGTTTGATTAATCTTGCTCTCTCGTCTTCGCCGCATTAACACACCGTGGTTTTTTCGCACGATCGCTTACGCTATTTTTCTGTCTCTCTCGCTTGTTCCCTTCGCTGTGCTCGGCAGGACGGAGGCCGCTCTTCTCCTTTGGGGCTTGGGAGCTCCCTTGTTTTTATTAGGCATCTTCAAATAGCCAATTTATCTAGTAGCGCCACCGCAAGATTTAATTAACTCTTCAAATAATGGAGTGTGGTTATGCCATCCATTTACAGAGGTAGAATGGAGAAACCAGTATCTGTCTGGCTCATTGGGTTTGCTGTTTGCCAAAGAGCTGACATCAGAAGTAGTAATGGGAGACAAATACTAATTACTAATTTGTCATTTAGGGGATTCTTTTATCCACAGCGACTTACTAGTGCACTTGTTACGCTGGCAGGGGCAAGGTGTGAATTATGGGGTGTTTTGAGAAGCCTGACCCTCACAATTAACACCCAGAGGAAGATAAGATGTTCAATGAATCTTTAAAAGTCTGTTTAAGTATGATTCCGAAGTTAGATTACAAGTTAGTTAGAATTAGACTAGAAGTGTTCGCATGAGGAGGTTACCATAGCAACAGCAGTCTGCTTGAGCAGTTTTTGTTAGGATCAGTTTCAGATGGTACATGAAAAAACAAGTGCTCTCATTATTTAACACTTTCTTATAGATGTATACATCAGAAACGTATCACAAAAACCAGTTGCGTGGGACGAACCTCAACCGGCCGTGTCTAGAAAATTATTGACATGTACGTTTCGAATTTGAATCTGAAACCTTTTAGTTAGCAGATCGTTTGTTAACGCTGAAAGAGAAAATGCTGTGTGACACATTACAGTCACGGCCAGTCAAGACGTATTTGGTGCTTAAATGGATAGTTTACACAAAAATGAAATTTTGCCATTAGTTACCCTCATGTTGTTCCAAATCCATATGGTCTTCGTTGAAGCACTGATGTCACATGGACTATTTTAACAATGTCCTTACTACCTTTCTGGGACTTGAACATCAGTTGCGTTGCAAATCTTCAAAATACTTTATTAAAAATATCTTAATTTGTGTTCTGAAGATTCCGAAGGTCTTACAGATTTGGAATGACATAAGGGTGAGTAATTAATTACAGAATTTTCTCTCTTTTTAATGTGTAAGTATGTAGAGCTGGATTTTGAGATTTCTAACAGCACTTGTCAAAATGACTGAGAATCCCAATCAAAACAAAGAGGTGTGATTACTCTTCACAGAACATTTCATTTTTGACAGTGAAAGACTGCAAGCTGTGAAGTAGTGAAAGCAGTTGAAAACAGTAGTGAAACATTGAACATATACAAATCAAATTAGATGTAAACTACTCAACTTTGTCAGATTTTGTTGTTTTAAATTAAAAGTGTCATTGGATGCAAAATTCGCTTTTACATGTTGAACATAAATGTGTGTTGGCACCCTATAATGATAAAAATCCACCCAGTGGTTTGTTTTTAATCCCTAAAAATAACCCCTTCTTCAAATCAGTCCATTCTCAGTTTCTTGTCTGTGCGACGTCACGGCGACAGAGGCCGCTCCCACGATAGTTGATTGACACGGCCGTCTTACCTTAGAGTAGTGGTTTTCAAACCGGTCCTGCGAGCACCCCCAACACTACACATTTTCTGTGTTTGCCTCATCTATCACACCTGATTCAAATCATCAGCTAATTAGTAGAGACAGCAAGACCTGAAATGGGTGTGTCAGATATGAGAGACCTACAAAATGTGCAGCGTTGGGGGTGCTCACAGGACCGGTTTGAAAACCACTGCCTTAGACCTGCCTTGAGTAAGCTGTAACAGTCCGGCCCCCATTGTTTCGATGCTGGAGCAGGGACGTAGACAAAAATGGCTCCTAAGCGATTGAGGCCATGTCCACGCTAATACGTTTTTGTTTGAAAACGAATCTTTTTCTCACCATTTTGGCCTTCCGTCCACACTGAGACAGCGTTTTTGAAATCACTCTCCAAAGTGGATAAATTTGAAAACGTAGTTTTCACGTTGTAGTGTGGACTGTAAAAACGGAGGCTTTTGAAAACGATGAAGAATGTTTAGTCATGTGACACATATTGTACCAATAGACATCTGTGTTTATATCGGAAATTTTGCCTGTTATTTGCTATTCACTTTCACACTGCTGCTGTAAAGATATTTACCTTGTACACTCTTCATATTACAGTCTTAAAAAGATGACAGAAAATGTACTCACGATTGCTGTAAACATGAGCGGCTTTTTTGATCAAACATGAGTGAGCGCGAGATGGACGCGTCAGTGAATTATAAGATATTTCTGTAAATAATGATCTCAGTGACCGCATGCGCAGTAAGGCAAATTTAACGTTTTCCTATGTTTCAGTGTGGATGAGAAACTTTGGAAAACTCTTGAAAATGCTAGTGTGGACTGAGACTGTTTTAAATCGAAATGAACATAGTAGTTGTAATTTACTCCCGACATCTGAGCCACTGAAGACGCAGTGGATTACATTTGTTTTTGAAGGGAATGTGCCTCCCGATCTACATAAATACGTCTTTGCGCAAATCATTCGTGATCCAGCTTCACCTACAGCAGAAGTGAATATAAGGGTTTTTTTAATGAATCTTTGCAATTGCCTTTCCTAATAATGTGCTAGTTAGCAAGTTTCGCTAATGTGGCTAAAGTTAACAGAGCACTGCTTGTCAGCCCACAGAAGAGAGGGGCGGGGTGAGCAGAGCTCATTTGCATTTAAAGCAAAATGCAACAAAATGGGTAGATATCTGCAGAGCTGATATTGACATGGTAAAAAGGGCTTTTTTACACTACCACTTAACCAAAGTATTTTATAGACTTCTCTTTAAGACCCTAAAGAACCATATCAACTTGTGGAAAATGGGAATCCGATGACCCCTTTAAAAATTTAGACTTTAGAATATATTTACATGAAAACAAAAATATAGTCAACTGTCTAAATCTTGTAATTCATAATTGCATGTGATGAGACAAACCCATTAACACAGCTGTTTTTAACCATGTTAGGCACACAAAGAGTGAGTGTATGCATATTAAAAAAAGGTATTATTTGCAAATCATTCAAATTGATTACAATGTATTTTAGTACTGTTATAGTTTTTCTTAGAGCCCAGATATGCTGAGCCTTGCAACAGGATGACTTGCAATTTTTTGCCCAGCCTTACTTATTTGAAAACACAATATACAGACAGTGAGCTAAGAAAGATGGACGTTCTTTATCAGAATGCCGGCTCCTGCATCAGCAGCACCATATGCATGCATTATGATACTCTTGTGAACGTGCGTCGAAAACTGACATGTAAGAAAAGAAATTGTTGAATAAAGTTGCTATTTTTTTCTTTGTGCACAAAAAGTATTCTCGTAACTTAATAAAATTAAGGTTGAAGCACTGATGTCACCAGACTATTTTAACTGTGACCTTACTACCTTTCTGGGCCTTGAATGTGTCAGCTGAATTGTTGTCTATGCAGGGTCAGAAAACTCTTGGATTTCATCAAAAATATCTTAATTTTCATTCTAAAGATGAACGAAGGCCTTATTGGTTTTGAACGACATGAAGATGAGTAGTTAATGACAGCATTTTTATTTTTGGGTGAACTATCCCTTTAATTTCTTTAAAAAAAAAAAAAAAAAAAAAAAAGACAGTTACTACCACATGCTGCACACCATTGGTTCTCAGCTCCAGTCCTCGAGGCCCACTGCTCTGCACATTTTGTATGTCTCCCTCATTTAACACACCTGATTCAGATCATCAGCTCGTTAGGAGAAAGATCCATGAACTGAACTGAGTGTGTAAGATTCAGAAACATACAAAATGTGCAGAGCAGTGGGCCTGAGGACTGAAGTTGAGAACCATTGCTATACGCTATACGGTGTTGTTTAGCATGTGAAATGTAGTGGACAGTTCAGTTCAGTTGGACAGAAGATGTACAGAAGTGATATTTTTCCTTGAGCATTTTCTCCAGTAGTGAGAGCAAGGTTAAAGAATTTAGTAGGGCATGCAGGGTTATGCGGAATTTAGATTTTTTCTTATTATTAATTTCATTTCACTCTTGCTCTTTCACTTTCTTTCCTTTGTGAACCTCAAACGCACTCCTCTGTGTGTGTGCTTTTAGCATTACTCAATTTCTGCAATATGATTTTTTTAATCTTTTACTCCTGAAATGTTTAGCTCTGATTTGGTCAGGATGTGATAATAGGTTGTTGTTCTGTAAATATGATATAATTAAATCAAATATGCCAAGGCTAGTCCACTTAAGAAATGTTAGTGGTCTAACCACAATCTCTGGCTATTAGAAAAAAAACTCATGTAACAGCATGGGTAGCGCTTGCGTGTTGTGAATTGCTTTGTTGGCCATTGTAGAAAGCTTCAAATGCTGAGAGCAGAATTCTGGACAGATGTTTAAAGAAACAGGCTGTTTCTTTTAGAAATATCTCAATTAGAAACCACGGGGAATATCAAGAGGCGGAATGATTGGAGCCAAGGCTACGTTCCTGGTTCTAACAGTTCTCTGTGATTAAATAAAAGCTTGAATGTTTCATTATGTTTTGTAGCACTGTCCTGCTGGCTTTGAAAGGCTCCTGCTGAGCAAGCCAAGTTTTATGTAGATCTAAAGAAGTCGTCATGTTCGCTGAACATTTGGTTCTTTTAGTGTCATCCTCCCATGCTTTCCCGTATGCTTTTTGTTTTTTTTTTGTTCTTTTTGTTATTTGCACTGCCTCTTTCTGTCTTGTGTTGGCAGTGACTCCTCTCTGTGAGGGCTGCTTTTATATGATATCAGGATATGTTCATCACTGTCAGGAAGTTGAGCCGTGTCAAGAGCCTAGAGGCCGTATCGAATGAGGGTAGAAGCTGTGGAGAGTGAAAGACATTGTGAGATAGGGGAGAGTGTGTCTGCATGAAGGCATCAGAAGAAGACTGATGGAAGCTGACAAACATTAAGAACCCTAGAGAGAAGAAGGGTGTATGCAGTGAGAAAAAAAAAAAACAGGAGAAGCTCTCTCGCTCTAAGTAAATATGTGAAATTGAATGAGGATGCGAACTCAAATACACCATCTTATTCTCCCTGGAGAGTCACGGTCATGAGTCTGAAGTTTGTTTGTTCTTTCACAGTCATCATGGCCTTTTCCCCTTTTATCACGGTAGAGCTGTACTTCTTTAGTACCAGGTACTTTCCATAAATATGGTGCAAAATAACAACTCTTAAAAACATGTTTTTTTCTGTCAACAAATTGTAAACATCAAGAGTTCAAACTAAATGTCAGATGATCAGTTGTATTTTCTATTCAGTTTCTTTGACGTTTGCCATTTTTGCAATCCTGTCACCAAAATTTGAGATGTTTTTAGCTGTATTTTGAAACCCTTATTTCCTTATTAAAGGAGAAGTTCACTTCCAGAATGGAAATTTTCAGATAATGTACTCACCCCCTTGTCATCCAAGATGTTTGTGTCTTTCTTTCTTCAGTCGATAAGAAATTATGTTTCTTGAGGAAAAAAAAATCAGAATTTTTCTCCATATAATGGACTTTAATGGTGCCCCCCAATTTGAACTTCCAAAATGCCGTTTAAATACAGTTTCAAATGGCTCGAACGATCCCAGCCGAGGAAGAAGGGTCTTGTCTAAATCTGCGTGAACTTTTTTTTCCGGTTCAATACATTCAAGACAGTTAGGGTATGTCAAAAAACTCCCATCTCGTTTTTTTCTCCCCAAATTCAAAATCGTCCCACATTGCTGCAGAAGTACCGACCCACTGTTTACAAAGTGAACATACAAAGAAGATCAAATGCCCTTTACAATGGTAAAACATTGATGTAGGACGATTTTGACGTTGAAGGAGAAAACGAGACCGTTTTTTGACATACAGTCACGTGAAAAAGTTAGGACACCCTATTGAATTACATGGTTTTCTGTATCAGGACATCATTAAAAAAACTGGTCCCTGGCTAGTCTTAAAACTTCAAAAATAAAACCTCAGATGAACAACAACACATGATAAATTGTGCCATGTCATTATTTACTGAACAGAAATAAAGCCAAAATGGAAAAGCCATGTGTGACAAAGTTAGGACACCCTTACTGTTAACATTGAAATTAAGAGGATAAATAACAGTCAAGCACTGCTAATCAAATACCTTTGATGAACTGATCATCAGCAAGTCTGAGCACCTCTATAAAAGCATAAGCTTTGGCAGTTTGCTGGTCTGGAGCCTTCAGGTGTGTGTTAACACAATGCCAAGGAGGTAAGACATCAGCAATCATCTTAGAGAAGCACTTGTTGCTGCCATTAATCTGAGAAGAGTAATATGGCCATTTTCAAACAATTTGAAGTTTATTCACAAGTAGAAGACATTTAAAACAGACACCTCTCCTTCCAGGAGTGGACGTCCCAGAAAATTCACCCCCAGATCAGACCGTGTAAAGCTCAGAGAAATGGCAGTCAACCCAAAAACTACACCTCAGACTCTACAGGCCTCAGTTAATATGTTAAATTATAAAGTTCATGACAATACCATTAGAAAAATATGGGACAAAAATGGCATGTTTGGAAGGCTTGGCAGAAGAAAGCCTCTTCTGTCTAAAAAAAACATTGCACACAGTTTAGGTCTGCAAAGTTGCATCTGAACAAAACACAAGTCTTCTAAAATAATGTTCTTTGAACAGACGAGACCAAAGTGGAGATGTTTGGCCATAATGCACAGTGCCAAATTTGGTGAAAACCTAAAGAGCATATCAGCACAAACACCTCATACCAAAAAACAAGCATGCTGGAGGGGGGCTGATCATTTTGGGCTTGTTTTGTAGCCACAGGACCTGAGCACCTCACAGTCATTGAGTTGGCCATGAACTCCTCTGTATATCAATGTATTCTAGAGTCAAATGCGAGGGCATCTGTCCGACATCTAAAGTTGGGCCAAAATTGAGTCATGCAACAGGACAATGATCCCAAGCACACCAGCAAATCCACAACAGAATTGCTGAAAAGAAAAGAATCAAGGTGTTGCAATAGCCCAGTCAAAGTCCAGAGCTCATTCTGACTCAAATGCTGTGGTGAGAGCTGTGCATAAGCAAATGCCCACAAACCTCAATAAACTGGAGCAACGTTGAAAAGAAGAGTGGTCCAGATTCCTCCAGAGCGATGTGAGAGACTGATAAAGTCACACAGAAAATGAATGCTTCAAGTTAGTGCTGCTAAAAGTGGATCCGCAGGCAATTGACTCATAGGGTGTCCTAACTTTTTCACACATGGCCTTTCCCTCTTGGCTTTATTTTTGTTAAATAAATAATGACACAGTGTGATATGTCATGTGATGATGTTTATCTGAGGATTTATTTTTCAAATTTTAAGACCTGCCAAGGACCAGATCATTTTTTTTATTATGTCCTGATGCACAAAACCATGAAATTCAATAGGGTGTCCTAACTTTTTCACATGACTGTACCCTAACTGTATTGACCCGGATTACACAGACTATGCATGGTAGAGACAAGACAAGACAAGACGAGCATTTGAGGTTAAAAAGTATATAAATTGTCAGTTTGTTTCGAAAATGACTGATCGTTTCGCTAGATAAGACCCTTTTTTTTTCTGGGATCATTTAGAGCCCTTTGAAGCTGCATTTAAACTGCATTTTGGACGTTCAAACTTAGGAGCACCATTGAAGTCCACTATATGGAGAAAATACCTGAAATGTTTTCCTCAAAAAACATTGAAGAAAGAAAGACTTGAACATCTTGTATGACAAGGGGGTGAGTAAATTATCTATACATTTTTGTTCTGGAAGTGGACTTCTAGAAATGTGAAATAAACATTAAAAAGTAAATAAACAAAATTAATGAGATAAACTGCTAGAATGAGTAACAGAGTAGCACATTTAGTGTAAATTAAGTTTCTAAATAGCGATCAGCTAGTTTGGGACCAAGTGTTAACTAGGGCCCTTTGATTTCCACAATGTGACAGAATCACAGAATCCAGTCATAAAAATGGAATTTACTGTATAACGCGGAATGTCACGGAATTTGCTAAATTTTGGATGAATAAATCAAAAGTAGGTCAGTTCGCATAATTTAGATTGCAGTATGGACTAGTTTCTGAGAATATTAAGCCACAAAAACACTTTCAAATATGAATCCTGACACGCAATTTCGTTTACTACACATACTGAAGGTGTTTTCAGCCTCTGCCATCTCAAATGAGTCACTTGATGAGCATTTGACCGTTTCATTTAATAAAAACTGTCCTTATATCATATACACACAAACAAAACTCTTCACAGCAACCCATCAAAATTAAAGTCTGGTTAAACTTGAAGAAATTGTGACAAATATATTACTTTTGTACAGTCTTAATGTAATACGACTACTAATATATATTATTAAATATTAAAGTATATTTAAATTATTAGTAATATTAAAATTATTATTAAAACATTATTTTTTATGCAATAATTACACAATTTTTTATGTTTTAACAGTACGCCTGTTTTGCAGCACTATGTTTGGCCAAAAAATTGAAAGGCTTTTTTGGATTACGAGAAAAATTTAACTAATGGTATTATTTGATTACCTGAAAAAAAAATGTTGTTTCAAAATCACTTGTGCTTTAGAAGCACAGTCAGAATTTTAGGAGCACCTTCTAATCAATCATAAAATCTGATTAAAAAATTAGCCTTCGCATTACGAGTTGATATTTGACTGCTTAAAGTGATTTACAGGGGAATTTTGTTTTTACCTTTGTAATGGCATTTTTCTAACTTTATTAAAAGTATGTCATCTTTTATGCCTTTTTCAAATTTCTAATTAAAACAACACAATAAGAACAAGTAGAATAAGAATAAGTTGCTAATCAAATTAAATCAGTATTAACAATAAAAAAAAATTGTACTACAGAAGTAGCACAGAACACAAAAGTGGCTTGTGGTGTATATTAATTTGTTTAATGAGGCTCAGAGGTGGCATGAGTGCAATTAAATTCATTAATTCATGTTGAGATTAATGTTTTAAACGTAACATTTTTAATATAGAAATATTAAATGATTTAAATAACTGAAAAGATACTTTAAAAATGAAACTAAAACTGCCAGTATGTGGCGGCAAGTCAATGACTTAATAACTGAATCATATCATTCATCATTGATTCACTAGATTAGTTTAAAAATGCATGTTCATTCATAAACCAAACAACGCTGTGTTTGAATGGAGATGCGCAGCGGCTCAGTTGTGACTTTGTTTCAAACTATTTTCGTCAATGAAATTGATGAACTAAGACTGTTTTAGTCAGACAGTGTAAGTAACTTAATATTAACTGCTTGTTTATTTAACTGTTGTATTAAATCAGTATCACATTCTCAAACTCTCTAAATAATCATTAAAAGCTGTCACTCATCTTAGTTCATCGCAATCTCATAAAGTTCCATTATAATCAACGAAGCTCCCTACACTGCACAATGAATCTCTTTATTTATACCCTCTCTACACTTTATTTGTGAAAGGATTCATGATCAATCAAACGCACAAAAGATCTCCCTCAACCCATACTTTTGAGCAGTAGTATATCTATTAGATCTCACAGCAACAAACATAGCATTTGTGCCTCTATTACTTAAAAAATAAATGAACATTTACCTTAATTCATACCTATTTATAATGGTATTGTCACTATCCTCTGGTAAAAAAAGCTGAAATACGAACGCTCCACTGGATGTTCACATCCACGATAGCTCCTTTATAGTACTCCGTTATTACTCTGCAGTCGAATGGTTACAGAGCCAATGAGCCTTCTGCCGGCCATAAAAGAGAGGAATTGATCTTTACCTGCAGCATCACGTGACTCTCATCTGTGCAGCACTGCTCCATAGAATCGATATCCAGCCTTACTTAGTTGAAGACGATAGTTTTGGGATCACTTTGTGCATTTATGGTCACCAGTGGACTTTTGCAGCCCATCTCAATGTATCTGTGTCAGTTTTAGTTTCTAGTTGATTATGAGGCAGTGCAGTTGTCTAATAGATCGCAGGCCATGCGGTGTAAGTGTTGTCTCTGTTGGCTTCTCTCATCATTACTGCTGAACAAGCCCTTCTAACGGCCTAGAGGTGTTCTCGTCAGAACCAGCAGGTGCCTCCAGCTAGATACTGCGGTTCTCCCGTGAGGATGGCGTTTCTGCTATCAGGGTGTCGTCATTCATAATTCTCAAGAAACTGCTTTTGGAAAACAAGAAGTTGGAAATTCTGACACGTTTCTTCAAAATTGCTGGTTGTTATTAGTTCATTGTTGAGAAAAGGAAACAAGGGTGGAAAATTATACTGTGAAATTTCCTTTTGTCAGTATTTTTCTTTTAGTAAAAAGATATAAAAGTTCAGTGTGCAAGGTCAATGTAATTTCAGTGAAAGGAAAAATAACAATTTGTGAGGTTTATGCAGTTGGCCAACCGGGTAAAAAAAAAAAAAAAAACATTTTCAATATATATTTTCTGAAAGAAAAATATACACTACCGTTCAAAAGTTTATTTTTTAAGAAAATAATGCTTTTGTTGAGCAAGGATGCATTCAACTTTGGCATCCTGTTTCTACCACTGAATAAAAAAATGGTAATTGTGACTTTTTATCTCACAATTCAGACTTTTTTCTCACGATTGTGAGTTTTAATATCGGAATTCGGACTTTTCCTTCTGACATTTGTGAGGAAAAAGTCAGAACTGCAACTTATCTTGCAAGTCTGAATGTATTTTTCGCAATTGTGAGTTTATATGTCACAATTCTGACCGAACTCGCAATTGTGAGTTTATATCTTCATTTGGACTTTATAATTTGCAAATGTGAGTTTATATCTCCATTCTGACTTTATAATTGGCAAATGTGAGTTTATATTTCACAATTCTGATTGGTAACTCGCAATTGTTAGTTTATTTCTCCATTCTGACCCTATAATTTGCAAATGTGAGTTTATATCTCACAATTCTGTCTTTATAATTCAGAATTATTAGTTTATATCTCTATTCTGACTATAATTCGCAAATGAGTTTCTCAATTCTGACTTTATAATTCGCAAATGTGAGTTTATATCTCCATTCTGACTTTATAATTTGCAATTGTGAGTTTATATCTCACAATTCTGACATTATAATTCGCAATTGTGAGTTTATATCTCTATTCTGACTATAATTTACAAATGTGAGTTTATGTTTCAATTCTGACTTTATAATTCACAGTTGTGACTTTATATCTCTATTCTGACTATAATTCGCAAATGTGAGTTTATATCTCACAATTCTGAGAAAAAAGTCAGAATTGTGAGTTTGTATTTCACAATTCTGACTTAATAACTTGCAGTTGTAAGTTTATATCTCTTTAATCTGATAAAGTCAGAATTGCGAGTTTATATGTCTATATTTTCTTTTCAATTAAATTCATCTTATTTTAAATGTTTAGATATATTTGTAATTACTGAGTAATACAGTTTGCTGTATCTTCTTATCTCCGATAAGAGTGGAGTTTTCCTACTCTTTATCTAAAGACTCCAGAATGCATGTTATTTTGAATTATAAGAAAAGCGAGACCAGTATGTCAGCTGGATACAAAAGCAAAGGTGCACAGTTGGAGATGCTATGTGAATTGCAAGACCCTATGAAAGTAATTGAGAGTACCTGTACACCAGGATCTAAAATCTGCGGCACGTTCAAGCTCTCACGACTCCGTGAAACATAAAGGAGGTGCTCACAGGAGAACAGAATCAAAGGTTGATGAACAAAGAGCCTGCGTGAATAGAACACAGCACCTCACAACCTAAGAGATATTAGTTAATGCTTTTTCAAAGTCCTGGCTAGCAGCACTGGCAGCTGAGGCCTGTTATGAATGGGAAATCTTGCTACTGATGAAGAGAGAGTTTCTTATAGTGAGAGTGAATGCACCCTGGGGGGACCCGGGAGGGCCGAGGGAGCTGACAGCTCGAACCTCCAACTGAAAAGTTCCTGTCAGACTCCCACACTCTGCCTGTCCCGATGGGAAGAGTGGTGGGCCTTGAAAAGATTGGGAAGGGAAGAAATGAAGGAGAGAGCAGGCAGAGGTTACTGGGTATTTTTTTGCTGGCAGGGGGGATAAGAGAAGGGGTGGTTGAAAAGTCACGGAGGTGGTGCTCTTCTGAAAGCTGTCTCTTTTGTCCCCTTTTCCTCTCACACTTCTCCGCCCTGCTTAAATTGACGGAAAAGCAGGAACATCATGACCTACAGGCGAAGAGAGAGGTGAGCAAGTCAAAATGCACACCTTTGTGCTTGGCGTAAGGATTCTGAGAAAAGAGCCGAGACAGCAGGGGAGAATCAGAGGGACATGCATACTGTACGCTTGAGATTGACTCCTTTGTCTGTTTTTGAGAACAGAACTTGCCAACATTAGCAGCCTTTTTTTGTACTTATTTCTGTGCTTTTTTGGAACAAAATGTTACATATTTTCTCTTATTTTGCTTTTACTTTAGCTTTTTCTTTTTGAGTTGCTCAAAGTGTTACTTGTTTTGTTGTAGTTCATTTTATTTTTTAAATTGTACAGCATTTTTGGTGAAGGAAATGACATTAGTGACCAATTTTTGCAACTGGATATCAAGTATTTTTTCTAATTTGCTTTAATTTGGTCTTTTCTCCTTCGGATGGGAGGACTTGCTTAAATTTTACTTGTTTTTGTCCAAATGAAATGGCATCAGCAACCATTTTATTTCCATAATGTATACATTTTATGAAGTATAATATTCTGCTATTTTTTCCTTATTTTACTTTCACTGTCTTTTCTCCTTTTGATGTACCTTGTTTTTACCTTGTTTGCTGTATTTTCTTTTTGGGTAAACATGAAGTGAAGCATGAAATGTAAATATGAAATTTAACAGCCAATTTTAGTGAAGCATATAATTTAGCAACCAGTAATATACCGGGGGGGTGAAAACTTTTGGAATTTGAAGATCAGGGAAAATTTAACTTGATTTGTCTTCTGGGAAACATGTAAGTATCTGCTATTCTGTAGCTTCTGAAGGGCAGTACTAAAAGAAAAAAATATATATTTTTTAGGCAAAAAAAGAAAGATGTACACATCTTCATTCTGTTCAAAAGTTTTCACCCACCAGCTCTTAATGCACTGTGTTTCCTTCTGAAGCATCAGTGAGCGTTTGAACCTTCTGTAATAGTTGCAGAAGTTGTCCTCAGTTGTCCTCAGTGTGAAAAGATGGAGAATTCATTGGACCTGAAGGATTTTTCTGAAGAAGAACAGTGGGCAGTTTAACTGTTCAGGACAAACAAGGCACTCATGAACAACTATCACTAAAAAATAAATAAATAAAATAAAAATAAAAACACAGCTTTGTGTCATTCAGGTAACAACACAATATTAAGAATCAAGTGTATGTAAACTTTTGAACAGGGTCATTTTTATAAATTCAACTATTATTTTCTCTTGTGGACTGTATGTAAATATCTTTTATGTGAAATATCTTATTCAGGTCAGCACTAAATAGAAAATAACATGCATTTCATATGCTCCCTCTTATTTTGGTAAAATAATTAACATTTTGCAGATTTTGCAAGGTGTATGTAAACTTTTGACTTCAACTGTATCAGATTCACTTTTTTTTGCAGTACTTAAAACCTGTAAAACTGTAAAACCTGTCAGTGAAATTTACTAAATGGTACAATTTCATTTCAAACATGTATTACTAAAAGTTCATTGCACTTAACAGGGAGGTTTTTCTTTTAAAGAGGTCAGGACATGAACAATCTAATTTGCCTTTATCTTTTGCCATACAAGCATTTAAAGCAAATAGAACCCATTATAATCATTGATGCTGGATACAGATACCTATTCAGATTTTGTGCCCGTTCTCAATTAAACTCATTAGTTTTATAGCGTTTGGGTCAACATGAAATGGCTTTCACAGCCATTTACTTCAATAATGTGATATTTTTGTGAAACAGGATATTCAGCATTTTCTTTTCTCGTCTTTGATTTTTATTATTTGCTATCATGTGTTTTCTCCTTCAAATTTGAGTTAAAGGGATAATTTACCAAAAAATAAAATTACCTCATGATTTACTCACCCTCAAGCCATCCTAGGTGTATATGACTTTCTTCTTTTCAGACGAATACAATCTGAGTTATATTAAAAAATGTCCTGGCTCTTTTAAAGGGGTCATCGGATGCAAAGTTGTTTGAACATTAATGTTTGTTGGCAGTGTATGTACACATCTACCCTATAATGATAAAAATCCATGCAGTGGTTTTTAATTAATCTGTAAAAATAATATCCACTTTTTCAAATCGAGCCATTCTCAGATGCGTCACAGCGACAGAGGCCGCTCCCTCGGTAGTTGATTGACATGAGCGCCTTACCTCAGACCTGCCTTAAATCAGCTGTAACAGTCTGACCTCCATTGTTTCGATGCTGGAGCAGGGATGTAAGTTAGACAAGAATATCTCAGACTGACCGATTGAGGTGTTGTGTTGCTGGATGTAGTAATAAACATAGTGGTCATCATTTACTCCCAACATCTGAGCCGCTGAAGATGCAGTGGATTAAGTTTGTTTGGGAAGGGAATGCGCCTCCCGATCTACATAAATGCGTCTTTGTTCGTGCGAATCATTCGTGATCCAGCTTCACCTACAGCAGAAGTGAGTATAAGGGTTTTTTTATGAATCTTTGTGATCACCTTTTCTAATAACGTGCTAGTTAGCTAGTTAGGCTGAAGTAAACGGGCTCGTCTCTCCACAGAGAGAAGAGAGGGGCGGGGCGAGCACAGCTCATTAACATTTAAAGCAGCCTCGACCAGAACAGGATGATTTTTGCAGAGCTGTTTTTGACAAGGTAAAAAGGGTGTTGTTTTAACCAAAGTATATTATAGACTTTTCATTAAGACCCTGAAGAATTATATCAACTTGTGGAAAATGGGCATCCGATGACCCCTTTAAGCTTTATAATGGCAGTGAATGGGTGCTGAGATTTTGAAGCCCAATAAAGTGCGTCCACCCATTCGCCTTTTGAAGCAAATCGATGCATTTGTGTGCAGAAAATATCCATATTTAAAACTTTATAAACCGTAATCTGTAGTGTCCACTTACACGGACACACGTTTGGGTGGACTATCCTACTATCCCCATAAGAGCTATATCTGTATTTACCCCTCTCTATGAATGCTGTGAATGTGAACCATCATGTGCTTTGTTGTGGAAGCCCATAGTAAAGTAAGTTAGAGTTTGACTCTCAAAGGACTGAAGTTGCTTAGCCTGCGTTTTTTGTGCATTGCACTAGCTATCGTCTTGTCAAGGCTCACAGGAGAGAGAGCAAAAGAGAGAGGCGGGAGAGCTCAGCGGCTGCAGCTGCAGTGGAGTCATCACAGCCAGAGAGAGAACAGGCCAGCTCTGTCTGCATCACTGCTCCTGCATGCATGATCGGCTAACCACCTATGTGCCAATCAGCAGGTTTTAATTGGGTAAAAGAGGGCAGAATGTCGCCTGTAGCAATCATAAGGAACCATTCCATCATCTCCTCCAGCACCACCTCCTCCCTGTGCTGCCCACACTTGTCTTTCGTGCTGTCTGAGTTTTGTGATCTTGTGGAATGTGTAAAGACATTTATGCACTCTAGGGGTGCTTTGGAAATAAAAAGCATGCTCGTGATTTTAGACATCACACTCTGACAACAAAAGAGCCCGTAAAAATGAGACCATGCGATTAGCACATGCTGTTCCTGACTGGAAGTAGATATCGCATCTGTGTGAAGCCATGCTTTTTTCTTGTGGTTTTTGCAGTCTGCTAGGTCTTGTGACAATCACTTTTTCCCTATGATTATGATTTTTTCCTTTAAGCATTTTTCCATTTTTCTTTTATCTACCCTCCCCCCCCCACACGTCTTTTGTTCTGCTATTTAAATGAGGCAGGACCTCAGAATTGTGCGTGCAGCTCAGTTCAAAGCTCTAGTGAGCTACTGTATCTATGGACCCTTCTGGAAAAACCCTTTTAAAGGGATAGTTCACCCAAAAATTAAAATTTGATGTTTATTTGCTTACCCCCAGGGCAAGATGTAGGTGACTTTGTTTCTTCAGTAGAACACAAACAAAGATTTTTAACTCAAACCGTTGCAGTCTGTCAGTCATATAATGGCAGTCAATGGGATCCACGGCTTTGAGAGTCAAAAAAACATAGACAGATAAACCCAGATTAAACACTGCGGCTCGTGACGATACATCGAGGTGTTAAGACATGAAACAGTCAGTCTGTGCAGGAAACTAAACAGTATTTATATCATTTTTTTTTACCTCTGATCCACTGCAATGCCCAACTGTCCTGAGCGTGTTCACAACAGCCGATGCGTGACGCATCAATTGGACATTGCGGTTGATCAGAGGTAAAAAATGTATATAAATATTGTCCTGTTTCCTGCACAGACCGATTGTTTCGTGTCTTAAGACCTAAATGTATCTTCACGAGCCGCAGGGTTTAATTTGGTTTTGTCTGTGTATGTTTTTTTGCCTTTCAAAGCTGTGGATCCCATTGACTACCATTATATTACTCACAGACTGCAACGGTTTGAGTTAAAAATCTTCGTTTGTGTTCTACTGAAGAAACAAAGTTAGATGCCCTGGGGGTAAGCAAATAAACATCAAATTTTCATTTTTGGGTGAACTATCCCTTTAAACCAGCCTAAGCTGGTCTTAGCTGGTCAGGCTTGGAGAGCAGCTGGTGTCCCAGTTAAACACAAGGTAGCCAGTGGTTCCCAACTGGTTCTGCTTCAGGAGCCTGATTAACATTTGGCCCAAGTGAAGTACTAAAATTTATATTAATGTTTTTGAAAGAAATCTTCTGTGCTCACCAAGGCTGTATTTATTTGATCAGAAATACAGTAAAATATCAGTGACATATTTTAATTTAAAAATAATTTTCTATTTTGATGTATTTTAAAATGTAGATTATTCCTGTGATGGTTTTCAGCAACCAGAATTATCAGGTTCCTTATAATTTTCAATGTTGAAAACAGTTTTTGGTGCTTAATATATACTGGTATTCAAATTTTGGGCTCAGGAAGATTTTTAATGTTTTTAAAGAAGTTTCTAATGCTCTTCAAGGCTGCATTTATTTGATCAAAAACAGAAAATATTGTAAAATATTATTATGATGTAAAATAATGTTTTTGTTTTTGAATGTACATTTAAAATCTAATTTATTTCTGTGATCAAAGCTGAATTTTCAGCAATATTACATAAGTATTCAGTGTCACATGATTCTTCAGATATGCTGATTTCTTATCAGTGCTGATTCTTTGATGGATAAAAAGTTAAAAAGAATAGCATCTATTTAAAATAGAAATCTTTTTTTTTAAGAAATGAATGTCTTTATTTAGCAAGGATGTGTTGAAATGATAAAGTGGTAGCAAATACTTACCTTGTTAGAAAAGATTTATATTTTTAATAAATGCTGTTGTTTTAAACTATTTATTCATCAAAGAATCCTGGAAAAAAGTATCACAGGTTCCAAGAAAATATTTGGCAGCACAACCGTTTCCAACACTGATGATTCTAATAATAAATCAGCATATTACAATGATTTCTGAAGGATCATGTGACACTTAAGACTGGAGTAATGGGTGATGAAAATTCAGCTTTGCTTCACAGGAATAAATTATATTTTAAAGTATATAAAAATAGAAACTGTTATTTTATTTTGTATTAACATATCATTTCTGTATTTTTGATCAAATAAATGCAGCCTCGATGAGCATCTTCTTTAAAAACATTACAAGTCTTTCTGGTCCCAAACTTTTGAACGGCAGTGTATTTTTGAACGGTAGGCCCCAGTTTCCACAAAAATATAATGCAGCTAACCGTTTTCAACATTGATGATGATAAATGTTTCTTGAGCACCAAAACAGTATATTAGAATGATTTCTGAAGACTGGAGTAATGGATGCTTAAAATTCAGCTTTGCCACAGTGAATTAAAATAGTAAAAAATAAAATTTCTATTAAACTGTAGTACTCTTTCACTCTTTCTACTGTATTTGTCATCATATCAATGCACCTTTATAGAGCACTCTATTCAGTATTCAGCTCACTAGGTTTTTAGAAAAGAGCATGTATTGATTAAATAAAACAATATGCATACACATTTCTCCATGTCTTGCCTACAACCTGAGCTTCAAAGACCATTTGCGATATGCGTTGTAACAAAGCGCTTAGTATAACACAAAGACCAGGCAGACAGGAAACCTCCCCCACCTGCACCACTGTCCTCTTTTTCTGGTCCACACCTTCACCCCTACCTTTTCCTTTCATCTCCGTCCTGCTTTTCTCTTCCTCTTCTGTCGGCTGTTACATAAAGTTGTCTGTGCTTGACACAATAGAAATGAAGAAACATAACAAGCTTCATCTTGAAGCCGTAGCTCATATAACACATTACTTATTTTGAGGTCTTGCAGATGAACAGACCTTGTTGTTGCTTATTATCTGCAATTAAATCACCAGTAAGTTAGCTGAGCTAGAGTTAGTATATTAGAGATGTGAAGTGTATTATACTGCAGTATCTGACATCTTAATCAGGCTTTTTGGAGGCGGTGTGCCATGCTGCCAGTCAGCTGCAGCGCTCTTGTTTTTTTGGTTCAAAGCATTATGTGCCATATGGCTTTTTATTCCTGCTTCTCTTAAGCAATTAACCTTGGAGCTATCATATCAGATTGATCTCAATTAGAGCTTCATTACAGCTTCACTCCATAGTACAGAATAGCATTTTTACAGAACAGCGTTTTATTCTTTTTATGACTCTGGAAAAAGGCTGATCAGACAAGAACAATTATGACCATTTAAACCACTGTTGAATGACATTTGAACAAATGATTCCTCCATTTTAAACGGCAGTCTGTTTCACTGAAAAACATATCCACCAAAAAAATGGGGAAAAAACTTTACAGCATATTTATATACTTTCCCTTATTAGAGGGCCCAGACATGTTGTGCTTCTTCACAGCAGTGTATTTCAACAGATAATGCATTCCCTCTTTGGGTTTGAGGTTTTTTTTTTTTTTTTATCACCTTTTTTGTGTTATTTACCCCTTTAGTTCAGCTCCGCATTAGCATTCGAATAGTGTTTCTTCTGCATAAAGTAGCGGCTGATTTATTCAATAATTTATTAATTGGTTAATTAATCTTGTTGAAACAGACGCTTTAGGTTGTAATCCCCCATGCCTTGGGCCTGTCGTAAAAAAACAAGCCTGTCCTTGAATTCTTATTTCCTCAAATCCTACTTGTCATTCTTTGTCTTCACATAATTTGATTTTGAGCCTTGTTGTGGCTCGATATAATGGCGGTCATCAAATAATAGCCAATCCTTTGTCTCAGGAGCATTATTCTCATCAATCCTGCCCTCCCCTGATCATTTGTTTTCATCTAATTTTATAGTTCGTTCTTTTGTTACCTTATTTGTTTCCTAGATATCACTTCCCCCCCAAATATAGAGTCTTTCTTTCAGTATCTACACCACACTTTCCTCCAAGTCTCTTGGATTGACGGTCATGCTACTGTTTGAGTTTGAAGTCGAGTTGGAGTTGGAATTGGAGGAGTTGTTGGAAGCGAATGCATGTAGATAGTTCTGCGTCAGGCCGTGGCCGTACTGCTCGCTGCTACCCGTGCTGGACGTGCTGGTGGTGGAGGCACAGTGGACAAGCATGCCGTGTAGGGATTGGCTACGTCGGGTCCAGATGACACTCAGACGCTTGGCGTAGCTGTAACACGTGGTGGTGGTGATTTCACCCACGTCGAAAGAGCAGCTACGCTTGGTTTTGAGTGCCTGCCTCAAGTCCGAGCCTCCTTCCCTTGCATCATCGCCATCTTGCGTCAATGCAAGCGAGGCCAAGACTTGTGTGTCCACATCTCTGTCTTTCTCCAGAGACTTGCGCAACTTGAGCCTACCTGCTCGCTTTTGTGTCGGCGTGGGCAGTGTGTTACTTGGGGAGTAATAGAGTGTCAATCTCTCACTTTCTGGTGTGAGAGGAGTAAAACATTTTTCCCTCACTGCCCCGTCACCCCTATCGCGTGTGCCACGATGTGGCTCCGGGCTCTGTTTGGGCTTCGGGAGCGAGCTGGGCTTGTGTTTGTCTTTTGTTCTTTGGGCCAAGAGTCCATTTGGCAACGCCACCATCATCATACTGTTGTTTCCGTTCGTCTGGGCGTAAACATCCACCCCTTTGGCTGGAAAGAACTTGCCCGGCCTGTTGGCATCATCCCGGCACTCTCCGCAGACGCGATGGCGCACCATCATGGCCACGGTGAAGACCAGAAGGGTTACAACCACCACGCCACCCACCATCACTGTCAACGTGCCGCCCAGGAAGTGAGCGTGCAGAGAACGACATTCTGGATAATCCTCTTTAGTGCTGAACTGGATGCAGCCCAGCACCTTTGTAGTCGCCAAGGAGGAGATGCCATCATCGAATATGGCCAAGACGCACAGGCTGTAGTCTGCTCCTGACACCAAGTTTTTCAGCAGGAAACTATTACTGGTTGGAGGCAGAATTCTGACACCAAATAGAAAAGAAGAAAACATTGATGAGAAATCAAACATCAAAGAAAAGAAAAATCCAGCCAGAAATACATCAAGCACAACTAGGTGAGATTTAAAATCTCAGTTTTGTAGTGAAAATGGCTTAAATCAATACTCTCCAATGAAGGGGATTCTAGAAACAAGCAAATTAAGAATAAACTACAGATGCAGCAGGGTGATAAACAAGGAAGCATTTTTACATTAAAGCTAAGAGGTTGCCAATATGCTTCTTGCCTGAAGGACTCCTGCCCACACTAGTCTTTACAATCTGCCATCTCTGGCAGAAACTATGTCCGTGCAGTGCTCTTTAATAGACTTCATTGACTGTGTCCAGTGCATTTGCTTTGGCTGCTTGGTATATATGTCTGTAATGAAAATGCCTTGGATGGCTACACCTGATTCACGTCCTTTAATTCACTTCACTTTGAGAGGTAATTGGCGGTTACAGCAGAAGGACCTTGAGCAATTCTTAATCTCCTTTGCTCTAGTTTCAATAAGCCATTTGCCTTCTTTTTTTAGTTTTGAGAATCTTTTGTTCAGGTTTGTCAATCTTATAAATGCATTCATTTTTCACAAAACCATGTCTTTCCTTAAGAACCAAAGAACTGTAGTGTTAATACATGCTGCACTACAGTTTAAAAAAATTTGAATCCGCATTCATGTAGACTTCTCTTATTTTTGAGCTCAGTGTGTCACTGCATATCAATGAGACATTTGCATGCTTATCTGCATATTAATTTTCAAATTCTTATGGATGATTTGAATTACAAGCCTTACAGGAAACACGTCTTAATGATCTGTTGTTAATGAAGCCGTAGATGTTTCTTTATTTATTGCATTGTCCAGTGATTTTGAAAATGAATTATGCAAAACTCCCCTGTTATTTCCATAGGGTTTTTTATGTTTTAAAGATCAGTTTAGGCCATAGGTCTTAAACTCTGCTCCTTGGAACCCACTTTCCTGCAGAGTTTTGCTCCAACCCTAATCAAACACGCCTGGTCTTCAGGATCACTTGAAAAGTCACAGATCAGGTGTGCTGAACCAGTTTGGAAAGAAACTTTGCAGGACAGTGGGTCTCCAGGAGCAGAGTTGAAGACCTATGGTTTAGGCCAGGGGTGGCGAATGTCAGTCCTGGAGAGCCGCAGCCCTGCATAGTTTTGCTTCAACCCTAATCAAACGCACCTGAACAAGCTAATCAAGGTCTGAAGGGTTACTAGAAAGCAACAGGCAGGTGAGTTTAATTGGGGTTGAAGCTGAGCTCTCCAGGACTGGAGTTCGCCACCTCTGGTTTAGGCCATGAATATCATGCTAGTGATTTGAAGATTTTATGATTTTATTTTGCAGCCACATCACCCTGCAGCCCAAGACTGGTCACCCACTGAAGCTAAGCAGGGTTGAGCCTGGTCAGTACCTGGATGGGAGACCTCCTGGGAAAGCTAGGTTGCTGCTGGAAGAGGTGTTAGTGAGGCCAGCAGGGGGTGCTCACCCTGTGGTCTGTGTGGGTCCTAATGCCCCAGTATAGTGATGGGACACTATACTGTCAAAAATCACAGTGCTTCTGACTCTGTGGTCATTAAAAATGACCTCGACATCCTGGACAAATTTGCCCATTGCCCTTTGACCATCATGGCCTCCTCTCCATACCCATATCTACTAATTGTCTTCATCGCTCTCCACCAGTAAGGTGCAGTCCAGGTGGATGCTGCACACTGGTGGTTTACAAGGAGATACCGCCATTACAGTGTAGAGCGCTTTGAGTGCTTAGAAAAGAAGAAAAGCGCTATATAATTGTAATGAATTATTATAATTATTATAAGATGAACAGTTTTCTCATCTTTATACTGAAAAACAGAATATGACTGTGTCCTACTATAACCATGATGATTGCTTAAAAACAACAACTGAGAAGCAAAGTTGTTTTGTGGTTATTGACATTATGCCACAAATGCTATCAATAGAGTTTAAGTTGTATTGAATGTGGAAAAACATCTAGGAAAAAGTCTCTAGTTTAGCGATGCACTCAAGGTGGCCAGTCAATGTGCATTAATGTCTGTCTTCTGGCCTAGAGTAGCTTACTGTGTTTACTCTTACGGATTCCTGCATGTTGATGGGAATAGCTGTAGTAACAGGTCCATTATGAAGATGCCTGGCCTCCCACTCATCCACTTCTCTGCCTGCCATCACTCAGCAACTGCTGCTACTTCTGCTACCCTCATCCCCCTCTCTTCAGCCCATTCTCTTGTATCTATATATATTTCTCTGCTTGTCATCCAAACATGTCCCTCACCTTCACCATTTATTATTGATCCCAATCCCTGGAAATCCCACAGCTCTTTCCTTTTGTTAAGCCTCTCAAGATATGTCCATACTATGCCAAAATTGTTCTTTTGTGCATGTGCAATGAATATGTTGCAGCTCCTTTCAATGTTATTGAGTGTGTCTTGAGTGTGCTCTAGTATAATTGTGAAGGGAAAGGAAAGGTCATAAGAAGGAGAGTGAGAGAAATCAAATGTGATTTCGAATTCAGTTTTTATGTCTGTAGTAGGACATTTGAATGCAAGCTATGTTGTTTGTGCATCCAAATACGGCACGTATGCAAAAATGTATTCATATTCATGATCAGTAGTTGAACAGTACCCAGATGATGTACTGCATCTGCTGAGATTCTGAAGTGGGCAAACAGTGGACACTTCACTACCCCATGAGAGAGCTGAAGAACCATCGGACTTGAAAGATGATAGAAAGTGAAAAACCTGAGAGCCACCTGGCTCTCTTTGTGTAAGTAGTGTTGGTACAGGCAGAATTGTTAGTGTATAAAAGAAACAAGCCAGTAACTACTGTGACTTCTCCCACCTGTCTAAGAAGAGTTGGTGTAAGCAACTCCCACAGCCCTTCCCTTGTGACCTGCACCATCTCTGTCCCCTTTCTCTATCCATTTAGATCCATTTCACTCTTCCTGATTCATTGCGACACCATCTTCAGATGTGTAGGTTTTGGCCTTTTAAAGGGTCCATCCTGTTTTCCCCAGAGTCAGCAGGTCCTTGCACTCCACTGCTCTGCTTTCTTTACCCCCTCCCTGGCTATAAATAGCTTCCTGTATCTCTTTTAGCCTTGTGGCTCAACTTGAATCTTCCATCCGCTTTGGGCTGTGTCTGTTTCCTTTGGCCCTTATCCTTTCATCAATATCTGAAGCCTATAATCCATGAACATAAGCACCAAGAATGTTTACATGCATTCACTTGAAACGCATGAAAACCAAACACAGACATCATTTTCTCGTTTTTGTCAAAAGAGCTGCAATACAGAAACAAGATATCCTCCTTACCTGTAAACAAGTGCATCGTCTGCTGTGCTGTTGTACTGGATCTGATACATCCACACCAAGAAAGGCGTTGAAGATCGGCCCATTTTCCAGCGAATCTGTGCTGAATTGGATGTCACACCTAGAACTCCCACCAGGGTTTCTGTTCCTCCATTACTGCTTCCACTTCCTCCAGTATCTCCCTTGCCTCCAGTGACATTCCGTACGGTCACCACACCATTCCCTGCCCCTTCAACCCCTCCACGGCCACTACTAATATCAGAGGATCCAGGGTCTCTGTTGTTGATAAGTGATATTGTACCATTCCCTCTATGGGGAAGAGGAATGATCTTTAAGTCTACCAGAGCTGTGGATTCCCCTGCGGCATTGATGGCAATGCATGTGTAGGTGCCATCATCTCTAGCACGGGTCACCAAAAAATCCAGCGTGCCGTTGTAGTACGAGTGAATGCGACTGGAGTTGGCCACAATACGGTCGTCTGGTGACACCCAATGAATGACTGGCTCAGGGTCACCAATAGCTCTACATTTAAGCGTGGCTCTTTGGCCCTCCAAAACCCATAGCTTGTTGGTATTACGGGTGATCAATGGAGGCTCACACGTGAACTCTTCTTCTGGAATGGACCAGAAGTATCGACCCGCCAGATGAGCAGGCGTAGCGCACGTCTCCATGTCGTCTTCCCGAATCAGTCGTCTTAGCCACAACAGCTCACAGTTGCAGTGCAACGGATTCCCTCCAAAGTTAAGGCTGATGATGGAGTTGTACGGTGTTGGGCTGACAACCCCAATCTGGGATCTGGAAAACAGCGGATCGGGGGGAAGAGTCTGCAGTCTGTTCGAGGTCATATCCAATCGGGACAGTTTATAGAGCTCACTGAAAGATCCCTCAGCGATCTGGTCTATTAGATTATGATCTAGATTTAATGTATGCAGGCTGGCCATATTCTGAATAGACTCCCAAGGAACCCTGCGAAGGTTGTTGTAGGAAAGATCCAGATCCTCCAGCGTTAGCAGGAAGTCATCGAAAGCATCTGCCGAAACGTCTGTGAGCTGATTGTTGTTGATGATCAGATGCTGAAGGTTAATAAGTCCTGTCAGATCCTGAGGTCCCACCACTGTGAGACGGTTGGTGTCCAGGTGAAGCGAACGCAGGCTCTCCAGATCAGCAAAGGCTAGTGGTTTCAGGGCGTGTATGGTGTTGCGTGACAACGTCAGGTCAACTAGTCCTGTCATATTGGCAAAGTCTGCGCCTCCCACTTCCAAAATGTAGTTGTCAGCAAGACGCAACTCCACAGTACGGCGATCGATGTTTGGTGGCACGAAAAGAAGACCTTTATTCACACACAGTGTGCTCAGAGACTCGGATAAGTTCCGACACACGCAGTGGATGGGGCAGATGGACACCATGCCCCATGTCTCCCCTGCCAGCACACCTTGTCCACTCCGCAGCAGTATGAAGCCTAGGAGACCCAGCCAGAAAATTGTTGACTGTGGCATGGGACTTAGTGTGCTGACAGGGGATGATGAAGCAGGATATCTCCTTGAGTGAATCCATTTCGAGCTCTCCTGTTCTTGCAACAGATTGGTTCCTTTAGATGGACTCCCTGGTTCTGTATGTGGCATGGTAACCAGGTTGTCCACAGACCTGTGTGAAGAGAACAAACATTAGTGGCATCGACATTGAGCACTTTCTGTCTCCCTCTGTTCTAAGCCTGCTTGTCCATTCACTAATCCCCTGCACAAATGCAGTTATCCATTAATTGCCACCGAGACTTGGTGTTATGCCTGCTCATTCATCCAGTATAAGCTCACTTCATCTAAGCATGTATCAAAGAGGAGCTAAACGTGACCCAATGTCCATTGCTTGAGATGAATGTTCTACCTGGAAACCTTTGTCAGTTGTGTAGATTTCAAAGCATTTATCATGTGCCCAGCAAGTCCGGCAAGAACCTTAAACTTTTCTCCTGGTTTGTGAGTGAAAGAGAGACTCGATTTGGCTGCCAGGGACAAGCCCCAAGATGATCAGTCACATTCTAAGTGATGAATGCCTTGGCTGTCTTCTCATCGCAGATGTGAGATTATGTGGCTGTTGTTGTGGCTGTGTGTGCAGACAAAGTGTATCTATTTACCCAAGTCTTATGTCCGTCTGTTTGTTCTCCTCCCTGCTGCTCCCTGCTCTCCTACAGGGGTCTGATTACTCCATTAACCTGATACATAACTGTCTGTGTGTGTCTGGTCTGTCGCACACATTCTCCAACCAACCAGTGCAATGACAGTAGGTAGGGTGTAAATGAAGTTTAATTGATTTCACAAGACCGAAACCTGGATATCTAATGCACAATTGTCCCTAAGCATTTGCAAATGCTTGACTTGTTTTAATTAGTCCATCAGTCGCCATCAACAAATGCATGTTATGCTGCAATGTTATGCTGTTACATAATGGCTTCAGTGTCACACTCGCAAAGCAGTTTAAAAAAAGAGTGTGTGCAAGTGAGAAATGGAGAGATGAAGAGATAAGATGGGGCAGCATAGGGAGTCGAGTTATATCCTATAAATAACCATGTGCAATTGGCTCAAAGCTGTATGTGTGCAAATTTGCTATAAAAAATTAAAACCCAGTGGATTTCAGCACAATATTCATTATGCTGAATCTAGAATTACACACTGTAAACATCCTGCAAACAACTGACCAACCTCATGAGTGTCTATCTGCCAGCAGTGGAATATTTTGTGCATGAAGGGACAAAGAGAAAAAATTTTCATACCTGTTGTGTCTGTTTCATCAAGATTTGAAATGGTGTCCAATCCTTTCAGTTCTTTTGTAGACAAACTGCCCTGCTAGTCCCATCATTGCTTCAGATTAGCATCCAGAGTGAAACACTGTGGAAATATTCAAATGTGCCAAGGGTCGATTTGTTCCTTATAGTTAATTGCCGAAAATCGTGATGATGTGAATTTGATCTGTGGTTTGATCAGTCACATCCTCACTGCCTTGCCGTTCTTTTCTTCGCCATGAGTCACTGCCCCGTTTCCATAATCCTTAGTGAACCTCAGTTAAACGGAATTGGGTATGTCTGGATTGTTTTTTTCTTGCTTTTCATTATTTCCTGTTTCAGGAAATCCAAAGTTCTCCTTTTTCACAGCATTATTAAAGTCAGAATCCAGTGAAAGCTTGTTTTATTTAAACCTTCTTTTATTTCCAGTAGCAAGTGGCTTTCAGTCCATCTCAGAGTGAACTGCCGAAAGAAACAAAATCCCACTTAATAAATATTTAACTAGTATTAAAAGCTCACATTCCTTTTTTATTATCAGGCTCATTTTGTTCTCTTGCACAGACCTTTAGCTCAGATGCCATATCTTTAAGTGCAAAGCATGCTGTGTATCGTACATGTCTGTTTGCTGATGTCGGCGTCTTATACTATTGAGGATCCTAAATTAATTGATTCTTCCTGTAAACTGGCGCATTAAAGCAAATAATCCAATTAGACCTGCTTTCAAGCAGACCCTGTGGGTCTGACTGAGCCAAATATGCGTGTGTATGTGTGCACACACACTCTTGTCTAAATGGACTTGAAGTCTATACACTCATTGTCACTGCATGATTCCCTCCTTATTGTTTTCTCTCTAATCCACCCTGGACTGTTGTAGTCTTTCCACTATCTCGTTATCTCTGTCTCCACTTCTCCTCAATCTCTTCTAAATACCTCAAGGGTGAAGGCAAACATATACCAACCTTTTTTATTTCCAAATTCCTGCTTGTGTCCATCCAAGAGAACTGCTGCCCTCTCCAGGGGTCCCTTTCCCTCTACATCCTCTCAGGTTCCTCAGGGAGGGATTTTGGGTAGCATCCTCACCCCTCGCTTCTCTCCCCACAGCTTCTTTTGTTTTTACTTTTGCAGGGAAACCCTGCCCTCAAAGTAGGAAACCATCACCTACAGGCACGAAGAACCTTCATATAACCGTGCGGTTGAGTCTTCACTGATGTCGCTTATTGCCATCAGTCAATGCCTTGTTTTTGCTTTTTCGTTCCTGCTCTGTATTCTTGAACTGTGCGAGTCTCTGATTTGTTGGTTGTGATGCGGAGAGCAAGTCGATGTGAGTGCAAGCGTTTGCGACTGCAATGTGTTTGCTACAGCAAGGGCAGAGTGAGCGGGAGGGAGGGAAGAGAGAACGAGAGAGAGAGAGAGAGCGAGAGAGAGGGAGGGGAGAGTGGCAGAGCCTGAAGCAGTCTTGGCTCTCGGTATGAGGGGAGAGACGAAATGCATGGGTAAAAATGGCAGAATTGAGAGTGCATTGGCTGACTGGGGTGTGAGGTTGGATCTGGAGAGGAATTGCCCAAAGCTTTGTCCCTCTGACAGTACATTTTTAACAGCAGGGCACCATCGACAAGCAGACATACTAAAAACTTCTTTCACCAATTCTCCCACAGAGTTGATTTTCACCTTCTTTAAATGGCATTTTATTATATATCATTAAAAACGGATAGGAGCAGCTGATTTTGAGAAAAGAGATGCATGGGTTGTTGGAGGTGGGCAACAAGGGCACTCTGATGCCCTTCACAGGACATGGGTCCAGTCCCATCCCCATAATAACATCATTGACTATATTATTGCTTTTTATGTGGGAAAAAACCCCCAAAACAAAACAAAAAAAAAAACAAAAAAAAACAATAACTTCTTTAACAGTAATGTTCAGTTTGTTAACATTAATGTATTATAGTAGGTATTCTGAACAAATTTTTTTTTTTATAATAATTTGAAAAAATATGCTATGTGCCATGTTGTTGATTATTAAATATTTGTAATACATTTAACTAATGTTAACTTGAAATGTTAAAATGTATTTGCAGTCTGTCAGTTAAATTTTTTATTTTTTTTGAAAAGTCTCATGTTCACCAAGGCTGGATTTATTTTATCAAAAAAACATTAAAAACAGTAATACTGTGAGATATTAATACAATTTAAAATTTCTATTTTATTACACTACCAGTCAAAAGTTTTTGAACAGTAAGATTGTTAATGTTTTTTAAAGGAATTCTCTTCTACTCACCAAGCCTGCATTTATTTGATCCAAAATACAGCAGAGGCAGTAATATTGTAAAATATTTTTACTATTCAAATTGACTGCTTTCTATTTGAATATATTTTAAAATGTAATTTATTCCTGTGATCAAATCTAAATTTTCAGCATCAGTACTCCAGTCTTCAGTGTCACATGAACCTTTATAAATCATTCTAATATGCTGATTTGCTGTTCAAGAAACATTTTTTGTTAAAACAGCAATTTATTAACAGTAATTATTAAAACACATTTTATTTAAAACAGTTAGGTACATTTTTTTTTCACGATTGATAAACAGGAAAATCTAAAGATCAGCATTTATCTGAAATAAAAAGATTTTGTAACATTATATGCTATACCATCCAAAAGCTTGGAGTGAGTATAATTTTTTATTTTTTATTTTTTGGTAAAAAAACAAAACAAAAAAAAAAAAAAAAAACAATTAATACTTGTATTTATCAAAGATGTTTTTAATTAATCACAAGACGTCATGATATAGACATTTATAATGTTACAGAAGATCAGATATATGCTTTTCTTCTGAACCTGAAAAATTTGCTCAGCTGTTTTCAACGTAATAGTAATAATAAGTGTTGTTGAGCAGCAAATCATAATATTAGAATGATTTCTGAAGGACCATGTGATTGGAGTATTGATGCTAAAAATTCAGCTTTGAAATCACAGGAATAAATAACATTTTAAAATATATTCAAATAGAAAGCAGTTATTTTAAATAGTAAAACTATTTCAAAATTTTGCTGTTTTTGCTGTACTTTGAATCAAATAAATGCAGACTTGGTGAGCAGAAGAGACTTCTTTAAAAAAACATTAAAAATCTTACTGTTCAAAAACCTCTGACTTTTATATTTTAAAATGTAATTTATTTTACTAAAAGTCTTCAGTGTCACATAATCTTTCACTAATCATTATAATATGCTGATTTTGTGCTCAAGAAACAGTTCGAACCATTAAAAACAGTTGTGCTGATTAAAAAAAAAGAAAAGTGCTTTTTTCAGGACTCTTTGATGAATAGAAAAGTTCAAAAGTACGGCATTTATTCAAAATAGAAATCTTTTGTAACAGTGTAAATGTCTTTAGTGACACTTTTGATCAACTTAAAAGAGATAGTTCACTCAAAAAATGAAAATTCTGCCATTAATTACTTACCATCATGTCATTCCAAATGCGTAAGACCTTCATTCATCTTCGGGAGCACAAATTAAGACATTTTTGATGAAATCCGAAAGCTTTTTGAACATGGTAGTTGCGTTGTTGTCTATGCAGGGTCAGAAAGTTCTCAGATTTCATCAAAAATATCTTAATTTGTGTTCGGAAGATGAACGAAGGTCATACGAGTTTGGAACGACATGAAGGTGAGTAATTAATGACAGCTTTTTCATTTTTGGGTGAACTGTTTCTTTAATGCATCCTCAAAAGTATCAATTTCTGCCAAAAAAATAGATTGTGTTTGTAGAGTGTTTGTAAGAACAGTTAATAAATGCTGAAAAAGTATTGCTCATTGTACATATTACATTAAATAAAGTTAACAAATTGAATCTTGCTGTAAAGCCTAAAACAATGTCTTGGTCCAGTGGTGTGACTCTTGCTGTTGCTGCAAGCAGTTATGGGTTCAAAGCCCACTGTCTGTATAAATCATGAGAGAGCCGTACTTATAAGATGAGCTGTATAATCATCTTATGAGCGTGAGGCTAATACCGCTTTACACGGCCAGCAGAGTTGCAAAGTAGAGAAAAGAGCCAAAGACGTTCAGTCCAAGTTACACTTTTTCCTCAGTTTCTCATGTTCTATCTGTGATTCGCATAATCTTTGTTTTTCTGGGCTCTGTGATTTTAGGTGAGCATGAGTCACTCAGTCTTTACGCGAGTCTATATATAGAGGCCTGACTGCATGCAAGCACCGCTAAGCGGACGGCACGAAACATTGCCAGCGGCCCGCTGTAGCCCGGCTCCACACACTTGGAGCATGTAACCGGTGGGCTCAGAGTCTGCTAAACCTCGCTGCAGCTGACGTATCAGACTCAAGATTTGGCCGGGGAGCCAAAATCAGTGTTGGTTCAGTTAAATCATGTTTCCAAAATGACAAATCATGAATAATACATTCAAGTACCATAAGACAAATATGAATGATTCATGTGGTTATGTACATTGCACCCGCATAAAGAAAGAGACTGCAGCTGTTGGATCCAAGCCACAACTAATTGCTTTGAAAGAGTGATTCCAGCAGGGGTACATACACCCCAGGGGAAACTTAAGCGGGTTACTGTAAGATTTAGTTTTTGGTTCTTGAACCTATAGGAGAGAATGTACAAGTTAAAATATTAAGGCTGTAACAAATGCATTTCCTTTTTAAAATATGCACTACTGTTCAAAAGTTTAGAGTTAGGAAGGTTAGGAAGGTTATGGACCAGTCGCAAGTAAAGGTAAAAACTTGTACAATGTTTTCCAAAAAAAATCTATTTTAAATAAATGTTGTGTTTTTGAATGACTTATTCATCAAAGAATCCTGGAATAAATGCATTTTTCATAAAAATATCAAGCAGCACAGTGGTTTTCAACAATAATGAAATATAAAAATGAATGAAATATAACTGCAATCAGCGATTACCGGGGTTCGAGTGCTTTAGGTATTTAAGCACATAAGGAAAAAGACAACATATTATTTAGCAAGCCTGGAACCACCTAAATCAGTTATTAAAAAAGCATTTTTGTCAAATCCAGGTGATTTACCATAGAAACATGATGTTTTTATAACATTTATGACTGTTATCTTATCTCCCTGAAACTCTGCAGGCTTGTTTAGAATCACCTTTCATATATGCTCAGCAGGATTTGTGAAGTTTTGAGTTTTCATTTAGGCTTTATAGGCTTTTGGTTATATTTGGAGAGGCGCCTTTTCTAAAAGACTGGTTATAGCTTCCAATTTCAATATGTTTTTGATAATTATTGACCTAGAGAGTCCAGAGAATTGCGCTGCGGTGGTTTTTTTTGTTTGTTTGTTTTTTCCAGACTGAGCGAAAAACCTAGGACTAGTTCGCAAAAGTAGGTTTTTCACATCTTCTCAATCATTTAAAAATGGTTTGATTGACATCAGTGGTTCTAGAGGCAAAGTTGTTCGGAACGTGGAGCTCTATCATGCGATATGAATATTGCGAGGATTGAAAGATACCGCCCCCCAGTGGCTAATTTCTTTCAAATTTCTCACAGACCTTTGGGTTGTGAGTCAAACTGAGTTTCATTCCAATCGGCCTCCGTTAACCTTGTCTAATAGGTGCTCAAACTTCATCAGCCAATGGTGGCCATGTTTTTTGGAGATGCACAAATGTCCCCATAGACACTTGTGGCACTTTGGACCAAGACCGTGCACAGCGATTTTCATGTTGATAGAATAAATTTTCCCTCTTATGGTGCCACCAAGTGGCCAATCTACGTGTTTTTTTCTGTTACCTCAGCTTGAGCTCTTACATAAGTGTGCCAAGTTTGGCAAAGATATCTTATTCCGTTCATGAGTTACGCGCATTTTTACTAAAAGTGGCCCTGCCCCTTTTGAACGTTTTGGCGTCCCTTTGCTACGGTGAGTCGAAAGTTAAACTTTTTTTTTTTTGATAATTATTGATATTCACTCTCCAGAGAATCTTTCTGCACTGCAAACCTAAGACTAGTTCGCAAAAGTAGGTTTTGCAAAAAATGAAATACCTGCAATTTCACCTGCAACTGACGGTTTAAAAGTTATGAAGTGCAATTTCGTACTTTCGATCGCTGTAGCGCCCCCGTCAGGCCGATTGCGGCGAGCTTCGGTCACGTTGTAGGCCGTGGGAGTACTACCATCCCTCCAAGTTTCAAGTGTCTACAACTTGCGCTCATCCATGACAATTCTAACAATTACAACAGGGTTTCAGCGCTATGCACTTGAACTCTCAATAATAAGAAATGTTTCTTGAGCATCAGATCAGCATATTAAAATAATTTCTGAAGGATCGTGTGACACCGAAGACTGAAGTAATGGCTGAAGTAAAGCTTTGCCAAATAGGAATTAGTGATATTTTAAAATAAATTAAAATAAAAAAACATTACTTTAAACTGTAATAAAATGTAACTGGCATAAATGTATTTTAGTATATTTAACAGACGAAACATTAAAAAAAATCTTACCGACCCAATATTTTTAAACAGTAGTGTATACGTCTATGCAAACGATACAAATCTGCAGTATTTAAATATTATTTCCTCACAATTTGAGGACTTAATGTACTATTTCTCAAAGATGTTTTTGCAGCTGGTGCCTTTCTCATTTACTTCGGTGTAAGTAATGACGCATTTTGCTGATGGGTGATATTACATACTTGTTGAGGTTTGAAAGATGAAAATAAAAACAATACAAATGTCTTGAATTTTAATTAAACACCCCATGTGGGTTTTACTTCTGAATAAATTTGCTCCTAGGTCTTTCTCAGTTTTTCAGTCGATTGCCCTCAGAATTGTCAAAACTTGTGGAAGTCTTCATTATAATAATGGTAGCTTTTATAGTAATAATTAGCTATCATGTGAATATAATATGAATTAAGAGGAAAACATTTTTCATTTGTTGTTGTTTAAAGCCTTTCTAATGAGCTTGTGGAGACACAGAAGGTTGGGAAACAGAGTAAAGCACAGTGGACTTGAGATATTTCAGCACCCTGGACAGCTCCAAACTCTCAGCTAGTCAAACTGGTTAAATCTGTGAGACTACGTTGTGTTATGGCCATCTGTACTTCCATCTGTCTTGTTGTGCAGGTCCCGTGGCTGGATGGTTGGCATTGTAACTGCTCATTTTAACCATGTATTCTTCAATGTGGTTGCTCTGTTTTTCTAAATGTAAAAATCCAAACAGGTAGCCTTGAATTTATCCACAGCCTGTCTGTGTTTAAATGTTTTAACTCCGCTGTTTTCTCTCTCCCGCTCTCTCTTTTATTCTCGCTTCCCTAATGTTATCCAGCCATTGTGGAGAGCTTGTGGGCAACAAATTGTTTCCAGCAATACCCAGTGGTTTACCACTAAACAACACTGTCTAAGCAAAGCTGTAAAAAGACATTTCCTTTACCAGCCAAGAGAAAGCTCTCGATTATCGTGGGTTTATGTGCAGGCTTGTGCTCTTCAGCATCATGGTTATTTTGTATTGAACGTGGACAGGATTTGATTGTAGAAATATGTTTTGCTTTCCTAAAAATCATTTACCCTCTGTTAAAGGTATAGTTCACCCAAAAATGAAAATTCTGTCATTAATTACTGATCCTTATGTCACTCCAAACCTGTAAGATCTTCATTCATCTTGAAAAACAAATTAAGATATTTAGATGAGTAATTAATGACATTAATGACTAAAATAAATGTTTTTTTTAACTTTATTTCTGTTTAAATTTTGAAGTTTGTTTCTTGAAAAAATTGATGTTTTTGTGCAAAAAAGCAAAATTGTTCATTTAAAACAGTAATTTGCTTACCCAGCAATGTAAAAAAACATATTAGTCTATTTTTAATGCATTATAAATTTCACGTTTGGAAATCTGAAAATTAAGTTCTTTATTTATTGAACAATTGCACATCCTTACTGAAAATACTAATATAGTTATCTACATAATGTAGTATGATTATAATAACAAGGCCTAATTCATGGTCAATTTTTTCATTTTTTTTTAATTAGTTTATGGTCCTTCCTTTTGCATAAAGTAAATTGTCATAAATTGTGCATTGTTTTTTGGTTCAACGAGTCATATTTGTTTGTTGCCTGGAGGTAACACAATACCATAGAGGGTTAAACTGTCTTCCTGTCATCTGTATGCATCTTATTGTACGAGTATGTAAAGTTTGTAGCTTCAGGCGCTTCTTACACAGCTTTAGGTAGTTTGGCGTTTTCTGCGTTGTATCTATATGTCTGCATGATCTCTGTATGAGGCATAAAGTTAAATCCACTTAGTTAAAAGTTTGGACGCACTTGTTTTTATTATTTATTCACCCTCATATCATTCCAAACATTTTTACTTCTGTGGAACATAAGATATTTTGAGATTGTTGTTGTTGTTTTTTCTTTGTTCATACAATAACCAACACTTCGTTACTAACATTCTTGAAGATATATTTAGTTTTTTACTAAAGAAAGGAAGGACATCAGGGTGAATAAATGATGACAATATTTTTGTACTTTCTTCCATTTCATTTTTCATTTTTGTGAGCTATCCCTTATCCCTTAGCTCAAATATAGAGCTTTTTGGGGAAATATAAATTATACCCATGCACGAATTCCTTAAATATTATTATTATTATTATTATTTTTTTTAGTTTTTAAATAAGTTGGACAAGATAATAAAGGAAAGCCAACAGTTTTCACAATATATGGAAACCCATTCAGTTTAAGAAGTCTCCCAGGATGCAAAAATAGACAGAGAGTGCTATCTCAAATATAGAAAAAGGTAGTTTTGATTTCTTTAAATTATTTTTGCCTCTACATAATGCACATACTTCCATTTTCATTTAATGGATTTGATGATTTCACTATTCTAAAATGATGAAAATAGTAGTAAGAATGATTAGATCTGATAGTATTTATTTTTTCAACTATTTTTCAACACAGAGATAAGCTATTTTCTGAAAATGCCATGCGATTCACAAGGTATATAACTAAAGAATGACAAAGTACAGTAAAACTACACTGCCAGTCAAAAGTTTTTGAACAGTAATATTTTTAATGTTGTTTTTAAGTCTTTTCTGCTTACCAAGCCTGCATTTATTTATTCCAAAATACAGTAAAAACATTAAAATGTGAAATATTTTTACTATTTAAAATAACGGTTTTCTGTTTAATATATTTTGAAATGTAATTTATTCCTGTGATTTCAAAGCTGAACTTTTAGCATCATTACTGCAGTCACATGATCCTTCAGAAAAGATTCTAATATTCTGATTTGCTGCTCAAAAAACATTTATTATTATTACTATGTTGAAAACAGATGAGCAGATTTTTTTTCAGGTTTCTTTGATGAATAGAAAGTTTAGAAGAACAGCTTTTAACCAATTTAAAGCATCTATAATTTCTTTCCCCCCAAAAAACAAAATACTGACTCCAGGCTTTTGAATGGTATAGAGTATAAACAAAAGCTTTTTATTTCAGAGAAATGCTGATTTTAGGATTTTTCTATTCATCAGAGAATCCTGAAAAAATGTGCTCAACTGTTTTAAATATTGATAATAATAATAAAAAATGTTTTGAACAGCAAATCAGCATACTAGAAAGATTTCTGAAGGATCATGTGACACTTAAGACTGGCGTAATGATGCTGAAAATTTTGCTTTGATCACAGGAGTAAATTACATTTTAAAATATATTCAAATAGAATATAAATATTTCAAAATTTTACTGTTTTTTGGATCAAATAAATGATCTTGGTGAGCGAAAAGAGACTTGTTTAAAAACAAAATATCTTGACTAGTAGTGTATTTGCAAAACAAACCATTGTGTTTTTTGTAACAAATATGATGACATATCAACATCAAGCAGCACAACAGACTGTTTTTGTACAGCTAACTGACACCAGAAGGCTTGCGCATTCAAGGTAAAAATGGCTGCGTCTGCTTTTACATTAAAAATAAGTTGCATATAATGTGCTTGGGGTTTGAAATGCTTACAGTTTGTTTTTTAAGAGGAATAATGTAGAAGTTTGGAATGAGCAGGAATTTGGAATGAGGAGGAATCCTGCAGTCAGAAGAATCTGGGTCAGAGTGCTGGCGGATTAGAGTCGACTCTTTCCAACTCTCAATTCTTGGGAGAAGATTTGGACTCGGCCTCTCTTTTGTTTTTTGTTTTTTTCTTCCTCATCCTCGATCACTCCTTTCCTTGTTCTCATAAGGTCTCTACTAAACCCTTCCATAGAGAATCTATGTGTGATGTGTATGTATGTAGGTGGCGAGGGTGCAAAAACCAAGTGCTAAAACTATAGAGTTTCAATTAACACTTTGCTTATTCTGTTAGTCTCTCACATCTGCTCCCTCTTCAGCCTTCTTTTCATGTCTGTCCGAGTCGTTACTATCTCCCCTTCCGTTGGAGTCCAGTATTGACAGTCAGGCTAATGGATTCTGGAAAATCCTTCATGTTCAACCGTCGATTTTAGCTTAGGAATGGATGTAGTAGACTGTATCAAAAAAATAAGACTTCATTGCATGTAAGCTCTGTGTATTGAGTTGTTTCTTCATGCTGTAACAGTGAGTACAGTTTCCTCCGTGACCGAGCACGATTTGCACACACTCAGAGGCAGGTTTGATAGTGATGGAAGGGCGTATTGAGTGTTTAGATAATGGTATTGATTTTAGAACTGCCTACTGAATGGCCCCATCTGCCCTGTGTAGGACCATTAGCACCTAAGCTCAGATCATGTAAGAGCTCAGACTTGGATTGGTCTTCATCTCTCAAGAGCTGCCCACTCTAGGCTCTTTCCAGCTCTCAGCTAGTTAAAAATGTATTTGTCTGTTCTCTTTTCTCTGCCCAGACAAACATCCCGTTCCTCCAGAACGTGCTGAGTAATAATCAGTTCCTGAATGGGACGGTGGATACCCAGTTCATCGACGAGAATCAAGATCTCTTCAACCTCAAACCGGTGCAGAACCGAGCCCAGAAACTGCTTCACTACCTGGGTAACCCTTTATTGAACAATTGATTCAATGAACAGAATGATTCACAAGTGTTTGACTGAATTTAAAGGGATAGTTCACCCAAAAATGTAAATTCCGTCATTAATTACTCACCCTCATGCCCTTCGTTCATCTTCGTAACACAAATTAAGATATTTTTGACGAAGGTTGAACCACTGGGCTATTTTAAAGGAGAAGTCCACTTCCAAAACAAAGATTCACATATAATGTACTTACCCCCTTGTCATCCAAGATGTTCATGTCTTTCTTTCTTCAGTCCTAAAGAAATTGTTTTTTGAGGAAAACTTTTCTGCATTTTTCTCCATATATTGGACTGATATGGTGCCCCAATTTTGAAATTCCAAAATGCAGTTTAAATGCGCCTTCAAACGATCCCAAATGCGGTTGTAAACGATCCCAGCTGAGGAAGAAGGGTCTTATCTAGCACAACGGTCGGTTATTTTCATTTAAAAAAAATACAATTTAAATACTTTTTATTCTCAAACGCTCAAACATAATTTCTTTACGACTGAAGAAAGAAAGACATGAACATCTTGGATGACAAGGGGGTTAGTATATTATATGTAAATCTTTGATTTGGAAGTGGACTTCTCCTTTAATGATGTCCGTACCACCTTTCTGGGCCTTGAATGTTTCTGTGGCATTGCTGTCAAAAATATCTTAATGTGTGTTCCGGAGATGAACAAAGGTCTTACAGGTTTGGAACGACATGAGGATGAGTAATTAATGACAGAATTTTCATTTTTGGGTGAACTATCCCTTTTAAAGGATAATATGCACATATTTTATATTTGATTCATTTCATGAGTGCTGTTAGTTTCTGTTAGTGTCAGAGATGAACTTTTTTTAATTAAATTTTATTTGCTCACCTATAATTGATTATCAGAGGCATTTATACCTTTATGAGGATATTTATTTCGAACCATAAAACACAGCATGTTGTCGATTTATGTTAAAAACTCAGCTGAGTTGATTAATTGAACTAAATTATTAGTATTACCGATTATGGCTTCTGAATATAAAATCAAATCTGGTAGCTTTAAATAATGCGCAAGATCTCATAAAACAATAGACAAAAGTTTAAGTTTAAGAGCGTTTACTGCACTCATTTTAACTAAACACATTATTTAACAGGACTAGAATAGAAGAGAATAAAAGGGCAGATCGTAGATCAAACCAAAAGACATAGAATTTTTTTACCCCATGTTGATAATATCTTTGACTTTTTTGCCTCAAGTCATAATTATTTTCTGATCTTGATTTCTTTGTGTAAATCTTTTTTATGAGGTACAGTAAAATGACTGAATGCACATTTAATGCATCAGTGATCGTATTACAGAAAATAAACAGCTCTGTGTTTCTATTATGTATGTTTAACAATGTAACTAATACAGAGAGAAGTGTGCAGATTTGTACACTATGATTTAAAAGCTTTACACAGTTAGATATTTTAATTTTTTCTTCTAAAGTGAGTTTTTTTTTATCTAAAGTGAGAGGAAAGAATGTAACATTTTTTATTATAAAGATTATTTTAAATAAATTTGCTTTAAGTTTCTATTCAGCAGAGAATTCTGAAAATATATACTACCAGTCAAAAGATTTTTAATGTTTTTAAACATTAAGTTTATTTGATCCAAACTACAGAAAAAAACAGTAAAATTTTGAAATATTTTTACTATTTAAAATAATATTATTATGTTGAAAACAGCTGAGTAGAATGTTTTTCAGGTTTCTTTGCTGAATAGAAAGTTCAGAAGAACAGCATTTATCTGACATAGAAATCTTTTGTAACATTATAAATGTCTTTATCATCACTTTTGATCAATTTAAAGCATCCTTGCTAAATAAAAGCATTCATTTCTATGATTTCTTTACAAAAAAAAAAAAAAATAATGACTCCAAGATTTTGAATGGAAGATGTTTCTTTTTAAAAGGTATTGTGTATATGAACAAAAATGTGTACTTTCACCATCCCTGGTCTTTCTCAGCAGCCCTTTACTAAGTTTAATTCAAGCCAAGAGCCAAAACCTTTAAGTAACGTGGGCTGTGCAGTCTCCAGTCCACTTGACCCATCCACTCAGTGTATTATCCCAGCAGAGGTGGATTTGAAGCAGTGTGGACTATTTGTGTGTGATTGCGTTTGCTCGTCATTCAGGGCATGTTATGGTGAACGGCCCGACTACTCCGATACCTGTCAAGGCTAAGCCTTCTCCCATCGATCCGGTCATCCCACCTGTACCCCTCGGTGAGAAACACACACACTTTCCTTATCTTACATTCACACGCTGTCAGTTTCTCACACTACAAACTCAGTATAAGCTGACTTTGCTGCAAGATTTCATTGATGCACTGCAGGAGGCATGAAGTAGAGTATGTTTACATCTTTCCGAAGGTGGTCATAATTCATCCTTCCCCTACAGCGTTTCATGAAGTAACCCGTCACTCTGTTATCTTCATCAGGAGGAACAAAATATTAAGACATTTGTTTACAAACGAGCCCCTCCACCATGTTTTCATTCATTTTTTTACTTCCATCTTGTGTGGATTTGTTTGGACATGTGCCAAGAGCCAAAATCAATTGTGTTCTGGAAAAACCCTTTGAAAAACTACTTCATTCTTTCTGCTGTAATACTGTATGTCTATTAAGATGCATGTTGTTGTGCGTTTGTGTCTGTATGTGAATAATAGCACTGATAAAAATGTTTTTTCTTCTTTGTAGTCCTACACAGCGTGGTGTTTGCGATAATGTCTGTATTATTAATTGCCAATTTGTGTGTTTGCATGCACTCTGCAGGTGAGCCACCAGTGGGCTTTAGGGATGTGTTGCTGCGAGAGGGTCCAGATGGTTTTGCGAAGGCGGTACGTGCCCACCAGGGTCTGCTGCTTATGGACACTACGTTCAGAGACGCCCACCAGTCCCTCCTGGCCACTCGCGTACGCACTCACGACCTCAAACGGATTGCGCCTTTTGTGGCTCACAGCTTCAGCAACCTCTTCAGTGTGGAAAACTGGGGAGGTGTGGTACCAGCTTGATTGTTTTCTTTTCTTCTCATGCTTTCTCTCTCTCTCTCCCTTTCCTCCCTCCATATTTCTTGCCTTACCACTCGCTTGCATTCTAGCAGCAAACGCAGCCTACTATTCTTCAGCTTGACTCGCATATTTCCCTCATTCCGGCTGAATAACACAGTTTGATCAAGTATTAATGAAGCCAGGGTCTGATTTTGATTCCTCTTAATGATTCTGGATGTTTTAGTACTTTTAAGGAATAAATGTTTGTAAAAAAATTAATTCAATCCCATTTTTTAAATGTCACCCTGGACCACAAAACCAGTCATGAGGGTAAATTTTTTAAAATTGAGATCTGAAAGATGAAAAAATAATTGATGTATGGTTTGTTAAAATAGGACAGTATTTGGTCAAGATACAACTATTTGAAAATCTGGCATCTGAGGGTGCAAAAAAATCGAAATACTGAGAAAATCACCTTTAAAGTTGTTCCAAATTCCAAATTAAGTTCTTAGCAATGCATATTACTAATCAAAAATATCTTCATGGAACATGATCTTTACTTAATACCCTAATGATTTTCAGCATAAAAGAAAAATTTTGATCCATACAATGTATTTTTGGCTGTTGCTACAAATACCCGTGCCACTTAAGACTTTTTGTAGTCCAGGGTCACAAATGGTTTGAAGTAAGTTTAAAACTACGTATATTTAACAGACCTTTTCTAAATACTATAAATCAAATAATTGACTTTACTATTTATAAAACAGCTATAGTAAGCAACTACTACTGGCAAAACACATCATGTATTTTTAGATACATTGTCATATGTTGTCGTATGAACGTATTATGGATAAATGAAACTATTAAAAACCGTCGCTGGAATAAAATATAAATATTAGATGAGACGCCTCAACTTAAATGAAAAAGTAAACAAAATTATAAATGTTGGTTTGGCAACTAAAATAAAACTGAAAATTAAATTGAATTAAAGCTGAAATAATTTAAATAAATAAATAAATAAAAATGACAAAAGCACATAAAATTACTGAAACTTAAATTAAAATGAAGGATAAAAATATAATGCTTGTTTTTAATATTGCTAAATACTATAATAGTGTATTGATAATACAGAAATAACACTGCTAGTCAGTAACTACACTGTTTTAAAACGTACATTTAGCGTTGAGCATTTGATTAGCTAAGGAGCTTTGATTTACAAAGAAGCCTAAAAAATAAAATATGGTAATTGTGACTTTTTATATCACAGTTCTGACATTTCTTCTCAGAACTGTGAGATATAAACTCGCAACTGCGAGCTATAAAGTCAAAATTGCAAGGTATGAACTTATATTTCTGGGAAATTAAGTCAGAATTGCGAGTTTATATCTTTTTTTATTCAGAATTTCATGTTATAAACACAATTGCGAGTTATAATTTCATTATTGTTTGAAATAAACTCACAATTGCGAGGAAAAAAACTCAGAATAATGAGATTTAAACTCGCAGTTCTGAGAAAGTCTGAATTGCCAGATATACTCACAATTTTGAGAAATAGTCACAACTGTGATCTCATACTGACTTTTTTCTCAGAATTGTGAGTTTATATCTCTTCATAATACACAATTGCAAATGAATTCGGAATTATGAGGTATACAGATGCGCAATTCTGAGAATATGTCTGTCTTTTCTTCCTCAGAATTGGACTTCATAACTCGAAACTGCGACTTTATATCTCAATTCTGAGAAAAAGGTCAGAATTGTAAGTTTTTATCTCACAATTCTGACTTTATTTCTTGCAGTTGCAAGTTTATATCCCGCTCTTCAGTCTTAGAAACTCAGTATTGCGAGTTACAATCACGCAATTCTGACTTTACTTGCAATTGCAAATTTATATGATCAATTCTGAGAAAAAAGTCGGAAATTCAAGTTTATATCTCACAATTGTGACTTTATTACTCGCGATTGCGAGTTTATGTCAAACAATTCTGATTGAAAAAAGTCAGAATTGCAAGTTAATATGACGATGTGAACTTGCAATTGCGAGAAAAAAATCTGAATTGTGAGAGAAAAAACACTTGCAATTACCATCTTTAATTTTTATTCAATGGCAGAAATGGGCTTCCATACATGAGACTCATTTGGTTCCTGTATTTATTTATTTTTTGATCAAGAAACAGTTCTCAATTCCCAGTCCTAAAAGTAATTGCTCATAATTTAGCCTTTATAAATACTGAATGACTGTTGCATACTAGGTGTGTGTTGAGTGTGGACTTATGATCCCAATAGGAAAGAGCTTTACATGCTTCTTAGAGTTTTCCACATCTGTTCCACTTATGCTGGATATTCTGATCCTCTTATATATATATATATTATATATATATTTTTTTTTGTCCTGTCTCTCTTTCTTCTCCATCAGGCGCTACATTTGATGTAGCAATGCGTTTCCTATGTGAGTGTCCCTGGAAAAGGCTGCAAGAGTTGAGGGCTCTGATGCCAAACGTGCCTTTTCAGATGCTTCTGAGAGGTGCCAACGCCGTTGGATACACCAACTACCCTGACAATGCAGTCTTTAAGTGAGTCATGTGGTATCTTACACCACAACCTGCTCACAGTCTGAATGAACTTCTCAAATGTTAATCTTTTTACAGACGGGGATCTCAAGGAATTGAATGTTCTGATTCTGTTTCCACTTACAGTAATGATTATTTTCATACCTTTGAGGAAGCACGTGAGGAATCAAATTGGAAATTGCTTGTTTGGCACTATTAAAAAAAGAACTGGCTCATTAGAGTCATTCGTTCATGCTATGACTTTGCATTGCATTCAGTGGTAAATTCTTTTGCCATTACTCTAAAGATTCAGAAACAGCACAACGCTACTGCTGAATAGTGACACATGATACACTGACAGAGTATTTTAATATGGTTTTCCACCTACTTCAGCGGAAGAATGCAGACATTAACAAACAACATTGAAAAATCAGTCAGTTCCACTATTTGTTAGAAAAACTCTGTCTTTACTAGCTTTAGTCTTTCCATTTGTTTCTCGCTGCCACTGCCACAAGCATCATTCAGATGGCTTTTAATTCATATTAGAATGTGGAGCTGGGGAGCATTCGTGCTCTTTTAATGGCTTTGTTTCAGACCTACCATAAAATGGCTGCTACTAGTTTCCTTTCAGCATTTTCAAAGGGAAGTAAGCAAATGTAAATATTATAGATCAAAAATCTCCCCTAAACTCTAGGTAACATTTTAATGGGCAGTTATACTTGCTTAAAGGGATAGTTCACCCTAAAATGATAATAATCACTCTTGTCGTTCCAAACCCTGTTCATTCATCTTCAGAGCACAAATTAAGATATTGTCAACAAAATCCAAGAGCTTTCTGATTCTGTATAGACAGCAACGCAAGTAAGGACATCGTTAAAATAGTCCATGTGGCATCAGTGGTTCAACCTTAATTTTATGAAGCTACGAGAATACTTATAACAGTGTTTTAGCTTAATGGGTTCAGCTTAAGTTAACAATAACAGCACCAAAAAAGCTCTTGTGATATATCGATACTCATTTACATCATGTCCTCTGTTTTTGTTAGGTTCTGTGAGGTGGCCAAAGAAAACGGTATGGACATCTTTCGTGTGTTTGACTCGTTGAACTATCTTCCCAACATGCTCTTGGGGATGGAGGCAGCAGGTGCAGCAGGAGGAGTGGTGGAGGCGGCCATCTCATACACTGGCGACGTTTCCGACCCCACGAGGCAGAAATATTCTTTAGACTACTATCTCAAACTAGCAGATGAGCTGGTCAAGGCTGGAACGCACATCCTCTGTATCAAGGTGTTTGTTTGTTTATTTTTGTGTGGGTTTTTTCTCTTTTTTTATCCATTTGTCTGTTTTGTTAACCTCAACTCTTGCTCACTCTTTTATCTCGACTGCTGCTCCCACTCTTCCTCCACCCACACATAAAATACCACTGCATCACTGTCTCTGTTTGTTTCTAGTGCACTTCTCTTAGTTTCCTTTATCTTCTCCCTCTCTGCAGGACATGGCGGGCCTCCTAAAGCCTGACTCTAGCCGTTTGCTGGTGGGTGCCTTGAGGGACCGTTTCCCAGACGTGCCGATCCATGTGCACACTCACGACACTGCAGGGGCCGGAGTGGCTGCCATGCTGGCGTGTGCAGAGGCTGGAGCAGACATTGTGGATGTGGCGGTTGACTCTATGGCAGGGATGACGTCCCAGCCCAGCATGGGTGCCATTGTGGCATGTGCGAAAGGCACCAAACACAATACTGGTAAGGGGTTATTAAACTGTGAACTGATATACACTACATTATCGTAATAACATTACACAATAACACAACATTATATTAGTCGTGTTTAGATAGAAGGATGGATGGATGATGGGTGTGGTTAGGAAGAGACAGACGGATGGATGGATGGATGGATGGATGGATGGATGATGGATGTGGTTAGGTAGAGACAGACGGATAGATAGATGGGTGAAAAGATGGATGGATGGATGGATGGATGGATGTGGTTGGGTAGAGACAGACGGATAAATGGATGGGTGAAAAGATGGATGGATGGATGGAAGGATGGATGGATGTGGTTAGGTAGAGACAGACAGATAGATGGATGGTGAATAGTTGGATGGGTGGATGAATGTGGTTAGGTGGAGACAGATGGATAGATGGATGGTGAATAGGTGGATGGATGGACAGATAGATGGATGTGGCTAGGTGGAGACAGACAGATAGGTGGATGGGAGATAGATAGATAGATAGATAGATAGATTTAGATGGATAAAAATGAATGGATAGATAGAAGGATAGATAAAAGGATAGATGGATGGACAGATAGATGAGTAGATTAATAGAAGATTAGATTGACAGATAGATACTATGCATAGGTGGATGGATGTGGTTATGTTTATAGAGATGGAACGATGGATGGATGGTAAATAGGTAGGTGGATGGATGACAGATGGATCAATAGTTAGTTAGATGGATAGGAAGAAGGATAGATGGACAGATAAACAAATAGAACAGGTAGATGAATAGAAGGTTAGATAGTAGATAGATGGATATAAAGAGATGGATGGATGGATAGATGTGGTTAGGTTGACACAGACGAATAAATAAATGGGTGGCTAGATAGATAGATGAACAGGTGGATGGATGAATGGATGGATGGATGGATGGATGAATAGATGATAGATAAAAGGATAGATGGATGGACAAACAGATAGATGGGTAGATGAACAGAAGGGTAGATAGACAGATGTAAGGATAGATACTATGTATGGGTGGATGGGTGTGGTTATGTTTATAGAGACGGAACAATGGACAGATGGATGGTAAATGGGTAGGTGGGTGGATGACAGAAGGATAGAAGGATAGATGGACAGGTAGATGAATAGAAGGTTAAATGGTAGATAGATGGATGTATGGATGGCTGGCTGGATGATAGATGGATGAATAGTTAGACAGATAGATAGAAGGATAGATGGACTGACAAACAGATGAGTAGATGAATAGAAGGGTAGATAGACAGACGTAAAGATAGATACTATGTATGGGTGGATGGATGTGGTTATGTTTATAGAGACGGATGGATGGTAGATAGATGAAGGCTAGATAGATGAACAGGTAGAGGGATGATGGATGGATGAACAGATGATAAGATGGATAGATAAAAGGATAGATGAATGGACAGATCGATGGGTAGATAGACAGATGTAAGGATAAATACTGTGTATGGGTGGATTGATGTGGTTATGTTTATAGAGATGGATCAATGGACAGATGGATGGTAAATGGGTAGGTGGGTGGATGATGGATGGATAGATAGGATAGATGAACAGGTAGATAAATAGAAGGTTAGATGGTAGATGGATGTAAGGATGGATGGATGGATAGCTAGATGGTTAGATAGAAGGATAGATGGACAAACAGATAGATAAGTAGATGGGTTAGAAGTTGATGATGTAATGATAGATACGATGGATGGATGGATGGATAGTTAGATGAATAGATAGAAGGATAGATGGACAGACAAACAAACAGATAGACAGGTAGATGAATAGAAGGTTAGATGGTAGATAGACAGATGTAAGGATAGATAGTATGAATGAGTGGATGGATGTGGTTATGTTTAGAGAGACATAGAGAGATAGATATTCATGGATGGTAGACAGACAAACAGACAGATGGGTAGGTAGTTAGACACATTTGAAGATTGGTAGACGTGTAGAAAGGTAGATGGGTGGAGAGATTGCTAAAGACAGAGGGAGCGAGAGAGAGATAAAAGATACCACTGGCTTGCCCCACTATGGAATCTCATTGGTCCACAATTTTGCTCCACAGAACTGCAGTACATTAAACAGTATACAACCAAAATATTAAAAAGTAAACATGTCCTGATGACTGTGATTGACAAGTTACTTAACAGTTTTGCATTAATTTAGGAAAGCAAAATTGTTAGTTTCTGGCAACTCTGTCTCTTCCTGGTTAGAACATGGTGTTAGAGTGATTAATTGCTTGTTTTGTTTTCTGTTGTTTTCTGTGTGCATAAAACAGCTCCTCATTTATTTTAGTTTGCCTGAGTTTCCATGATACAGCCCATCACTCATTTTCCAGGTCATATGTTAAAGAGAACATGATGTAAACATTCTTCTTCTATCATAAAAGCTATTTTCATGAACAATTACTCCTCATCCTACTGCAGTTGTGAAACTCTTCTCGCAACCCGAAATGCGTGGTATTTAATATTCAACACACTTGTTTTACACTATTTTTCAGCTGCTATGCCTCATTCTATGCAAATGCTCCCACACTTTCGTTCACTTAATATTTCTTTCCCCTTCTTCATAATCCGGGGGCGAATGAGGTCATGGAAAGTCAGCTAAAAGAAGAAGAAAAGCAAACAAAGCAGGGCAAGAGTGGTAATGAAAGAAATGGGAAAAAATGATAACACAGCACGGCCATTCAGCTTTTGGAAAGAAGGAGAAGAGAAAGAAAATGATGTTGGGGCGAATGAAAAGAATAGAGAGAAGGGTCAGAGCAGACAGACATCATTTGGATGTTGGTGGCTGACCTCTTGACCTTTCCTTAATTGTGACATTACTGTGGCTGCTGGTGCTTAACCTTCACTGATGAGTCTCGTGCCCCGTTGGGCCGTCTCGCAGTAGGGTGTGTGTGTGGCCGGAGACTGTTCAGTACGGTCGGTGTGGGAGACCATCTGTCCGACCATGGGTCACTGTGTCACCTGCCGCTGTAGTGACCAGTGGCACGAAGATCTACTTCATTAAGGCTGCTTCATACTGCCACAGCAAATGTCAACATTTCTGACATCCTGTTGACTGTATAATTAACATCACTCAAGGAAAAGTACTGTTGGACTGAATACCAACACGGCTGTGATTCATTTGTGGATATTGTTTCTATGCAACTAGGGATTATTACGTTAATATTATTAATCTGGATGACAGTAAGTTATAGTTCTCAAGTTAATGTGTCTTAAAGAAACAGTTCACCCAAAAATTAAAACTACCCCAAGCCATCCTAGGTGTATATGACTTTCTTCTTTCAGATGAATGCAACTGGAGTTCTATTAAAAAATGTCCTGGCTCTTCCAAGCTTTATAATGGCAGTGAATGGCTGTCCACATCCCAGAAAGCCCTGGTTGTTCTTTCTATGAAAGTCCATCCTTTATGTATAGATACAACCCCCTCTTCTGGAGCTCCACATGGCGTGGATGTGTGACTTTGGCAGTAGGAGACTCATCTGAGAGCTCACATGATGAGGAGGTGTTCGTGCTTTTGTTGATTCAGTTTGTTTCATTCCCACAAGATTCATCCGTACCCCCCTCACACTAACTGCCCCGTGTTTCTTTGTTTTTCCACTCCTGAAGGTGTTACCTAGGTAATTGAATTGTTTGGAGGATTCCTGTGGCAGTGTTATTGCAGTCTCTGTCTCTGCGTGCACTGTTTTGTTGCCATATGCAACATCTAGTATTAATCACCTGTTTACAGCTTTTTTAACAAGCTACCGTATGTGTTGATGTGAAGAGAAAGAGACAGTGCTGACAAATGCTCGATACTTATTACAGCACTCGCAAGCCAGCGCTGTATTGATATTCCCCAAACATTCCATTTGTTCTCTCCTCCCCCTGAACCTCTGCATGAACCTCTCAACATATAGACCAAAAATCAAACAAGATTTAAGATGTGTGAATCTCTCTCTGACTTACAATGATAGAATGTTCACTGTTTAAAATATAATTAAAGGTGATGTCGGCGTTGTCATGCTATTTGTATACTGAGTTTTGATTGGTCTTGTTACTTGCATCTGTTTGCGTGCTATATTTTGATTGGTGTTTTCTGTCATGCTTCTATTTCACTATATATCCTTTACACAGCAAGAAGTATCATGTTGTGTGTTGATTCACATGCACAGATGACAAAAAACAAGACCTGCTGAGTGTTATGACAACCTGCAAAGTGACTCTAATGTGGCACTTGTGTAAAAATATGTTCAAAATCCAACACAGATAGCTATTTTGTTGCAAATCTAGTTTGTTGTAAACAGTTGCTGACTGAATAGCATCCTATATTTTCTTTCTTTCTATTTCTCTCATTCTTTCTTTCTTTCTTTCTTTCTATTCTATCATTGCTCTATTCTGTTTAACGTGTCATTCTTTGTATTGTTGTATCATTCTATCATTGTGTCATTTATTCTGTTGTATTGTTCTATCCTTTCATCATTTTTTTTCTTTCTTTCTTTCTTTCTTTCAATCCATCCATCCATCCATCCATCCATCTTTCCATGAATTTTGTTCCACACATCTATTCATGAATTATTTTTTCCATCATTAATGAATTTCTATTTCAATCTATTCATCCATGAATTTTTTATTCCGTCTATCCGTCCATGATTTTTTTTAAATCTGTCCATCCATCCATCCATCCATGAATTTTTCTTTCCATCCATCCGTGAATGTTTCATTCCATCCATTCATCCATTAATTTTTCATTCCATCCATTCGTCCATGAACTTTTCTTTTCTATCCATGTTTTTTTCCATCTGCCCATCCATCCATCCATCCATCCATGAATTTTTCTTTTCAGCCATGAATTTTTTATTCCATCCATTCATCCATGAATTTTGTTTCATCCGTACATTAATTTTTCATTTAATCCATCCATGAATTTTTCTTTCTATCCATCTGCGAATGTCTCATTCCACCCATTGATTAATAAATTTTTCTTTCCGTCCATCCATTCATCCATAACTTTGTATTCCATCAATCCGTTCAATATTTTTTCTTTCCATTCATCCATCCATGAATTTTTAATTCCGTCTATCCATGAATTTTATTACATCTACCAATGAATTTTTATTCTATCCATGATATTTCTGTTTTATCCATCTATTTATGAATTTCCCTTTCCATCCATTCCAATTTTTCTTTCCATCTATCCATCCATCCATCAGTTTTTTCCATTGATCCATGAACCTTTCCGTTCATCCATTCTGATGGATGAAACATTTTTTTGTTTCATTCATCCATGACTTTTTCATTTCATCCATCTATCCATGAATTTTTTATTCCATCCATCCATCCATCCATCCATGCATCCATCCTTTAATTTTCTATTTATCCATTTAAGAATTTCTCTTTCCATCCATCCATGAATTTTTCATTCCATCCATCCATTCAACCATAAATTTTTCATTTCATACATCCATGAATTTTCCATTTCATCCATCTATCCATGAGTTTAGTTTCATCTATCCATGAATTTTTTATTCTATCCATACATCCATCCATCCATCCATCCAATTAATTTTCTATTTCATCCATTAATTTAAGAATTTCCCTTTCCATCCATCCATGAATTTTTCATTTCATCCATCCATTCAATTATAAATTTTTCTTTCAATCCATCCGTAAATTTTTCCATCATTTAATGAATTTTTAAAACACAAGATAATACAGAAATGTGTCATTGTGGCAACTAAAATATAATCTAAAAAAATAATCTCCCGGTTCCCTATTTTTAGATGCATTTTCACAGGATAACGCAGAATTAAAGTGAAGAAAAAGGAGGAAAATACCAGTTGAAATTGCCCCCACAAAAACATACCAAGATGTGAGTGAGGATTTGTTGTGAAATGAGAGATACCAAGTCTGTCTGTCTGTCAGCCTACTTATCAGTCCATCTAGATGGATGGACAGACAGATGGATAGATATAACATCATGTCATCTTCCCGATTCTCCTTCAACTTTCTCTCTCACCTTGTCATTTTTTAATCTGCCTTTCTCGCTCACTCTATCAATCTCACGTTGTCCTGCTCAGGTCCCGCTGCCTCCCAAAGTATCTCTCTGTCTCTCGTCGTCTTCTCTTCAAGCCAGTTCATCACGATAAAGGCCGTGTGGCCAGAGATCAATGCCTGGACTGACTGACGTGTGCTGATAGATTGGTCTGCATGGGGCGAGCTGGACACACGGCTTTTACATCGTAACATCAATAGCACCTAATAGCCTGTATTCAGGGTGGCAGCGAGCAGGAGAAGAAAAATGCATGCAAGCTAGTTTTATGAGAGCGTTATAGTGATTTCCACAGTCGTTGCCCGGGATAACGGGTTCATGCGCACACGCGTTAGAACGTATTTGTGCGCGTGTTATCTTTTGCACAGGAAAACTATTGTGATCACAGCGATGGGCAATTAGTGAGGATGAGGGAGCCAAATGAGCATGTAAACTCTGTTGCAAGTGGCGCGCCTCATTGATTGATTAATTGACTGACTGCTGCTGGTAAATGATGAAGCCGTGAGTGGCAGGAAGCAATCTATGCTCCGCCACCAATTCCCTGCTTCTACCACATACAGGCCCCTGTGTGCTGAGCTTTCGATGACTGATTAAAAGCTTTGGAAGAATGCCTGATTAGCTGGTGCAGTCTGTTAAAGAGACAAGGACTTTCATTATTTTTGATTAAATATTAATGTCAGATAGTCATTTGTTGTGCTACTTGTTCTCAGATTGCTTATCCCTCTTGGTAGACTAATGATCTGTCCTCCTGTCTTTCTTTTCTCCCGTTCTTTTTTTTTCACCCACATCTCTTACTCAGGCATCTCTCTTGAGAAGGTCTTTGACTACAGTGAGTATTGGGAGGTGACCCGAGGCCTTTATGCTCCGTTTGACTGCACTGCCACCATGAAGTCTGGGAATGCTGATGTGTATGAGAACGAGATCCCAGGTGGCCAGTACACCAATCTCCACTTTCAAGCACACAGTATGGGGCTGGGGAACAAGTTTAAGGAGGTGAAGAAAGCCTACACAGAAGCCAACAAGCTGCTCGGTGACCTCATCAAAGTAAGCACATATTCTTTATTTGCATATTCAAACATACTTTTAATGCAACTGTCAAGTTGTCCAATTTGTGACAAACTACAACCATAAATCTGGAATGATTAATAAGAGATGGGATAGAAATTCTAGCAAAAAGTGGCAAAGACTGACTCCCATGTACACTTAAAATACATTTTTTGTTTATATTTTAAATCAAAAACTTCATTGTTGTAATCCTTCTCTGAACCCACTGTAATTGGTTTTATACTGAGTTCTTTAATAGAAATCCTTTTGTTGAAAATGAATGGAAAAAATGCTTTCAGAACCAAGGGTACTGAAAAGTATGCCGTCACTTTTACACTATTCACCGATTGTCAGATGAGAAATCAGGTCAGCTTATTTCTTATGAAATGTCATAATACTACGGTTTTAGACGTGATGACTCAAATAGAAAATATTAATGTAGTAGTACACGGTGCATTAATGTGCTAAGTGTTATGATAAACTCCTTTAACCCTTCATGTCTGTTATTGCTTCTCTAGATCTTCAGTCTCTCTGAAATCAGACATTTACATTTCTCTAGTCTTTATATGGAACCAAAGACATCACACCTTTTAGCTAATTAGGTCGACGTCTTTTCCTCAGATGTTCTGTTTCACACGCTTGAAGACAGAGTCGTGATGTTGTCAAATGCTCGTGTTCTCTGAGTCATTCCATTTATTGTCACGCGTGTCCGTTTCCCAGCTTGCTTCTTAGAAAGTTTTTTTTTTTTTGTTATAATTTGAGTTATTTTGGTCAGTGCACACATGCACATTGTACAAAATATTCAGTTCTAACTAGACTTGTGCTTGTTACATCTGGTTCGCATATTTTATTCAAAGGCTGTGTTGGCCAGTTTGGTTTTTAAAACGTTTTGCTACCACATTGAACACCCTTAGAAAAATAAAAGATAGATGTTTGTGCCAGAGGATTTTGCAGTTGTTTTCTTCTAATTTTGAACTGGAATAGATTCTTAATTTTCCTTTTTTTTTTTGTGGAAACTAGTACATTCGAAACGTCAGGTCCTGGCACGTAATCGCTTCAAAACACTCTAGCTCTTCAAATAATAAAAGCCATCTCTGAAGAGACAGCTTTATAGCTTTTAAAAAATTGTCAGTCATCTGAGAAATCTATCCTAAGATATAATTATCAGCATAAAATCCACTCAAGCCTTTAGTATCTTGGAAACTAAAGATAAATATAACATTGAAGTTATATTTCTGAGAGGCAGTTATAACGATAGTTGACATGTCAATGAAACAAATCTATTTTTTAGATTTCACAATTATTGTCTTTGTCCCCCTATTTTAACCTTTTTTCTTTATTCCTAGTGTTCCTTTGGTGTGACAAATGAAAATTGTGATGATGATATTTATAATAAATAATAGTTTTATTCATATAGCACCTTTTTAACACTCAACGTTACTTTTAGACTTATTAGGATTATATTTTGTTTTATACTAATGAATACTGTATAAGTATTAAAGTAAAAATATTTGGTGTATCCCGGATGAGCCCTCATTCGTTACGCCCCGTGGCTCTTCAGTCTGACTCCCCTTTTAATTGTTTTTCCTTTACTAGGCCATTTTAAATGTTCCTTTGGTGTGACAAATGAAAATTGTAATGATAATATTCATAACAGATAACTGTTTTATTTATGTAGAACCTTTATAACACTCAACGTCACTTTAGACTTATTAGAAATATGTTTTGTTTTATACTATATATAAATATTGTGTAATATTGTGTAAGTAAATATTGTAAATATTGAATATTGTGTAAGTATTATAGCAGAAATATTTTGTGTATCCCGGACGAGCCCCCATTTGTTTCGTCCAGTGTCTCTTTTCTTCAGTCTGTCCCTCTTTTTAATTGTTTTTCCTTTACTAGGCTATTTTAAATGTTCCTTTGGTATGACAAATGAAAATTGTAATGATGATATTCATAATAGATCATTGTTTTATTCATATAGCACCTTTTTAACACTCAACGTTACTTTTAGAGTTATTAGAAATATATTTTGTTTTATACTAATGAATATTGTGTAAGTATTATAGTAAAAATATTTTGTGTATCCCGGACGAGCCCCCATTAATTTCGCCCCGTGGTTCTTTTCCTCTGTCCCTCTTTTTAATTCTTTTTCCTTAACTAGGTCATTTTAAATGTTCCTTTGGTGTGACAAATTAAAATGTTAATGATTATATTCATAATAGATCGTTTTTTTTTTTTATTTATATAGTACCTTTATAACACTCAACATCACTTTTAGACTTATTAAAAATTTATTTTGTTTTATACTAATGAATATTGTGTAAATATTATAGTAGAAATATTTTGTGTATCCCGGACGAGCCCCCATTTGTTTCATCCCGTGGCTCTTTTCTTCAGTCTGTCCCTCTTTTTAATTCTTTTTTCTTAACTAGGTAATTTTAAATGTTCCTTTGGTATGACAAATGAAAATTGTAATGATGAAATTCATAATAGATCATTGTTTTATTCATATAGCACCTTTTTAACACTCAGCGTTACTTTTAGACTTATTAGAAATATATTTTGTTTTATACTAATGAATTACTGTATAAGTATTAAAGTAAAAATATTTGGTGTATCCTGGACAAGCCCTAATTCGTTACGCCCTATGGCTCTTTACTTCAGTCTGTCCCTCTTTTTAATTATTTTTCCTTAACTAGGTCATTTTAAATGTTCCTTTGATGTGACAAATGAAAATTCTAATGATGACATTCATAATAGATAATTGTTTTATTTATATAGCACCGTTATAACACTCAACATTACTTCAAAGTTATTAGAAATATATTTTGTTTTATACTAATGAATATTGTATTATACAATATTATTAAGTATTATAGTAAAAATATTTTGTGTATCCCGGACGAGCCCCCATTTATTTCACCCCGTGGTTCTTTTCTTCTGTCCCTTTTTTTAATTCTTTGTCCTTAACTAGGTCATTTTAAATGTTCCTTTGGGGTGACAAATTAAAAATTTAATGATTATATTCATAATAGATTGTTTTTTTTTATTTATATAGCACCTTTATAACACTCAACGTCACTTTTAGACTTATTAAAAATTTATTTTGTTTTATACTAATTAATACTGTATAAGTATTACAGTAAAAATACTTTGTGTATCCCAGACAAGCCCCCATTTGTAAAGCCTGTGGCTAGAAAGGGATGCAACAAAAGCAGTGACACTTGAGAAAGCCAAAAATAGAATACAAAATTTATTAACAAAATCAAACTATAAAAATCATCAAACTCCTACTTAATATGAGCTCATAAAAGCTGCTTGTTTGATAATTATAAAATAATTTTGCTTTTGACTGTTTTAAACTGATGTCAACCCAATGCCACGTCACCACGTCAATTTCCCAAAAGTGTTTCATGTGAACTACTCTAGGTTGATAAAAGATGCTATTTATTACAGTAATTTGTATTAAAATCAAGTTCTATTCATAAAATATAATATTTATAAATATAACATAAAATATAATATATTTAGAACATTTACTGCTTTGGAATATGTTTCGATCAAAAATATTATGTCCTTATTCAGCAAGATACTGGATAGTGGAAATAAGTGGTTAACCAGCATTCAGTCTGGCTCTTTTGACGTAAAATCCAATTTCATATTCTTTACTTCCTATGATATCCAGTTCATTTTTAAGATTCCCAGTCCATAATCAGTCCTTTCAAAGATTTAAATCAGATTTCACCCCTTCATTGCATTCAAAGTTGGAAGCCAATCATTTGAGATTAGCAAATATGCGTTATGCTTTAAATTCATGCAGAAGTGCTGCTTTATTCATCAATGAATGGAACGTTTAAGATTGTTCAAACGCCGTAATCGCGTCACGTGACCACCACGAACGCCGGCATTTAAATCGCTCATATGCAACATTCTCCCCAGTTAAATAGGGCTTAATTATCACCCCCTGCGCTCAGAAGGGTCTCACCCTCACTCTTGAAATCCGCTCACGCTCACAAGATCATGAGCACCGTGGACCCGAGAGCTCCTCTCTGAATCGCGGATTTAATTGCCTGCTCTCCTCTCTCTTTTCTCCTTCCACCTCCTCATCCCTCTTATTCCGTTGCAACCGTCTCAATCTCTAGATGAAATTGAATAAAAATAACTTGGCAAAAAAGAGGGGCAGAAAGAAGGAGCGAATAAATAATCCTGTCCCTGTCTCCTATTGCCCAGAGACAGATCAACTGGGAAGAGCTTTAAGCAAAGCTTATCTGTTGTGTTTCAGAGAGGCTCTGACTGATCTCCTCCAATCAAAGGCGTCTGCGAGCGTTTGGTCTCGCCTTGCTGCTTTTCATTTCCCTGGGCTTAATTAAATGATCGAAGATAGTCGGCTTTCTGTTCTCGCAGTCCCCTCGCTGTTAATATTGTCAATATCGGAGGCCGAGCGGCGCGCTGCTTAACATACAACGCGTTTCATTACCGACTCGCGTTCTCTTTTTCTCCCATTCTTTTTCCCTATTGTCCTTACGACCAGTGTTATCTGCTCCCTAAGCCATGTTTCTCTTTGCCACTGCACTCTGTCTCCTCTCTATTCCTACTTCAGATTGGCCGGACGGCCTGAGGGCGGATAAGCCTGGCAGAGAGCTGAGATGTATCGATGGAGGCCTAAGCAAGCATGTCTTTCCTTTCTCGCTTATCTGTCCTTCTCTCCTCCCCTTTCTTCAGGTGACACCCTCCTCTAAGATTGTGGGCGATCTGGCGCAGTTCATGGTGCAGAACTCTCTGACTCGGGCAGAGGTGGAGGAGAGAGCAGATGAGCTGTCTTTCCCTCTCTCCGTGGTGGAGTTCCTGCAAGGACATATCGGCATCCCCCATGGAGGCTTCCCGGAGCCCTTCAGGTCAAAGGTACGAATGACGGTGTATTTCTCACTCAAGCTGCTGAAATACAGCTAGTGTGACCAGGTTGCTTATGAAATTCTAGACAGCTATGCATTTAAATATATATTTACAGCTGTGGTCTTTACGAGGGGGCAAATTCCGTTCTTAAAAGGATAGTTCACACAAAAAAACGAAGATTCCAAACTAGTGCAGGAAGATTCTCTGGAGAGTGAATATCTATAATAATCCAAAAAAGTTTAACTTTTGACGCATCGTTGCAAATGGACGGCAAAATGTTTGCAAGGGGCAGGGCCACTTTTAGTAAAATGCTTATAACCCCTGAATGAAATGAGATATGTTCGCCAAACTCAGAACACTTATGTAAGAGCTCAATCTGAGGTCACAGGACAAAAATCCCAGAGATTGGCCACTTGGTGGCGCTATAAGAGGCAAAAAACATAAAAATGGCTGTACGTACACAACAATTTGTCCTACCAGCATGAAAATTGCTGTGCACAGTCTTGGTCCAAAGTGCCACAAATGTCTATAAGGACATTTGCGTACCGCAAAATAACATGGCCACCATTGGCCAATGAATTTTGAGCACCTATTAGACAAGGTTAACGGAGGTCGATCGGAACAAATCTTGGTGGGCCTGTTTGACTCACGGCCTCAAAGGTCTGTGCGAAATTTGAAAGAAATCAGTTTTTTTGCACATACACGCAGTAATCGCATCATATGATAGAACTCCTCATTCCGGACAACTCTGGACTCTAGAGGGTCAATAATTATCAGAAATTTGGGGAAGCTATAATGGCGTAGTTTAGAAAAGAGGCCTGTCTAAATTTACCCAAAATCCTACAAAGCCTAAAGGAAAACTCAAAACTTCACAAAACCTGGTGAGCACATGCGACGGGTGATTCTGAACAAGCATGCACAGTTTTAAGGAGATCGGACCACAGCTGGTGCTATAACAGTCACAAATGTTAAAAACTTAATATTTCTATTTTAAATTACCTGGATTTGCCAAAAATGCTTTTTTAAATAATTGATTTAGGTGGTTACAGGATTGCTAAATGTCTTTTTTCATAAAGGTAATTGATATACATTTAGTTTGTATATAAGTTATATGTTATAAGTTTGTGATTATTTTATTTTTTTTAATTTTAGTTATTTTAGTACATTAAGTTGAACTAAATGAAAATGAGAAATTTTGCTTTGGCCACTAGCTGATATAAAAGTTTATTTTATTTCATTTATTTTTGTTTCAGTTAATGTTTATTTTATTTCAAATAACGAAAATGATACTTTTATGGTTTTAGTTTTAGTTAACTATAATAACCCTGGTATTACATGAAGATGTGTGACCAGGATGTAACTGAACCAAAAACACAAACTTTACAGCTGCAGGTTTGCAGCATGCATGAAAGTGAAGTAGACTGTATATTTTTACATTTTAGATTTTTATTATTATGGGTTTTATGTTGAATTTTTGGCACCACAAAGCGTGACGTCATATCTGTTGCAGTGTCAGAACAATCTTTGCATTCTCAAAGTCTAGTGTGACCAGCCCTAAAAGGGATAGTTCACCCAAAAATGAAAACTCTGTCATTAATTCCTCATACTCATGTCGTTTCAAACCTGTAAGACCATTGTTCATCTTCAGAACAAAAATTAAGATATTTTTGACGACATCCGAGAGCTTTCTGACCCTCCATAGACAGCAACACAGCTGACACAATTTACGAAACTACAAGAATACTTTTTGTGCACAAAGAAAACAAAAAATAATGACTTTTTTCAACAATTTCTTCTCTTCCATGTTAGTCTTTGACGCGTTCACGAAAGTATCACAACACATATGCACAAAAAGTCTTCTCGTAGCTTCATAAAATCAAGGTTGAACTAATAATTTCACATGGATTGTTTTAATAATGTCCTTACTACCTTTCTTGGTGTTGAAATTTCGTGTTCTGAAGGTTTTACGGGTTTGAAATGACATGAGGGTGAGTAATCAATGACAGAATTTTCATTTTTGGGTGAACTATCCCTTTAACTCAGTATCCTATCCTACCCTAACCATAGTGATTTCACTTAAGAAAACTTAACTTTTCCCGAATCTTTAGTCAAGAATTAAGATAAGAAGTTTCTGTATTGCCACAGGGTTAGAAATATGAAATGAAGGTCTTGTTTGGGGCCAGGGGTTGGTACGAAGATGAAAGGGTCAGAGGAAAGATTTAGAATTGATTATTTAAATGACTAAAGTTGAATTTAAGTTTAAGTCTCTGCTTAGCTTAAGCTGAAATCAGAAAGAAGAGAAGAACCTGTTTTGTACAGTACTGCATAAATACAAGTTATTGAACTTTTCTGCTGTGAGCAAAATAAGCTTTTGCTCTCTCACGGAAGAGATTCAGTTGATTGCAGTGAAGTCTGTCCTGAGAGGGTTTCCCTACAGTCTCTAGAGTGCATTAACGCTGTGTTGTGCTTGTCAGAGATACGCAAGGCAAAACCATGTCATTCCTTTTGTCTTGAACGCCCCAATTACCCAGCAGCCATTCCTGTGCAAGATTAGCTGTTTCCCTGACAAATGTTTCTCACATCAGAAATGAACAATGCCTGCGTTAAAGCTTTTCTGTGCATGCAAGTCTGCAGCTAATTTATTTACAATGTCTCTTTTTCCGAATTAGTAGGCCATCTGCTTTGCATGTAATTTAGATAACAAACATATTTGAGCAACGTGGCCTTATTTTTTCCCATCTGTTTTGTAACATTAATACCGTTCGTCATTATGCAAACGTTTTTTTGCTTGTGTAAAACCGTTTTATTTAGGTCTGCGGTCTTTCTTTGTTTTGCCGAATAAAAAAATGTACATTTCGTCATTTCGAGTTTAATTCTTCGCTTCTCGCACTTGATTCTCCAGCCTCTTAAATTCATTTAAATGAAGCAATAGGGAGGGATTAATCCTGCTCCTGGTAATGATCGGTTATAAATATTCTCGGATTCACTGTGGGGCTCAGGGGGATTGCGAACGCTCTACATCATCCACTTGCGAGCAGCTTGAAAATACAGAGAGGAAATATACGTTTATTATGTGTTCAGGCACCTGCTCTTTTCTCAGGTTCTCATCGCTTATTTGTGCCACAGGTTTTGAAGTCTCTTCCCCGTGTGGAAGGACGTCCCGGAGCCTCCCTGCCCCCCATGGATTTCCAGGCCTTGGAGAAGCAGCTGCGGGATGCTCACGGTGATGAAATCACCCCGGAGGATGTGATGTCTGCAGCCATGTACCCCAAAGTGTTCCAGGAGTTCAAAGAATTCACCAGAACCTTTGGGCCTGTGGATTGTCTGGACACTAGGCTCTTCCTGGACGGACCCAAGATTGCTGAAGAGTTTGAGGTGGAAGGATTTTCTTTTTTAATAAATCAAACATTTCCAATTATTAAACAGAAGTAGCTTCACATTTTTATTTGCTTTACCATGCCATAAATCTTCCTGTCATCCATGATTAGAAGTGTCATTCCTAAATTTCAACCATAAATTCTTTATTTCATCTTCTCATATCTTTGCTGTCTGTCTCAGGTGGAGTTGGAGCGAGGCAAGACGCTTCATATCAAGGCTCTGGCTCTAGGAGACCTTAATAAAGCTGGTCAGAGAGAGGTGTTCTTTGAACTCAATGGTCAGCTGAGATCTGTCTTGGTCAAAGACACAGTCGCCATGAAGGTGTGTTTCTGGATTTTTTTTGTTTTGTTTTGTTTTTCTTTCTTTTTCTTTTAGTGAAACTTTGAACCAGCTGCTTGAGGGTGGAATGACAGGACTTAAAACATGTAAATGATGTAAACAAATTTGGTACAGATTTTATGAGCCACATCCAGTGTCCTGACAGCAGTATTGTCAAGATGACAGTGTTTGTACAGATTTTACTATCACATGAAACCAGCCATTAGTTTTATAGTTTTAGTTATAGCTTTTATTTCTATTTTCTGTCTAGTGTAGTTTTCCCACGCATTTTCTAGTTTCAGTTTATTTAACTTGTTTTAGTGTGTTAGGCTGCCATAGTTAATGTGCTAAATGATATTTGTTAATGGATATTTAATGTGTAGCTTTCATATGTAACTCCATACTGTATGTACGTGTTAAATTTCCCAGTATATTCTAGTGTTATTGCTGTCTAGTGGCATTGTTATGTTTTCAAGATTTTAACACGTGGAGATATATATATATATATATATATATATATATATATGTGTATATATATATATATGTATGTATGTACACAGTACTGTGCAAAAGTCTTAGGCCACTAGTATTTTCACCAGCTAAAAAATGGTTTAAAGTAAGTTATTTCTATCTTTTGCTGTAGTGTGTCAGTAAAAAATATCAGTTTACATTTCCAAACATTCTGTTTGCCATTAATTGTAATAATCTAGTGAGATTTTTGTTTGCACAAGGAGTCTGACAACAGCCAGTGCTCCGCACAGACATGTGATCTCACCATCATCCAGTCTGTCTCTGGAATGACATGAAGAACTGAAAAACTGAGACAGACTAAATCCAGAAGAACTGTGGCAACATCTCCAAAATGTTTTAAGTAACCTACCTGCAAAGCTACCTGAAAAACTATGCACAAGTGCACATAGGGCAAAAGCTGCTTTAAACGCAAAGGATGGTCACATCAAATGCCTATTTATTTTAGTTAATAGAAGCTCATTGATAAAGAAAATCTATTTATGACATTGTTTTTGACAGCATCCTCATTTTATGTGCCTAACTGTCTAAAAATTTTAACAGTACTGTAGCTTTGTAGGTGTAGGTCTCTTAAAGCATCTTGGAGATGTTGCCACAGTTCTTCTGGATTTAGTCTGTCTCCGTTTTTTCTGTTTCTTAAGACAGACTGGATTGAATGATGGAGAGATCACATCTCTGTTTGCACAAGGAGTCTGACAACAGCCTGTGCTCCATACAAAAATCTCACTGGATTATTATAATTAATGGCAAAATGAATGTTTAGAAATGTAAACTGATATTTCCTACTGTCACACTACAGAAAAAGACTGACTTTAACTGACTTTAAACCATTTTTTAGCTGATGAAAATACTAGTGGCCTAAGACTTTTGCACGGTACTGTATATATGTGTGTATATATATATATATATATATGTGTATATATATATATATATATATGTGTGTGTGTATATATATATATATATATATATATATATATATATATATATATATATATATATATATATATATATATATATATATATATATATATATATATATATATATATATATATATATATATATATATATACATATATATATACATACATATATAACAAGTGTGTGTGTGTGTGTGTGTGTGTGTACTTGTTTTTGCTACAAATGTCCCCACAAGGACACTAAAACCTGAAATTTTTGACATTGTGGGGACCGGCCTGCAATCGCAACCAGCCAGCATAAAAACTATAGAAGTCCCCCACAATTCACAAAAACAAATGAACGTGTGTGTGTGTGTATATATATATATGTATACAGACACATATATATTTTTTTTTTTTTGAAAGAAGTCTCTTCTGCTCACCAAGCCTGCATTTTGATCCAAAGTACAGCAAAAACCGTACCATTCTGAAATATTTTTTTAAATATTTAAAATAACTTTTCTATTTTAATGTTTTAAAATGTAATTTATTCCTGTGATTTCAAAGCTGAATTTTTGGCATCATTACTCCAGTTAGATGGTCCTTCAAAAATCATTCTAATATTTTGCTGCTAAAAAAAACATGTATTGTTATTATGATGTTGAAAACAGCAGAATTGTTTCAGGTTTATTTGATGAATAGAAAGTTCAGAAGAACAGCATTTATCTGATATAGAAATCAGAAAAGAATTCTTTAAAAAAAAAATGTGATTAAGCCATTTGCGTTGCAGCACCCATGTCACTGTACCCATAATTTGTGTCCTCATAAACCATACATACCAGAACACACACACAACTTACAATATTCAGCATGGCTGTATTTCTTGGCAATAGTTGGTTAAATGCAATGTGTAAATAAAACCATTACCCCTGCTGACCTGAATCAATATTCTTGTATTCGTAGGAGATGCATTTCCACCCTAAAGCCCTGAAGGACGTTCGCGGACAGATTGGAGCTCCCATGCCTGGCAAGGTGGTGGAGGTGAAAGTGAAGCAGGGCCAGAAGGTGGAGAAAGGACAACCGCTCTGCGTTCTCAGCGCCATGAAGATGGAGACGGTGGTGAACTCGCCGCTCTCCGGCATCGTGGCTAAGATCTACGTGACCGCCGACAGCACTCTGGAAGGAGACGACCTTATTCTGGAGATCACCGAATAGATATCATGAAGGCCAACAGCAGGGAACATAAACACCACCACTGCCAATCCCTGCAAGGCCCTCACACATGCAAACACACACAAACACACACATACACACACTCAGTTACATACAAAGTTTAACATCTTTTAGAAGCAGCACGCATTAAGGGAGAAAAGTTGAGCTTATTTTTACGAAATCTCAATGAATCTGAAAACGTTTTTACTTTCGACTTTAGTGTCAATGTGCTTCTGCAATCCTCAATCACTGTTTAATTTATACGTGATAAGGATGTGAGCTAGTGTTAAGATGTTGACAGAAATGTTTGTCAGTCTTTAATTAGTATTAATGAATGTAGTGAAAACGAAAAGATTTACACTGAAAATAAAACGAGCAATAAATTAATGACAGAAAGAGACTTAATTAGATGCATTCCTAATCATGTTAAATATTGCACACAGATGTTTCATCACTTTGGTCATGATAGTTTACATAAACTCAAAGCACTATGACTGGAAAAAAAATCTCAAAAAATCATGCACAATCCTTCCCTTACATATAAACGTCTTATGGCACAGAGTATCTTACTTGAATTACCAAGCGAAATTCAATTTATTTGAAGACAAATGGCCCAATGTTCTGACCAATGGCCTAGACTGCTTTGTCGCTGGAAAAATAAGTGCAAGAACAGATCCGACCTCGTCTCCTGAGTCTTTCACTTGAGCTGTGCATCATGTAAAGGTGGAGAATAGTTACCCAGGTGGTTTGGACTGAAGTGAGCTCTATTGAGGCCAACGAGGATCGATGACTCTATATTCAAGAGCACTTATAGACTCCGCAGCAGCTTTGGGGCACATAGAGTTGGAGCACAGGCTTTATAGGGGAACGTCATTTTCCCAGGGCGCATCTAGTGCTTGTGTTCCAATTCCTCTTTTAATGTGAATTTATTTCACTGTCCTGTTACATTCCCCTTAGCAGCAGATGTCTCACGGCTGCTGTAGTGACACCGAACGGCGTTATTCTCTAATTTCCCTTGTTGAACACGATTGATATAATTCGTAATAGATAATGAGAGGTTTTATTCAACGGCATTCGAGTAATTGAAAGCACTCAGCCTGAAATCTACGAGACGCGCGGCTGTTGCGGCAAAAGAGGTCCATTGGGGTGCGTCTGAAATGGTTTTAACAGTCTTGACTCTAAGTAGACCAATTCTTCACGAGGACCAATAGCTGCAACGTTGATATTTTCTCATCGTTTATTATAACATCCCAAGGTGGAAACTGGAGCGTGTGAATCGTATAGGCTTATAAATGTGATGATCGTCCCTTCAAACGGATGTTGCCATTAAAACAGAGCTAATGCTGTTTAGATGTAGATTTTAGAGCACAATCGTCTATCTCATCACCACAGTCATATTTGAGATTGTTCCTTTGTGTTATTTGACTAATACATCTCAGTTTACACGAGCACAGCACAAAGGAGTTTATTTGAGAGGCACAAAACTAGGAGGTTTGTTGGGAGAGGGAAGCTTATTGTTGGTGTTTGGACTTTTAAAATCTCTGGAGAAGCGTTCGATGTTATCAGCTCTGGCAGTGCAGTCAAGTCAGCGACCCTTTCTGAGAGTTTTTGAGTTGAGAAGTGGTTGATGCTTGGCTTTGTTTCATGCCGCCAATATAACAATGCAGTATTTATCAAAGTTGTTGTTAAATGGGTCATGCGTCTTAATATAGCATCATACGTTGTTGATGCATAGGTACTTGGCACATTGTTAATTCAAACTGTTGAAATTTTACAGGGTAAATATTTCTGTGCATAGATTATGTCACTGTGTTTGAAACTGGGGAGTGTTCTGAAGGGAATTGGAACTAATCTGTGTGACATTTCAGATCTGATGCCTTTAATAGCATTCGTTATCTTTCCATTTGAATGTCTGTTTTTCTGTGAAGTTCATCTCTTTCGATCTGTTTTGATAATGAGAAAATAACATATGCAAATACTAATGCACCATACCCTTGTGTGTGTCTTATTTTAGCTTTGAAAAATGTTGGAGAAAAAATATATATAAATAAAATGACGATAACAGACTGTCTACTGTGTCCTGTTTGATGTTTTAGCATTTTGTGCATTTAAATCAATAATTTAGCATGTTGGGATGCAATTGACCCTTTGCAGAATCTGCCATAAAACGATATACTTTTCAACCACAAATGCTTGTCTTGAACTAGTTCTGTGAATGCATGACTTGATGCATTATGTAATTACACTGGAAAGGTCACGCACGTAGTGTACTTCGTTTCAAAATGGTAGGGCAGGGCGAAAAACTCCATCTCATTTTCTCCTCCAGCTACAAATTCGTCCAACGTTGTTGTTTTACCTTTTTTGTAGCTAGTGCAAGACAAGCATTTGTGGTTAAAAAGTATAGATATTTTATTTTATTTTAAGAAAATGACATTGTTTTGCTAGATAAGACCCTTATTCCTCACCTGCTTTTAAAGCTGCATTGAAACTGAAATTTGGACCTTCAACCCACTGGCCACCATTGAAGTCCACTACAGAGGGTTTGCACTTACATCGCGGTTTGGTCAGTTACCCAGATGCGCCGCCATATTTATTGGTGATACTCGGATGTAAACAACTGCATGGATTGCATGGTTAATGTACTACTGAATACATTGTTTTGCTAATTTATGCTGTCTAAACCACGGAAAAGATGTGTGGAAGCTGTTAAATGATACAGAAAAGGACACAAGAAGGGCACAAAATGTTGACAAACTAAAGTTAACAGGTGGTAAAGATACATACGAGCAGTATTAATTAAGATATTAGCCTAATATTTCACCTACCTGACTGGAAACGATAAGAACAAACACAAATGTTGTCAAGATTCTTGCCCTGGAAATCCTGGTTCAGTTTGGCCAACCACAAATGCCTTTTGTTCCACAGACAGTTTTTTTTTTTGCACTATTCTCCTTGATTTGTTAGAACTTTTAGCAGTCTACAGTACTCCAAATGTTTTTCCCGGTCTAATCAATTTGTAGAGCCTAAAACATTTTCAGCAGCAACATTCAGCAAAATATGCGAATTTCATTTGGTTCAGTGGCAATGTTTACATTCAGTGTTGCCAATATGGCTGACTGATGACGCGTCATGAAAACAAAAACCAGGGGCCTCATTTATCAGCGGTGCTTAGAAAAGGTTCTATGTTTAGTTCTTATATTTACATACGTTTCTATATATAAGTACAAGTTGGAAGATCTCACACTTCGCCTGAAACTGTTCTTATGCACTCATTAAGCACACATCTGTGCATACCCACTGTTGATAAATGAGGGCTCTGGAATGTTTTCCTTAAAAACCTTATTTCTTTTCGACTGAAGAAAGACATGAACATCTCAGATGGCATAGTGGCAAGTAAATTATCAAGATTTTTTTTTTTTCAAAGTATCATTTAAACTTGAAAAATGGTGTGTACTGACGTCTTTCCGTGGCTGAAATATTCATTCATATTTACTAAGTGCTTTAACTAGTAAATATGACAAGATGATTGCTTCACGTCCCGCTCGAACTGAGGCGCTACAGCGATGTCACGACACATCAAAGAGCCACAAAACAATATTTATTGGTTGAGTTTCTTACAAGACAAAATTTGAAAGCTGAGACTTTGTTTCAGTCCAACAGTGACCTACCCTGTCTTGTCTATCGACGCATTGTGTGTGTCCTCTTTGCCCCACAATTTCACTACGTGATGTGTGGCGTGAGAGCGGCATGGCTTGTTGGATAGTCAATATACATGTGAATATGTGAACCACAATGTAAAAATAGCTTGCCACGATGCTATTATGAGTCAGTGTTTAAGTGGGTTCCATTCAAATCAATATCTGTGATCCTGTGATCTCACGTGCCGATGGCATCACATGCCTCCAATAAACGTTGCTTATTGATCGTCCGTCCGCCTGCTACAGTACATGTGGCTGGGAGAAACCGTCTGTATAATGGAACAGATAGAATAATATAAGATCCATCATGTGAATAATTAAGTTCATTAGCTTCTTTGAGGATTATGATAAGGGATAGTCAGCCTGCCAAGGATACTGCTGACTGATGGCTCCATATTGGTGCGCTTGTGGCAAAATGGGGTATAGGATTGTGAGATAATGTAGGAGTGATGGATGAAGCTCCCCTGTGCATCCATATGCTCGTTCTATTCTGGCAGCAAGTGCGGGTGAGTTGATTGGCTCAGCTGATGGATTGATATCTGTGGATGAAGCTCTGCAGGGTTTGTTTTTTATGTTGGTCAGCCTCAAATCTGATGGATCTCGTGTTGACAGTGGGGGTGTTTAATTGGAGGAAGAATGACTCAGAAGCATTAAACAAAACCTAATTTTAGAACTGTGCTTTTCAATTGAGACACATCAGAATGACCCAACTGGAGGTGTGAATATGGCATATGTCCTTGTAAAAGCACAGTGGATTATATAAGTCTTTATTAGCTCCACTTCAGGATCAGAGAGTTTAACTTGTGTCATCTCGCAGTTATTCCGACACTTTGGCAGTCTTATCAGCGGATGTACAAATCAATGTTCTTCGCCCGTGCCTGTCGATCCCACAATCTTATTTTCATTGCTCAGCTTTCATCTCTTCTTTTATTTTTTTAGCCTCTCGTTTTTTCACACTCTCTCGACTTCACGGTTTCCTGTCTGTTTCTCTTGGTTTCTTCCCTAGTCTTTTATCACTATAACCCTGAAGGCCGCAAGATTATTCCACGCTCCTTCCGGCTGTTAGAGCTCTGTTTAAGAAGGTTATCGTGTATTCAAGGAAAGTATTGGAGTCGTTGTCTGGACCTGGCTGTAGGTACAGTGATGAATTAGATATGAATATTCACAGTCTAGTCCTGTCACTCTGTAATACCACAGTGTCACAAAATATTCATAAGCTCTATGTAATTCTGGCCTTAGGGTTATCCTACACATCCCTCTTGCATAGTCTCAAATAAGGCACAGTCAATAAAGGAGTCGCCCTGCAATGCTACTTTCCAGAAGGCTTGTTTTGCTGGTCTTCAAAATGTGCATACTTTCCTGTCTCATGTCTCGGTATTTATAGAGTAGGTAAACAAAACCCATATGACAGATGTACTGCTGAAATTTTGAAGGATGCAGCCAGTGGATGCTTCGCTATCCCATAAGACCACAGAAGCTGAAAAACTGTCAGATTTTGTTGAAAAACAATTTGGTGGAAAAACTGGGAACTCTTTTAAAGTGTAAATGCCAAGAAAGGTGTTGCTCATGGTTATGTTTTACTTATTTAACCCCTCGTGTATACAATATTTTATTATTTTCCCAAACTTAAAGGGTACATCAGATGCCCATTTTCCACAAGTTTGATTCTTTAGGGTCTTCATGAAATGTCTGCAACATACTTTCTTTGGTTAAAATTCCTCAATGGTTGTGTAAAACATCTCCCTTTTTACCTGGTCAAAAACAACTCTGTTTACAGCGACCTGTTTCAGTGCATGTCTCTTTAAATGATAATGAGCTACTGCTTAGTCCCGCCCCTCTCTTCCATTTTATAAAAAAAAAATTCTGTTATTCTGTGGCGCATTACTATTAAAAACAAATGAATCCACTGTGTCATCAGTGGCTCCAATGTCGGGAGAAAATGAAGACTTGTGTGTTCACTTTTATACCAACTACAAAACACCTGCATTGCATACAAGACACTGTTGCTAGAGAAGCTCGAGCAGAGTAAATGGTGAACAGTGTACAACTGGCTGAGGACAGTCCGTCAGCAGTCGTGGGCAGGGCCTGAGCAGTATGACATCATACTGCTCAGAAAATCAAAACGGCTTGTGTTGTAATGCAGTGCTTACTGTTACCTGCTTACCTGAAAATGGTCTATTAAAAGTCAATGGGCAAGGGAAGGCAAGTGAAACGCTGCCTCCTGCTATAACTTTAACTACTGGTGTCATTGTTAGACAGTAGCTGTGTTTCCATCATCCTGTTTTTAAGAAATGAGTAGTGAAAATGCCAAAATCCCAAAAAAACATCCCTTAATTTGTAAAAAAAAGTTTTTGCACTCCCTTGAGGTGGTTGAGGTGAATTGTGCAAAAAAGGGTTAATGCAGATGATGGGAGATGAAAACGCATTTTTCTAATAAATTCCTCCATGCGCACCAAAAAAATCATGTGACTTTGTGCTATGGGACGGGATATCTTGACTTACTAGCGGATCGATCTCATTGTACAGAATCTGAAATGTTAGCCTGATAGCACACGTACATCTCGGACACGTCTATTTGATGTCTGCATTTACATCTGCAAGACGTAGTTTGCTCATCTGCAATATGTTGGACGTTTCCTATCAGATGTCAAACAGACGTCTATTAGATGTCTTTAAAGGGGTCATTGGATGCCCATTTTCCACAAGTTGATATGATTCTTTAGGGTCTTAATTAAAAGTCTATAATATACTTTGGTTAAAAATTCTCAATGGTAGTGTAAAACAACACCCTTTTTATCTTGTCAGAATGAGCTCTGCAAAAATCAACCCATTCTGAGGGATTGTTCCTTTAATGAGCTCTGAGCTCGCCCCGCCCCTCTCTTCTCTCTGTGGAGTGACGAGCCTGTTTACTTTTACTAGCACCTTATTAGGAAGGGTGATTGCAGAGATTCATAAAAGAAAAACCTTATACTTACTTGTGCTGTAGGTGAAATAGATCACAAATGATTTGCACAAACATAGACACATTTATGTAGATCGGGAGGCGCATTCCCTTTTACAAACAAACATAGTCTACTGCATCTTCAGTGGCTCAGATGTTGAGAGTAAATGACCACCACTATGCTCATTATTACATCCAGTAACACAACACCTCAATCGCTCAATCGGAGATACTCTTGTCTAACTTTCATCCCTACTCCAGCATCGAAACAATGGAGGTCGGACTGTTCCTGATGATTTAAGGCGGGTCTGTCAATCAACGTGGGAGCGGCCTCTGTCGGTGTGATGCCAGGCATCTGAGAATGGCTCAATTTTAAAAAAAATTATTTACAGATTCATTAAAAACCACTGCATGGATTTTTTTCATTATAGGGTAGATGTGTATATAGACTGCCAACACACATTAATGTTCAAACAACACGTAAAAGTGAACTTTGCATCCGATGGCCCCTTTAAGATGTTTATGCTTTAGAATGTATGTAAAACTGACATCTTACAGACGTCTGCCAGACGTTTGTACACAGCAGATGCTTTTCAGATCAAGAGATCTTTAACAGACATCTTGCAGACGTACATGTGCCGTCTGGGTATGGTCATTATGAAATGCCTGAGCAAAGTCTGTCGTCAACCCTGGTAGCACACATACATCACAGAGACGTCAGAGACGTCTATTTGATGTCTGCATTTACATCTCGAAGACGTTTTTTTTTTAGAGCATTTGCTCATCTGCAACACGTCTATAGGACGTTTCCTCTTTAGATGTCAAATAGACGTCTATTAGATGTCTTTAATATATTTATGATTTAGAATGTATGTAAAACTGACATCTTGCAGACGTCTGTCAGATGTTCGTACACAGCAGACACTTTCCAGATCAAGTGATCGTTAACAGACATCTCTGTGTTCCCAAACAGCAGGCTTCTGCCTCCGAAAGCAGTGACCACATTTATTGTGTTTCGTCTGCTCTTTATGAGGTGCAAGTAATTTATTATATATGAAAATTATTATATTTAATGGCTTCTCCTACCTTTTTTGTGATATTCAGTGCTTTTTTTTTAGGAAGTGACTATTCCCAGATAGCACACATACGTTTGCAAGATGTCTGTTAAAGATCTTTTGATCTGGAAAGCATCTGCTGTGTACAAACGTCTGGCAGACGTCTGTAAGATGTCAGTTTTACATACATTCTAAATCACAAACATCTTAAAGACATCTAATAGACATCTATATGACATCTGATAGGAAACGTCCAATAGACATATTGCAGATGAGCAAACTATGTCTTGCTGATAAACGCAGACGTCAAATAGACGTCTCCGAGATGTACGTGTGCTATCAGGGTTTTGTTCTCTTCAACTCATTGGATGGAAATGGTGCTTATTCGCAAAAATGTTTTATGTGATATTCCAATAAGTTAAATTTACAAGTTCGGATGGAAACCTGACTACAGGCACTAACAAAAATAGTGATTTATACACTTTTTAAAGTTGTATTTTGTTATTTTTGCACTGTTGTTTTTCAGCCGTTGAGTATTTTCTCATTCAGTTTTTGTGGAGGCACCTTCTCCTTTGCCTTCTTGTTAGAAAATGCCCCTTCTGAAAAGTGAGGGAGTCGCATAATAAACTATGAGCCTTTCCCAGTACCCATATTTGCAGTCTTGGCACCTTAAAGTACATGTCTCAGGTCTGAAAAATGCCAAAGCTCAGTGCCCTTAGCACACACTAAATTCACATTCATTATGCTCTTGAACTTGCATGGCCTGAAATCATGAGATGTTTAGACGAACTTTCAAATAAAAAACTTGAAATTAATTACATAGTGCTGCACATTGTATTGTTGCCGAGATGCATGTATATTTTGCTAAACATTTGCAACTACTGTTCATCACTTAATTAGATTCACAAATAATAAATTGTCATCACATGGGAAAAACTGAAAAGGCATTTAAAAGTTTATTTTAAAGGGGACCTATTATGCAAAAATCACTTTTAGTAAACACAGTTGTGTGGCCGCAGTGTGTGAAAATAACCAGCCTATAATGGTAAAAATTCACCCACTTATTTTTTATAATCCCAATAAATCATAAACCGTCTCTCTGAACAAGCGATTACAGATTTCTCCATACGTACACGTCATCGTAGGGAAAAAGTCCTGCCCATTTGTGACGATCTCTGCCCTATTAGCATAGACACAGCCCTGAGTGAGAAGCAGCAGTCCGCCATTACTGGAGAAATACAATGTCAGCAACAAAGAGGCATTACAAGTGTTATGTTTTGGGATACAGCAACGAACGTAAGAGTCTCCATAGACTCCCTCCATCAGAGTCGAAGGAAATGTCCCAGAAGAAATTCAGTAAAGTCCCTTATTATGTTTAGGGATCAATACCAACACTTCATGCGTGAACGTCAGCTCCAGACAAAGTAAGCATCACGTGGTTTTTTTTCCAAATTGCCTTTCTGAAAATGCGTCTTGGCAAGCTACCATTGTCTCTGCCTGTTTTCACTGATGCTGCCTTCACGTGCTACCAGAATGATCATAAATAGGAATGTGGTAATCAAAAATTGCATATGAAAGCAATGTGAAGCCGACCGTTTGAATTTGTCACAAGAGGGACTTGTGATTATGAGTGGGATAAAGTTTGTGACAGCACGTGATGGCACAATGAAGACAGCTATGTTGCTATTTTTATCGCACTGTGCTCCCCGTCTGTGATTCATAAATGTGCATTTATTATGCACATTAGAACATGACTTTTAACCCAATTCTGATTCAAATTTCGAGTGACTTTTTCAGTGCATGAGATCGTCTTGTTTTCTTTCTGCTGGCTCTTGAAGCTCCGCCCTCTTCTGAAAAGGTGGCTGGGGGCACCAGCTCATTTGCATTTAAAGGAACAAACATAAAAACGGTGCGTTTTGAGCTAAAACTCTACATACACACTCTGGGGACATCACAGACTTATTTTACATCTTGTAAATAGGGGCATAATAGGTCAATTTTAAAGTGCATAATATCAAAAATCATAATGTCTAAATTAAGCTCTGTAAAAACAAGATTCCACCACACTGTAAAAAATGCAAATGCGTATTTTCCAGTTTACGAAACATTTTGAGCCTCAACTACTACAAAATGCTCTTTTCTTGAAACGGCATAAAAACTCTTGTCAGAACTCTTAAGAACTCTTGTTAAAGCATGAATAAATGATGCAGTTACTGTAATAGGATTATTGTTGTGCTGTTTTCCGACTCAATTTAAACTTTTTGTTGTTGTTTTGCCATTACTGATAGTTATTTGTTCCACTGTGATGTAAAGAGCTCGTCTTTTTAACATTTGTTGATTGCAACCGTTCTTGAGCAGTGTTTTCCCTGAATCCCCCTTCCCCCCTTGAAGGTCAAATTAATTGTATTTAATTTTATTTTCTATACATTAATAAGACAAAATAATAAGACAATCAGCTTTGCATGAACAAACTAATTTATGCTGGCTAAACAAAGCATCTTTACTGAGAAAAGACTATTGTTAAGAGAACTCAAAAGTCTTACTGCATCAAATTACCCTACTTTTTTAAGTTTTTCTCAACTATTTTTTGCAGTGCATCGGGCACTCAGAAGTTCTACACACAACTGCATTCTTCACGTCTATATAGATCGCAAACATCATACGGCCCTACATGGGTACATGGGCCCTATGTCATTTTGGCTCATGGATATTAATTAGGTTGTGTGGTGTTCAGCCAGCTGATTGGCTGAAAAACGTACAAGTGGGCGCTAGTCACATTGCGACTAAGCAAAATGAAACTTTTTGGAAAAAGTCTAAAAGTTCATAAGTGGTCGAGAGGTAAGTTGTTTATCAGTTTCAGTGTAAGCCTATACTATAAAAGACAAGTTTGAGAATTCGGGCACAGCCTCTGTGTTTTATCACGACCTTCGTGGTTTTCTGGGAGTTCTTCAAAATCCATCAGTGAGATAACGGCTGCTCACCATCTGTCTGCCTAAAGATCTGACACTGCCTCGCAGCTCTTCGGCCACGTCTCACGGTCTATCTGTCTGTCCCTCACGCGGCTGTCTCTCTTATCTGAGTCAGTGATGTGTTGGAGCTGTGAGGAAGGTGATTATGGAAGTCTGCGTGCGTGTTGGAGTGAAATTCAGGTTGTTTCCTCTCATCCTCGGGGGCAGCTGGCAGCAGAGTCCACTCATCCATCCCTGCACTGGTAGGCCGGCAGCTCTTGTACCGCTGGGAGTAGAACAAGCTGTTTGAGACCGGGGCTCGACTCTTGGTCTTGCTCTCCCTTGCCAGTCCACTTCTCGTGTTCATTTGGAGTTGTGCCTTGTCATCATTATTTGTTTGACTTACACTATTCTGGTGTTCATTTGATCGGAGGGCTTGGGAGTCAAGGCAGGGGGCCTCTACTCAGTGGAGTGCAAATGCCTAATTGGCTTCATTTGTGTGGCTTGAATATGCAGCCATTTGCTTAATTTTCCTAGTGAGTGTACAGTCCAATTTGCGAGCCTTGTTTATACTGCCTTATGAAAGAGGAGCTCTCACTGTGATGAGAGTATAATGGCAGTCTGATTGGAAAAGGTCACACCTTGCGCATTAATGCCGCCTCACCCGAGATACGGCGCACACAAGTGGGAGCTATCGGCAGAGATTCGGTAAAAGGTGTTTGATTGCTCTGTAATTCCTTGGGCTACAGATTCGTGGTTTATTTTAGAAAGCTCTTGTCACAGGGATCAGGATATGCTACAAGCAGAGCAAGCACCAACAGGGTTAGGGTTTGGACTAGATGAGGGTCCGGGAACCCCGGGGGCACAGTAGAGGGTCTGTGGAAGATTTGAGAGGGGAAAAATAGTTTAACTGTGTAACTGCTTTGGAATAATATATATAGTGGAAAACATTGTACAAATGAAGAGTTTATTTGCAAAAACAGATAACTCTGTTTTTAACAATTTTCAAGAATCATGTTTTTTCATTGTGCAATTAATCTCAGTGAAACCGCAGTTGGGTTGTTTTGATATAAAGTAAAAATACCTAAAAAATACAGCTAACTAAAACAATAAAAACATGATTAATAAAAAAAAACATGATTTTTGAACATTTTAAAAAACTGAGTTTTCTGTTTTTGCAAATAAACTCTTTAAGTAAATGTATTAATAAATAATAAATATTATTAATTAATAAATATAATAAATATTATAAATTAAATTATTTAATAATAATTCATTAAAAACACTAAATGTATTTAAACTACTAATGCTATTTATTAAATATATTTACAATTAAATGAAAAAAGACATTTGTAATTAATATTATAGAACTATTTAACAGTATTATTTAAAAATTATTAAGGTCAACATAAAATTAAAAATCACCCTATTTACCATAAAAATCTCTTTGTTTATTCTCTATATTCTCTCTCTATATATTTTTAAAATGCATGTTAGATTGTGTAATTTGTATTAAATTAAATTAAATTAAAATATAAATGAATTTAAGTGAACATACTGAAGTGATCTTACTGTGAACAATTCATCCATGTATGTTTTATTTTATTTTTAAATAAAAAAAAAGTTAATTTAAAATAAAATATAAATGAATTAAAGTGAATAAAAATACAAAAGTTTAAATATTATTACATTATTTAATGCAATAAATGAAATTAAAATATAAACAAATATTAGTAATTTTAAATATTATTACATTATTTAATATTAAGTCAGAAAGAAATGTGTTATAAAATTATGTTATAGATCTTAAACAATTAATCTATGTATGTTTTGTTTTGTTTTATTTTAGGATTTTATTTTATTTTAAAATCAAATCAAATTAAACAAAATTAATTTAAGTGAATATATTTTTTTAAATATTATTACATTATTTAATATTATTAAAGTCGACATGAAATAAAATTTCACCCCATCACTCTAAATTACCTCAAATTTTTTTTCTAAATGAATGTTATAGATCGTACTGTGAACAGTTCATCTATGTATATTTTGTTTGATTTTATTTTTTTAAATTATTATTTTACCTTCAGTTTTTTAATCCATGTATAATCTGTTTACTCCATTTTAATCCATGTATATGTTTTATTGTATTATATTTTATCTGTTTTATTTTTAAATATTATTACATTATTTAATGTTATTTAAGTCTGCAAAAAGATCTTACTGTAAACCATTAATCTGTTTTGTTTTATTTTATTATTTCATTTATTTAAAAATAAAATTAAAAGAATCAAAATTAATTTAAGTGAATAATTTTTTTTTTAAATATTATTACATTATTTAATATTATTAAAGTCAGCATGAAATAAAATTTCACCCTATTACTCTAAATAATTATAAAAAAATATATTTTTTTTTTTTTTTTTTTTTTTTTTTTTTGCGCGGAATACATAGATCTTACTGTGAACAATTCATCCATGCACATTTTATTTTATTTTATTTTATTTTGAGTCCAATGTCCTCATCTTAAATATAAGATATAGAACCAAGTTTCCGTCCTACTTTTTCCCCAATAATCCTTTTGCACTCATTCGTACATCACAACTTTTTTTTTATCACGACTTTAAATAAAATGATCACTAAAGGGTTCGGGCTGTTAAAATAGCAGTGGCCACAGGGCCTGCAAGGTACAGTCGCACTGGATACTTTGGGCCATGAAGGGTATTTCAAAAGCACCGAAGCAGATCAGTTCCTTCGTGGACCAAATTATTTCTCAAGATCTTGAAGAGGACATCATCAGCACCCTTATTACCACGAAGGTCACAGAAGTCACTATGCTTCCTGCACCAGCCCAGTAAATTCGCTCTCTCTCACCAATGCGATTTTACACTTTTATCATGAGCTACTCTTATCTGATTAGTTACCGTCTGCTTTAGGCCGCATTGGTTCACTGCAACAGGAACATGAACCATATTACAGATCCAACATCACCTGTGTCTAATCAATGACCTGTACAGCTCCATTACTCTCAATAACTACCAACGACCTTCCTCTGTAATACTGCCTTTATTTACTCCTCACTGAAACCTTTAGCACTGTCTAGCAAGTCTGACTCTATTTTCTCAAGAACATGTGCTCAAACATCTTCTCATTTTTTCAATTGCGTATGCATTGTATTTACACAGTCTGTCTGTTGTTACATTTGCTGAAGGCATTTTACATGTTCTGATTAGTCTGGAAATTGAACAAAACAAATTACTAAAGCACTTCAACATACCCGCCAGTATAAATAACTCTTGTTCTGGACTGTTACATTATTTCGCCATACAGAGAGAGAGAGAGAGAGAGCACATTCAGCTGCCAGACAGGATTTTATGTGGTTGCTTTCATTAAAATTCATCACTCATGACTCCAGAACTTGATTAGTCATTCGCAAAGATTTGTTTGTGTTGAAAGGGTCATCACCAGCTAGCTCGCGCTTCACAGTGTTTGGGAAAATATGTATTTCAGCATTGTTGAGATGATGTATATGCACAATATGAATACAAGAAGAAGAAGAAGAAACATAATGCATAATGCAATAAAGTGCAGCAATAAGGTTACGGAAGTAAAAATCACATTCACATCTTCATAGAGGCATTGATTTTTAACAATAAAACTAATATATAAGGCTTTCAAAATAGACTCGCTGCGAGCTCCAAGAATGTTAAGTAATTCATTGAAAAATACAGTGAATACGCTTCCAACAATCCAGTCTGTCTACACAAACTACTTATTTAGAAACTACTTATATTTGTATTTAACCTTTATTCCCCAATAAACTTAGAATATGTATACTTTTACACAATGACTGTAATCATTGTATTATTATATTGGACCATAGTTTTGGGTTGATTACTATAGTTCATTCCCTCATTAAAATCTTGTTTATTTTATTTTATTTTATTTTATTTTATTTTATTTTATTTTATTTTATTTTATTTTATTTTATTTTATTCCAACCACTTGTCCTATTTGGAGTCATGTGTTTATTTACAATTTATTTACAATGACTGTAATCAGTTTTTTATTTTGGACCATACTTTTGGTTTGATTACTACAGTTCATTCCTTCATAACATTATTGTCCATTTTATTTTTTAATTTTATTTATTTTATTTTATTTTATTTTATTTTATTTTTTATTTTATTAGTTCACAATTCTTGTATACTCCATGTATTTTTTTTAAATATTTTATTTTATTAGTTCATTCCCTTATTACATTCTTGTACATTTTATTTATTTCATTTATTTATATTTTAAATATTTTATTGTATTGTATCCCAACCACTTGTCCTATGTAGCGTTGTTTTTTTAAAATTTATTTTATTTTATTTTATTAGTTAATTCACTTATTACATTCTTGTACATTTTTTTTATTTTATAGTATTTTATTTTATTTTATTAGTTAATTTCCTCACTTTTACACTTTTATTATTTTATTTTATTTTATTTCAACCATTTCATTATTTGTTTATTTACTATTTATTTACAATGACAGTAATCAGTTTTTTATATTGGACCATAGTTTTGGTTTAGTTCATTCCCTCATTAAATTCTTGTACATTTTATTTATTTCATTTATTTACATTTTAAATATTTTATTTTATTGTATCCTGACCACTTGTCCTATGTAGGGCCTTGTGTTTTTTTATTTATTTTATTAGTTAATTCCCTCATTACATTCTTGTACATTTATTTTATTTTATTGCATTATTATTATTTTTTTTTTATTTTTTACTTTATTTTATTTCAACCACTTCTATACAGGGTCATGTGTTTATTTACTATTTATTTACAATGACAGTAATCAGTTTTTCATGACATTCTTGTACATTTTATTATGTTTTTTTTATTTTATTTTATAGTATTTTATTTTATTAGTTCATTTCCTCACTTTTACACTTTTATTTTATTTTATTTTATTTTAACCACTTCTATACAGGGTTATGTGTTTATTTACTATTTATTTACAATGACAGTAATTAGTTTTTTTTTTTTTTTTTTAACTGGACCATAGTTTTGGTTTGATTACTATAGTTCATTCCCTCATGACATTCTTGTACATTTTATTATTATTTTCTTTATTTTATTTTATAGTATTTTATGTTATTAGTCTATTTCCTCACTTTTACACTTTTATTATTTTATTTTATTTCAACCATTTCTATACAGGGTTATGTGTTTATTTACTATTTATTTACAATGACAGTAATCAGTTTTTTATATTGGACCATAGTTTTGGTTTAGTTCATTCCCTCATTAAATTCTTGTACATTTTATTTATTTCATTTATTTACATTTTAAATATTTTATTTTATTGTATCCTGACCACTTGTCCTATGTAGGGCCTTGTGTTTTTTTATTTATTTTATTAGTTAATTCCCTCATTACATTCTTGTACATTTATTTTATTTTATTGCATTATTATTATTTTTTTTTTTATTATTTTACTTTATTTTATTTCAACCACTTCTATACAGGGTCATGTGTTTATTTACTATTTATTTACAATGACAGTAATCAGTTTTTCATGACATTCTTGTACATTTTATTATGTTTTTTTTATTTTATTTTATAGTATTTTATTTTATTAGTTCATTTCCTCACTTTTACACTTTTATTTTATTTTATTTTAACCACTTCTATACAGGGTTATGTGTTTATTTACTATTTATTTACAATGACAGTAATTAGTTTTTTTTTTTTTAAACTGGACCATAGTTTTGGTTTGATTACTATAGTTCATTCCCTCATGACATTCTTGTACATTTTATTATTATTTTCTTTATTTTATTTTATAGTATTTTATGTTATTAGTCTATTTCCTCACTTTTACACTTTTATTATTTTATTTTATTTCAACCATTTCTATACAGGGTTATGTGTTTATTTACTATTTATTTACAATGACAGTAATCAGTTTTTTATATTGGACCATAGTTTTGGTTTAGTTCATTCCCTCATTAAATTCTTGTACATTTTATTTATTTCATTTATTTACATTTTAAATATTTTATTTTATTGTATCCTGACCACTTGTCCTATGTAGGGCCTTGTGTTTTTTTATTTATTTTATTAGTTAATTCCCTCATTACATTCTTGTACATTTATTTTATTTTATTGCATTATTATTATTATTATTTTTATTATTTTACTTTATTTTATTTCAACCACTTCTATACAGGGTCATGTGTTTATTTACTATTTATTTACAATGACAGTAATCAGTTTTTCATGACATTCTTGTACATTTTATTATGTTTTTTTTTTTTATTTTATAGTATTTTATTTTATTAGTTCATTTCCTCACTTTTACACTTTTTTTATTTTATTTTAACCACTTCTATACAGGGTTATGTGTTTATTTACTATTTATTTACAATGACAGTAATTAGTTTTTTTTTTTAAACTGGACCATAGTTTTGGTTTGATTACTATAGTTCATTCCCTCATGACATTCTTGTACATTTTATTATTATTTTCTTTATTTTATTTTATAGTATTTTATGTTATTAGTCCATTTCCTCACTTTTACACTTTTATTATTTTATTTTATTTCAACCACTTCTATACAGGGTTATGTGTTTATTTACTATTTATTTACAATGACAGTAATCAGTTTTTTTATACTGGACCATAGTTTTGGTTTGATTACTATAGTTCATTCCCTCATGACATTCTTGTACATTTTATTATTATTTTCTTTATTTTATTTTATTTTATAATATTTTATTTTATTAGTTCATTTGCTCACTTTTACACTTGTATTATTTTATTTTATTTCAGCCACTTCTATACAGGGTTATGTGTTTATTTACTATTTATTTACAATGACAGTAATCAGTTTTTTATAACTGGACCATAGTTTTGGTTTGATTACTATAGTTCATTCCCTCATGACATTCTTATCTATTTTATTATTTTTTATATTATTTTTTTTTATTTATTTTATAGTATTTTATTTTATTAGCTCATTTCCTCACTTTTACACTTTTATTTTATTATTTTATTCTAGTCACAACCACTTGTCCTATGTAGGGTCATGTGTTTATTTTATTTTAAAATTCATTTTAGTTTCAAAACAAACTTTACATGTGATTCATCTCATCTGTTTGGTTCATGAACATTTTTTTTCTCTCCGTGGTGAAAAATACTTTCTGAACCAAGGCCACTGGAAAAAAAAAAGTGCAGTCACTGTTGTGCTCAGTAAGAAGAACATAAGAACTTTTTTAGTAAACATGCTGTACCTGGGAATGTGTTTTTAAATCCTTTGAGGATGAGTCTTTGTGTATTTTGTCCTTCAGGTCAGTATCTGCCCTGCTCATTTTCAGTTCTGCTACAGTAAGGCACAAACATCCAAATGCAAGCACTCAAACAAACACTGAACCTCAATGTAAAGCAGCATTTAATTCTTAAATAAGACATGAACACATTCGAGGTAACATGTAGTCTTCAATTAATTTTAACCAACAATCTGTGATGGCGACATTTGGTAGGCACAGCATGATTACTGCACATCTGCTGAAGCTTGTAATAATTTATTCATTTAAGGTCAAATGTAACACACTCCCACCCATACTTTGAGTCTGTTGTGATTTATTGGGGCAGTAAGAGACACTTGAGGGTGGGGGGGGAAGGATCATTTTAGGAAAAGCAGCTGACTCATTTGCATTCAGTCCGTCTCACTGAAACAAGCCACAGGAGAGAGAGTCAAATGACAGAATGAAGAAGGCTGTCTACCCACCTTTGGTCACCCACAGCAACCAAAACCTTTTTTATTGCAGTCACATACAGTACAGTCACATGTGACTCATGGGATTGAAATGAGAAACCTTCAGACAGAGATGAATGAAGCGATTATGGTGATGCTTCTGTTCAGGGTGAAGGATGAATATGTGCCACGCTTCCTGAAAAGATTTCCGCCACTTGTAGTTTTAACCCCCTGAAGCCTGTCAAATAACATAACAGTCAGAATTCCTTTAGCTGAACAGGGTATTCAACCTTATATATAAGAAGAACCTTTAATACAGAAGGAAATGTAAAGAAATCATGAGTTTTATGTTTGGTATCTTATACGTCAGGCTTTTATGGCCTAAATAGCAGTCATATAGGAAGAATACACAGCTCGTACCTGAGAAGGAACAAAAGTGTAATTTATAGATCCAGACAGGGCAAAAATATGCAATTTAGTGCAGATCTTTATATATATAGCTTGAGATTTTTTTTTATTATTTAAATGCTTAGTTTTATGATCAAACAATGAAAATGAAAGATTATTGAGAAACATTTAGGCATTAACATATAAATATATATACACTATCAGTCAAAAGTTTTTGAACACCAATCCTGCATTGATTTGATTCAAAGTACAGCAAAAACAGTAACATTTTGAAATGTTTTTATTATTTAAACTTTAAAAACTTCTTTCTATTTCAATATATTTTAAGATGTGATTTATTCCTGTGATCAAAGCTAAATTTTCAGCGTCATTACTCAGTGTCACATGATAATTCAGAAATAATTACTATGCTGATTTGTTCAAGAAACATTTTTTATTATTATAAATATTTAAAACAGCTAGTACTTTTTTACGATTCTTTTATGAATAAAAAGATCTAAAGATCAGCATTTATCAGAAATAAAATGCTTTTGTAACATTATACCATTCAAAAGCTTGGAGTCTATATATACACTACTGTTTAAAAGTTTGGAGTCAGTACATTTTTATTGTTTCTTTTTTTTTTTTTTTTTTTAAGAAATTAATACTTTTATTCACCAAGGATGTATTAAGTTAATAATTAAAAGTTTATTAAAAGTTAATAATAAATAATTTACATTGTTAGAAAATATTTATATTTTGAATAAACACTGTACTTTTTAAACTTGTTATTCATGAAAGAATCCTGAAAAAAAAAAAATTACAGGTTCCAAAAAATATTTGGCAGCACAACTGTTGATATTATCCAACATTGATCATTCTAATAATAAATCTGCATATTAGAATGATTTCTGAAGGATCATCTGACACTTAAGACTGGAGTAACAGCTGATAAAAATTCAGCTTTTCATCACAGGAATAAATTCTATTTTAAAGTATGTTAAAATAAAAAACATTATTTTATATTGTAAAAACATTTTGCAATATTACTGTTTTTTTTTTCTATATTTTTAATCAAATAAATGCAGCCTTGATGAGCATAAGAGACTTCTTTAAAGACTATTACAAGTCTTACTGACCCCAAACTTTTGAACAGTAGTGTATATATTTATATGTGACCCTGGATCACAAAACCAGTCATAAGGGTCATTTTTTCAAAATTGAGATTTATACATCATATGAAAGCTGAATAAATAAGCTTTTAATTGATGTATAGTTTGTTAGAATAGGACAATATGGTCGAGATACAACTATTTAAAAATCAGGAATCTGAGGGTACAAAAAAATCTAAATATTGAGAAAATCACCTTTAAAGTTATTCAAATAATGTTCTTAACAATGTATATGACTAATCAAAAATTAAGTTTTCATACATTTACAGTAGGCATTTTACAAAATATCTTAATGGAACATGATCTTTACTTAATTTCCTAATGATTTTTGCCATAAAAAAAAAAAAAAAAATAATTTGACCTATACAATGTATTTTTGGCTATTGCTACAAAAAAAACCCAGCGACTTAAGACTGGTTTTGTGGTCCAGGGTCACACACACACACACACACACACACACATATATATATATACACACCAAAGGGTTATTTTGCTGTACTTCAGAACTTTTTATTCATCAAAGAAACTTAAAAAAACCTACTCAACTGTTTTCATCATCATAATAATAATAAATGTTTTTGGAGCAGCAAATCACCATATTACAATAATTTCTGAAGGATTGTGTGACTGGAGAAATGATACTAAAAATTCAGTTTTGAAATCACAGTAATAAATTACATTTTACAATATATTCAAATAGAAAACATTTTATTTTAAATAGTAAAAACATTAAAAACTGTACTGTTTTGCTGTACATTTTGGATCAAATAAATGCAGGCTTGGTGGGCAGAAGAGACTTTAAAAACAATAAAAATATTAGATATACTGTATATCATATATACTTACATTGAGACCCAAAAAAGATACTTAATTTAATAATTTCGCTCCTCATCTTCAAAACGCTTCAACTTTTCCTTTTAGCAAATCATGTTGTAAACGTTTTAAAATCTATCGCTGGGGTTTTGCTGTTTTACAAATAAGAAAGTAATTTATGAGGAAATGGCGCCACCATGTGTGACATGTTAACAATCTTAGCGGCAAACAAAATAAAAGTCCTGTTTTACTACTTACTTATAATATTATCGCGTCTGATTTGCCGTTGTAGTATTTAGTAAAAATTTTTATTTGAATAATCCATATGTTAAATACATATAGGGTTTTAAATATAATTTCATAACCCTTTTCGGTTTTATATGACGTACTGAATTTTGGAAAGCTAGTAGGAAGCAATCCAGGCTTGCTGACGTCACTTCCTAATGACGGATTCATTCTGAGATTCAGGAGGGACGATAATATTATTCTTACTGCAGGTAATTGCATTTTCATCCATCAATTAAGCATTAATATGACTACAGTAGAGAATTATCCCAGTTGTCTCTCTTTGCAGACGGTTAAATCTACAGTACACGGTACAGTAAAAGCGAATATTCGTAATAAACATGCTTCAGCAGAAAACCGTAGCCGTCATTCAATTAACTTCCTCTAAAATAAATCGCGCTACAACACAGCCTACAACGCTACAAAAACTTGTATGATTATTAGCGAAAGTGTTTTGCTAGTTAAAATGCACATTATAGATTAGTGTGTGCTAATTTAGAGTCCTGCGGCTTCTAACACAGCCAATTGCTGCGTCAATTAAATGATAACGTGTACTTTTGTGTGGAGAGCACGCATGCGCATGCGCAGAGATGAGCACTTGAATGTGGTCAAAGATTAATTTCATTCTTGTTGACATTTCTGAGTTCTGTTTATTTTCTACAGACATGAGGCTGAATTTGGTATTAGCTGTCACTCTGATGTCCATTCCCATGGCACTTGTGCAAGGTGCTGAAAAGAAGAAACTACAGATTGGAATCAAGAAGAGAGTGGACAACTGTCCTATAAAGTCGCGAAAGGGAGACGTGTTGAACATGCACTACACTGTAAGTAGCCATCAATGCCAAAATTAAAAAAAACAAAATTAGAATATTAAGTAAAGATCATGTTTCATGAAGATATTTTGTAAATTTCCTATTGTAAATATATTAAAATTTAATTTGGACAACTTTAATAGCGATTTTCTCAATATTTCGATTTTTATCCTAACACACATCAATGGAAAGCTTATTTATGCAGCTTGAATTTTAAAAAAATTGACTCTTCTGACTGGTTTTGTGGTCTAGGGTCACAAATCCTATTTATGCCCTAGACTGTTCTAATTGTCTGTTTTTATCTGCAGGGGAAACTGGAGGATGGGACAGAATTTGACAGCAGTATACCGAGGAATCAGCCTTTTACCTTCACTCTTGGCACGGGACAGGTCATCAAGGGCTGGGATCAGGGTTTGTTGGGGTGAGCGGCAGCGCTACTGCATTTGTAGATGATCTGAAATTCTGTGTCATACACCGGTCAGGATTAGGATTTAAAGAGATGAACCTAAAGTTAGTCTAATAAAGACGAATTAGCAGATTAGATTTAAGAGCCTGAGCCTAAACTGTGTTAAATATATACACAAAACCAGTCATTAGGGTCATTTGTTTAAAATTGATATTCGTAGATCATTTGAAAGCTGAATAAGCTTTCCATTGATGCATGGTTTGTTAGAACAGAACAATATTTGGCAGAGATACTATTTAAAAATCTGGAATCTGAGGGTGCAAAAAATTCTAAATATTGAGAAAATTGCTCTTAAAATTGTCCAAATGAAGTTCTTAGCAATGCATATTACTAATCAAAAATTAAGTTCTGATATATTTATAATAGAAAATTTACATTTCTTTACTTAATATTGCTTTTTTTATTTTTCTTTTGCATAAAAGAAAGGTCAATAATTTTGACCCATACAATGTATGGCTATTGCTACAAATATACCTTTGCTACATATGACTGGTTTTATGGTCCAGGATCACATATTGGCAAGTGTTGTGGCGTAGTGTTGTTCCCTTTTTCTTTCCCAGTGATTTCCTGTCATATCTTTGCTGTCTCTATTTATAAAAAGCCTGTTTAACATGTGATGTCTCTTAACTCTTAGAATGTGTGAGGGTGAGAAGAGGAAGCTGGTTATTCCCTCTGAGCTTGGTATGTTATGGAAATGCAATATGTTCCATGAGTTTCAAAATCTATGTAAAAATGTATGATTTACAGACCATATCTTCAAATATGTAACTGTTCAACTACAGGTTATGGCGACAGAGGAGCACCACCTAAAATTCCAGGTATGATGATTAACACTCCTTCCTTCAGTTCTTAAAGGGATAGCTCACGCAAAAATGAAAATTCTGTCATTAATTACTCACCTTGATGTTGTTCCAAACCTGTAAGACCTTCGTTCAACTTCGGAACACTAATATATTTTTTGGAGAAATCCGAGAGCTTTCTAACCCTGCATAGACAGCATGGGAACTGCCATGTTCATTGTCCAGAAACGTAGTGTGGACATCTTTAAAATTTGTTAATAAAATTGTTCATTTGTGTTCTGGAGAGGGGTTTGGAACAACATGAAGGTGAGTACTTAATGACAGAATTTTCATTTTTGGGCGAACTATTCCTTTAACATAAATTCTGATATCAAGCACATTTATATTACATATATTTTTTAAAGCTTTATATGTTAGGGATTCATAGAAGGTCATTCACTTTGACTTATAATAGCCCTAAAAAGTATTTGGATACTTAAGCTGCTCTTGCAAACTTACATTCATTTTAAAAGAAATTAATTTAATTAAAGAAGAGATAGCACAAACTGACTAAAAATCATATTGATATCACTTGCATAAAAGTCATTGTAAAAATGATCTGGAAAAGTGACGTTAGTTCTGAGAAAATATGTGACCCTGGACCACAAAACCAGTCGTAAGGGTCAATTTTTTTTTAAATTGAGATTTATATATCACCTGAAAGCTGACTAAATAAGCTTGCCATTAATGTGTTTTTTAGGATAAGACTATATTTGTCCGAGATACAACACATTTGACAATCTGGAATCTGAGGGATAATACTGAAAAAAATCACCTAAAGTTGCCCAAATTAAGTTCTTAGCAATCCATATTTCTAATTAAAAATTAAGTCTTGATATATTTACAGTAGAAAATTTACAAAATATCTTCATGGAACATGATCTTTACTTAAAGGAGAAGTCCACTTCCAAAACAAAGATTCACATATAATGTACTCACCCCATTGTCATCCAAGATGTTCATGTCTTACTTTCTTCAGTTGTGAAGAAATTATGTTTTTTGAGGAAAACATTTCTGCTTTTTTCTCCATGTAATGGTCTGATATGGTGCCCCGATTTTGAACTTCCAAAATGCAGTTTAAATGCGGCTTTAGACGATCCCAATGCGGTTGTAAACAATCCCAGCCAAGGAAGAATGGTCTTATCTAGTGAAATGACTGTAAGACAGATGTATGGGTATGTCGAAAAACTCCAATCGTATTTTCTCCATCAACTTCAAAAATCATGAACATGCAAAGAAGATCAAACACCTTTAACAAAAAAGGTAAAACAGCAATATAGGATGATTTTGAAGTTGAGGGAGAACATATGATGGGAGTTTTTCGACATTCCCTAACTGTCATGACCCGGAACAAAAACAGTCCAGGCAGAGTAAGACAAGATGAGAATTTGGCATTAAAAAGTATATAAATTGTATTATTTTTATGAAAATAACCGATCGTTACGCTAGATAAGACCCTTCTTTCTCGGTTGGGATCATTTGAAAGTGTATTTAAACTGCATTCTGGAAGTTCAAAATCAGGGCACCACAGCAGTCCATTATATGAATAAAAATGCTGAAATGTTTTCCCCAAAAAACATAATTTCTTTATGACTGAAGAAGGAAAGACATGAACATCTTTGATGACAATGGGGTGAGTACATTATATGTAAATCTTTGTTTTGGAAGTGGACTTGATTTTTGCCATAAAAGAAAAATTGCTAATTTTGACCCATACAGTGTATTTTTGGCTATTGCTACAAATATACCCATGCTACACACAACTGGTTTTGTGGTCCAGGGTCACATAACAACTTCAGTTGTTCGCAGATTCCACTTAGTTTGATGCTTTTTTTGTGACATTTATAAACTTGTCAGTGTGGCTGAAGGGCTGCAGGATGACTTTCAAATAAATATTTTCTTAATGCAATTAAGATTCGTAATATTATTAATAACCTAATTAAAATGTCTTATATGTAACGGTTACTGTTTGTGTCCTAGTTTATTTTTTTTTTAAAAAAGCTGATTTATCATTATTATAGCAGAAACACTGGCATAAATGTCTCTCCTTTATGTACTCTACCACATTCTGTCTCACTTTGCAAATCTCTGTTTCCTCACTAGGTGGTGCCACACTCATCTTTGAAGTAGAACTGTTGAGCATTGAGAGAAGATCTGATTTATAGTGACAGATTTGTGGACCTGTCAGTCTTAAGCATTTAAAATCAGTGTGTTTGCAGCAAGATGAACGACTGCCGCTGCACGCTACACTGCTGTACTGGTGTCCACTGTACCCGCATAACAACTTCAGGTGTTAAAGGGACAGTCCCCACCTGCATATGAAAACTCTCATCATTTATTCACCCTTGTGTCATTCCAAAACTGTTCCATTGTATGGACAAAAAAATAGAATGGAACTGAAGATTTTGAATATTCTTCAAAATATCCTTCTTTGTATTCTACAGAAAAAATTAGAGTCATATGTTTGGAATGACGTGAGTGTGAGAACAAGACAGAATTTCCATTTTTTGGTGGACTATTCCTTTAAAGACCTTTTCCAGATTACAGAAATGACACTTTTCAGTTTTGTTTTGGATGTTTCCCTTTCAAAAAAAAAGAATAACACAGCTTTTCAGACATGTATGTAGCACCATTCTTTATTTGAGAGCCTTACTACACGTATTTGGTTGTGAGAGTGCACACAGTACAGTTTTTGCCATTCCAACAAGTTCTGATCATCAACATATGCATTTCTCAAATCTTGTTCACTTGAAATTGATTAAACATTTTATTTACAAAAGATATGCGGGCTTTGAGCTTCATTTAGCATTGACCTTGGCCTACACCACCAAGCATGTTCATTCTTAGCCTTCTTACTCTTAATTTTTGTAAAAATATCAGATGTAACAAATTGGCAAATTCACTCTATCAGTATTGCTACTCTTCATCCTCAAACTAGTTTAATTTTCCTCAGTCAAATGATTTTTAAAAGCAGTAGTACTAAACACAGACCTGTCTTTTTTTTCCTAAAAATGGTAGATTAAAAATGGCTTACAAAACACAAGTTCACAATTCTCACCCTCCCTCCCTCATCCCGTGTTACATCAACACACCCCAAAATCTGAAACCCCACATCTAAAAACTATTTTCTGGCCTGCAAAAAATGATTCCGCTCTTAAAGACAGCAGATGTGAGAGACCGACAAAAAAGGGGGTGAAAAGAAATCAGCTTAATTTCCTACTCGATTACAGACGGACACATCAAGCCAAGTCACATGGCTGAAAGAAGTGTATTAGTGAACAGTGTAACCGTAACATCAACCATTCGATTCCTTTCCCTAAATCACCACGGGAGTTTTACGCTAAAGGGACACTACCACACTCTCTACATGTAATATATGCGGAAACAGTACTAAGACGAAGTAAAAACAGTTTGGGGTGTTCAACCTGCAGCTGAGATTGGCTTGGCTGGACTCGTATCATTGATCTCCGTTTGACAGACGCTGTGGTTTTGTGGTTGGGTCTGCATGCCTGCATCTCTCCCCTGGGTTTGGAGTGACAGGTTGGTTTGGTGGTGGTGGGAGAAGCTGTGGTGACCTCACGGCGTCAGCTCCCCTTTCTTCTGGGGGGTGCTGAGTTTTTGCATCCCTCGGACTTTCTCCAGCAACGCCGCTACGAAATCCTGCAGGTGGCCGGAGTGAGAATCATAGTGAGGAAATGCATATTTCTAGCCAGAGTTTGATTAAATGAAGCATAATCGCATTGTAATGAGTGACTCGGCGGCTCTGAGAATATCACGACCGCCTGTAATGAAGGTAATTGCTAATGCTATTAATATTCAAAATGGCACTTACATCATTAGGCTTATAACAGTCGACCAGCAGCATCTGAAAACACAAATGGAAAGAGATTTAATGCCTTTCATGCTAATCTGCTGTTTTTCCAACTGGGCAAAGCGGAAAGCTGATGCAAAATGCTGAAATAAATCTCCTGCTGGAAATTCGGTCTTCAAAAAGCGCTCACGACTGGAAGGATTACCGTCAAACCACCTGCAGATGAAATGTCTAAAGCGCAATTCAGCACAGAAGGGTGAAAGCCTTATGGGAGCGTTAATGTTCTTACAAGGAGGTATCTGAAGCGAACAGAATCTAGTAAATGTATTAAAGATCTGATTAGACCTTCACTCGAATGGCTCTCTCGACATCACTCGGCAGATCCAGCAGCTCATCCACGTCTATTTCCAGCTCAGGCACCTCATCCTCCTGCAAAATACAGAACCACTGATGAGAGAGAAGTTAATGAAAACTCCTGTGGAAAAAAAGAGTCAAAGTGAATAATTCACAAGCCACAGAACGGCGGTCAGATGTAGATGTAGACCAGTATGAGGCGAAATCAATCAGGCAAACATCTTTTATGATCTCAGAGTTTTTGCAGTCAACAAGGGCTGGTCCACTATTATTTGGATATCCTACACTTCCCACAAAAAACGTATCTTTAGGATTATAACAGCTTGTCACAGTCGATAACTTGGTATATACTGGTGCATTAGAGTAGCAATGTATACCCTTAAAGGAACAGTCCACCCAAAAATGGAAAAGTCTTTCATTATTTACTCACCCTCATGTCATTCCAAACCTGTATGAAACAGTTTTTGTTCCATGGACTTCTATTGTATTATTTGTGCATACAATGGAAGTCAATTGGAACTCTTGGGAACTGGTTACCAGCATTCTTCAAAATATCTAAGGTATATAGGTTTGTAATGACATGAGGGTGGGTAAATGATGAAAATGTTCATTTTTTGGGTGGACTGTAGCCTTTAAAGGCAGTAGCCCCTCATTGTAAAACACAAGATTTAAGTGGCAACGTTGGATCCACATCTAGGGGGTGGAAAGGGGTGGGTTTAGGGATTGGGGGTGAAGACGGGTAGGTTTAGGGCTATGTAAGGTGGGAGGAGTTGGTTCTGGATCCAACCTCACCCTCCAGATCGTGTGTTCTGCAGTGAGGACCGTCTCTTTAAAAGGGTCATGACATGAAAACTCAAATTTACCTTGATCTTTTGGCATATAAGAGGTCTTTTTAGCATTAAAACATCCTGCAGACGTCCTCTTTGTAAACAAAGCATTTATTTAATAAAGCTCCAAAATTGGCTCGTTTGGATCTGAGGTGCAAGGTGACATCACCCAGAGCAAGGCCTTCTCACCGCAGGCTCCGCCCATGTGCATTCAGTCACTTAACAGCTGATCACTAGAATACACTGAATTCAGTATACAGATGCGCTTTCACTTTGTGACACAGTCAACGCGCTTTAGTCTGTTGTCAGTAGGACAAATGGTGGAGTGAAAGAACGTTCGCTTTGGCGCGTTTGGTTTAAACTGTTCATTTGCGTCTTCGTACAGATATCAGAAGGATCTCAGTGTAAGGAACAAGTGGAGGTTTATTTTTAATGGCATCCCGGGTCGTGTCTGAGGATTGATCTGAGCATTTTGTTTTGTAATCAAGGCACAGCATCATGGAGAGTTCACAGAGAAATGTTTGTTGAAAGATGAAGCAGTACTAGATCTGACTGGAGCTGCATCACAAACTGTAAGATTTCAAAATGCTTTGTCTGGAAATGACCTGAAAATAATTTTTTTGTTCATGTTGTTAAAACACTCATGCAATAGCTAGGGGATGTTGATACTTTTTTCTATGTAATAACGTTTGCCAATCATAACATCATTACTAACAGGCCTTAAAGGACCCGCCCCTTAACACAGGTCAGAATGAGGGTTTGAAAATAATCATTTTTCTACATATTTGTTTTTTTGTGCAAAAACCTTTTTTAAAGGGAACCCTGGGTATTAAGATTTGTATAGCTTAATATAACATAAATGATGCCTTTTCTGAAATATGTAGTAGAAAACCCATTACAGATTTACATTATTTCTAAAAATCCACATTGTTATAAACATATTTTGGACTATGGGGGGCGCCATTATTTTGATTATGTAAAACTGCTGCCACGCTATTTCTGGTGCAACACAACTCAGAAAAAAATACTGATACTGTTCTGCCCATTGTCTGCCTGACACCTACAGACCATTTCAATATTGCAGTTTTATTACTCCTTTGTAAATAGGCAGCAGTGTTGCCAGGTCTGTGGAATTCCTGCGGAGGTCCCCAAAACACGATTTTTAACAGGGACCCCCCCTCAAAATTTGACTGGGCTACTTTTGGGTAGTGATGGGAAATTCAGATAATTTTACCGACTCAGACATTTGAGTCTTGTGCAGCAAAATGAACATTTTTTTTTTTTAAATGTTTTTTTAAATTAAAATGTTACTTCCTAACACATCTACTGCTTACACAAACGTTGATCACACCACAAACAAGACAAATGTATAATGCTATAAGAAACAAAAAAGATTAATTAATTGTTTACCTGAGTCTTTAGTCTATGATTAGCTTATCTCACCTCTTATCTGACAAGTTTTTCGGGTTTGAGTCATTCGTTCCTGGCTGGTGGAATGATCTTCCCACCGCTATCAGGAATGCCAACTCCCTAACAACTTTTAAGCGACTGCTGAAAACTCATCTCTTTCGACACTATTTGACTTAAAAAAAAAAAAAAAAAATCCTTTATTTTACTCTTTTCCTTTTCTAGCTTGAACTTATCTGAACAATGCCTGCTTTATGGTATTATGAGCACTTCCTAAGTCATTTTGCCTCTTTAGGACAAATCGCTTGATGTATTCCCCACCTGTAAGTCGCTTTGGATAAAAGCGTCTGCTAAATGAATAAATGTAAAATGTAAATGTAGATGTTCATTACGTGACAGTCCCATAAGCTTAACCTATGTAGTCTGAGCCAGAAAGAGAATTGATTAGTTCATCTCTCGAATCTTCAGGTTCGAGTCGTTCATTCATCATGTGACAGCCCCATAAGATGAACGAACGACTTGAAAAACCCAAAGACTCGAAACAGGTGAACTAATTCCAGTACAGAACCTAATAGGATGTTGCGCATGTGCAACTGAACGAATCACTCGCTAAGACGACTCGTTCTTCCTGAGTCACATTAAAGATTCGTTCAAAATGAACAAAACGTTCAAGAACAACCGACTACTTTTGGGCTAGTTTTGAGTAGTAATTGGGTGGGTTTTGTTGTAAAAACCTGGCAACCATGATAAAGATTTGCTTGTAAGTTATGTACTATTTTTAATCAATGTGTAGGAGTGTTATGTGCTAAGACAATATTACTTTTAAAAGGTGAAGATTGTAATCCATATATGACAATGGGATAAATACATCAACAATATCTGCTGAGAGTCACTTGATGAGCATTTGACCGTTCCATTTTAGGAAAACTAGCATTATATCATATACACACAGAAATGTAATAGTAGACACGGCAACCCATCAAAATAAAAGTCCGGTTTAACTTGAAGACATTGTGCCAGATATATATTACTACCATTACTACTACTACTACTACTAAAATAAGACAAACATTATTTTTTACGGTATAATCACACAACATTTCTTCAATGTTTTAATTTTAATAATAAATTCACCTTTGTTTGCCAAAAAAAATAGTTTGCTTAATTTTCAATATTTAAAAGATAAATGAGTTAATGTTTTATGCCTTTATTTCATAACCAGAACATTTTAAATTCACAACACAGAATTTCTAAGGGGGAAAAAAATGATTATTTTAAGAATAAATTATTATTTTAATAAATTATTATTTTAAGAATACATTTGAATAAACTAAGTATGCATTCAAATAATTAGACATGCTAAAACACAGAATTTGATAACAATAAAACATATGGTGAGAAAAAAATAAAACATTTCATCGGGCCCTAAACATGTCATTTTTGTCAAACCTTTATTAAACTGATGTGAAATTGTATACGTTTCATGATTTTAATTAACTAGACATGCTCTTTGATTAATAAAATTAAATTTAACCATTAAAAAGGAGGTGAGAAAAATTAAAACAGGAAAAAATGGAATCCAGAATAATTCAAACGAATTTGGGAAAAAATAAAACAAATATCATAGGGCCCTAAGCTTCTCTATTTCATTGTGGGGAAAATCGATGGTACAGCATTTGGTTTAAACCTACACTTATATCCATCGCCACCTGTAAGCTCTTTCAGTAGCTGTTGATGTCCTATCAGTATTTTATTTTCCAAGTTGTGTTGCGGTAGAAACAGCGTAGCTCAGTGCCAATAGCTCACCGACAGGGTTGCCAGGTTTTCACAACAAAACCCGCCTGATTGCTACTCAAAACTAGCCCAAAATTAGCCCAGTCACGATTTGAGGGGATCCCCCGATAAAAATTGTGTTCCGGGGAATAAAATACACGTTTTTTGGCAGGATTCCCCTGGTAAAATTAGTATTCCAGGGACTAAATATTACATTATTTGGGTCACTTAAAGGAGAAGTCCACTTCCAAACCAAAGATTCACATATAATGTACTTAACCCCTTGTCATCCAAGATGGTTATGTTTTTGGAGGAAAATATTTCTGCATTTTTCTCCATATAATGGACTGATATGGTGCCCCGATTTTGAACTTCCAAAATGCAGTTTAAATGTGGGTTCAAACGATTCCAAATGCGGTTGTAAATGATCCCAGCCGAGGAAGAAGGGTCTAGCGAAACGATCGGTTATTTTCATTTGAAAAAATACAATTTAAATATTTTTTAGTCTCAAACGCTCGTCTTGCCTTTCTCTCCATGAACTCTGTGTATTCTGGTTCAAGACAGTATGGGGTATGTCGAAAAACTCCAATCGTATTTTCTCCCTCAACTTCAAAAATCATTTCAAAATCATCCTACATCGCTGCAGAAGTTCCGACCCGGACTTTGCAAAGTGAACATGCAAAGAAGATCAAACACCCTTAATATAAAAGGTAAAACAGCGATATAGGGCGATTTCGAAGTTGACGGAGAACATGAGATGGGAGTTTTTCAACATACCCTAACTGTCATGAACCAGAATGAAAACAGTCAGTAAAACAAGACAAGTGTTTGGCATTAAAAAGTATATAAATTGTATTATTTTTATTACTTTTTCCTCAAAAAACACGATTTCTTTGCGACTGAAGAAAATGTAAATTGTAAATTGTTGTTCTGGAAGCGGAGTTTTCCTTTAAACCCACAGACATGAAAAACAACCCGCGGCAACAGTGTTAAAGTAGCCTAATTCCGCTGTAAAACCGCGGACTTGGCAACACTGCTCACAGAGTTCAACCGTTCTACATACTCAGAATAATAGCGCCCCCCATAGTCCAAAATATGTATATAATGATGTGGATTTTTTAAATGACATAAATCTTTAATGGGTTTTCTACTACATATTTGAGTAAGAGAGATCATTTATGCTATATTAAGCTAAACAAGTCTTAATACCCAGGGTTCCCTTTAACATTGTAAGTAAACCTCAAGGAACATATTAAGCTACTATAAACAAAACTTTTAGGGGAAGATAAGATACAGAGATGCCCCAGTGACAGGGTGTTGTACTCCTAAAGGTATTTTTTCTGAGAGCAGAAATCCAGCCATCTCTGGCCTTTGTGTATGACATCCTCTCTGCACAACAGGATGGGCTGATCCTAATGTCGTTGTACGATTTATTGTGTGCTTGTAAAAATAACAATTTCCATTTACTTCCTGTCAGCTTACAAAGACAACACTGTGTCTGTAACCACACAATGCTGTCTGTTTGCTTCTTAGAAACATAGTAAGTGAATGGAAGCACAAATGCTATTTTGTAAAACCAAGGATTTTTATGTCTTATTAAAGCTAGTTTAGAGTCACACTCCTTTTCATCAAAGATTCACTCTCATTTAGTTGTTCTTGCAGTGCTATTAAGCTCCATTAGTGAGTTTATATGTGCTGAGGGAGATGGGGGAGGAAAGCTGCCATGGAAGGAATTGTCACAAGTTTTTTCTTCAAGTATATATGCTATTGCAGAGACTGTGAAAGCAGGTCTGTTATGAAACTCTTCACACTGACCCATATTGTAGAGTCACTCTAGCACACTACAGCTGACCAAAGCCTATCCAGAAGTGCTACTCTTAAAGGGATAGGTTACCCAAAAATGAAATTTATGTCAGTAATTACTCACCCTCATGTCTTTCCAAACCAGTAAGACCATTGTTCATCTTCGGAACACAAATTAAGATATTTCTGATGAAATCCAAGAGCTTTCTGACCCTGCACAGACAGCAAAGCAACTGACACGTTCAAGGCCGAAAACGTTAGTAAGGACATTGTTAAAATAGTCCATGTGACATCAGTGGTTCAACATCGTGGTACTCTTGTGAATGCATGTCAAATACTGACACAGAAGAGAAGAAATTGTTGAATTAATGTTGTTATTTTTCTTTTAATGATGTCCTTACAACCTTTCTGGGCCTTGAACGTGTCAGTTGCATTGATGTCTATGCAGGGTCAGAAAGCTCTCGGATTTCATCAAAAATATCTAAATTTGTGTTCTGAAGATGAATTAAGGTCTTACGAGTTTGGAACGACATTAGGGAGTGTAATTAATGACAGAATTTTCATTTTTGGGTGAACTATCCCTTTAAAGTAAAACACCTTTTCTCGCATCTATTACTTACAGGCTATTGCAGCAATTCATGAGACTGAGAATAGGACTGAGAAGTGCATAATATTGGCCCTTTATAATATTTGTGTCTGACTGATCAAACATGGTATTCTGTGGTCAAATCAGGGCTCAATAATGAGGATAGCCAAGGCCTGCTTATACATTTAAAGCTGTCATGAAGTTACAATATAGCTAAATAATCTTCAGTTTTTACTGTAACTAAAATGCATTTTTATTGTCGACAGAAAGTAAAAATATTAGATTGAATTATATGTAATATAAAATATGTTGCTATTTTTGTCTGTGTGTTGTGGGCAGTAAAAGAAATGGCAAACAGAAACACTGGCACACCACAACCACGCTAGCAAATACTGTTGTGTAATGACTGCAAAACATATAATTTACTGTTGTCGCATGAAACCAATTTTCTACAGAAATTATAAAATATACACTTCAGTTCAAGTTTGGGATCAGACTTTTTTTCTGAAAGAAATTAATAGCCTTACACAGCAAGAATTGATTAAAGTAATAAAAAATAAATACATTTATGACGTTATTTCAGAAATTATTTTAGTGCTGTTCTTTGAAATTTCTATTCATCAAAGAATCCTGAGAATAATAAGCAACACAACTGTTTTAACATTGATAATAAAAAGTGTTTCTTGAGCAGGAAATCACCCTTTTAAAATGTTTCCTGAAGGATCATGTGACACTAAAGACTGCTGGAAATTTAGCTTTGCACCACAGGAATATTTTTCTAAATATATTCAAATAGACAACAGTTATTTTAAATTGTAATAACATTTATAATTTTTTTTAATTATTATTTATTTAATTAAGTAGCCACTTTGACCCCTGATCACCCAGTTTATTTTATGATAATGACTAGTATATTGTCCATCACATGGTTTTTCTTTCACTGCTCTACAGCACAATTACATTTAAATAATGTGAGCACAATTAAAAAAATGTACGCCTGACGGTAAAACACAGCTATTAAAGGCACGCAGTGTGCTCATAAATCTATTAACGCCAACCTCTGTCCATGGTACTCTGGAAAAAGGCCACAAGAGAAACCTGTTTAAATTAAGTTACGTAATTTGTCAGTGTGCATCGTTATCCATTTAGGTACAACCATTTATCTTCAATTTTTGCTGAGGGCGGTTGTGATTCAAGATGTGCATTTGAAACATCAACCTAATTGGACCAAACATTGCTGAGACTAGCAATATAATGGCTGAGTTCTCCTGTCAGACCACATTATTATACAAATAACCTGTGGGATTCAGATGACATTTCACGGGTTCAAAAATGTGTGCTTCTATTTTCCTCTCCCTTATTATTCAAATATCACTGTAATGCGTAGGCTTGTGTTCAGACATAAGAAGCCATTCATCAGAAACCAAGTCAGTGGCCCTCAAGCAAATCCAATGGATTCGGGCTACTTTGTAGTATGTCAGTGAGACAAAGCGAAACGTGGATTTTAGCTCGGGATGAGGCCTAAAAAGAGCATTCAGACAAAATCTCATTTTAAGAGCTGCCTGGTTTTACACGACACATAATCTAGGTCAGTTATATTAGCCCTGGAGGTTAAGTCAAGCTCAAAGTGAAGCATGCTTTGCATGTCTGAAAGGATGACATCATCACAATGGCTAGAAGGGTGATTCCAAACATCCCAGGGGGTTACAAGGAAGACAAAAAAAACCTATCGTGACTAGTGTCACCTAGTGTAAATATGTGCAATAGGCATAGAAATCCCAGTCAGTGATACCTGGATTTTGTGCATCTGTAGACATGAATATATTGGGATTGGAATCCATGTCTTTGTTCATGCAACTGGAGCTCCATCCTTATATAGATCTGTCACATTAACATAAGAGGCAAGCCCACTTTTCGATGAAATATGAATGGATGCATTATGCATAAAGGACGCATTAGGTGCTCATTTTTTTCCCTCGCAGCACCTGTCCATGAGGCTCACCTTTGTTTTATGGCTTTGTCTGTAGTTCTATCATGCCACGCCCTTCCATGTGTAAATGCATAACCATAAAATCAACACCGATTAAAAATCAAGACTTAAAATAAATAAGCCATGCTGCTCTTAATAAAAAAGAATTTGTAAAAGCAAGGCAATTATGCAAAACTGACATGACAAATGGAACAAGAGGAATGCCGGTGCACGAGTACTGAAAAGAAAGAGCTGTCATTCTTTGCAACAAAGGATTGCATGCGATAAAAGCAGTGACAGTGTTTTGTGTCTTACCTCGCAGTCGTACAGATTCATTAACTGGCTAACTATCCACTCCTCCAAATTCAGTCGCCTCCTCAGCTCTTTTCTGTCATATTTTACGGTCACTCGTCCTTGCTTCTGTGGCACTTCTTCTTCGGTACCGGGAGGTGTTTGAAAATAAACCCGGGGTTGAGGTGTCGTTTCCGGACTTGTTACCGCTGCCATTGTCCCTAATAAAAAAGCTGGGGTGAATTTAATGGCTTAATTAATTAGTACATCAATTCAAAAGAGAGAGCTGGTCATGTGCACATCCATTGCATGTTGGAAAAAGAAGTGCCGGGCCCCCTTTTCTTTAAATGGAACAGACCTTTAGATTGCAAGGAGTCCGCAACGGTAGACTGGGATCAGGCATACAAGGAGCTTAGAAAACACAAAAACTCATCAGACTAATTGTGTGGCTAGGGTTTATCAAAGTCCATCTTCCCCAAATCGGTCCATCAATTGTCACAGAACAGCTAGTGGGCGCCTCCAAGTGTCCACGCTGAGATACTAGGGATGTCGTGAACGAATCATTCGGATCTTTTGAATCAATGAATCAGTAGAGTCGGTTCTTAAGCGGTTCACTAAAACGGCTCTATTTTAAATTATACTACACGATATTTATAATTTAAAAATAGTAATATGTAGTGTACTATCCCTGCAAAGTTTAACTGTGAACTATCCACATTCATAAAAGACAGCTTTGCAATAAAACACGCAAAAAAGTTTTCAGCCTAGAAATACAATTAAAGGTAGGCAGCTAAACAGCAATGTGTGCTAAATATGATTTTTGGGCATAGAATATCCCACGCCGGGCTGTCAGGGATCACGTCATTACGCAATTACGTCCAGGCGCTGAAGAAACGCTGAACGGTATTTGAACCCATTGACACGAACTGTTCAAAAGAATCGACTCGCGAAAGAGTCGGACCCCCTATCACTAGTCTTAGTCAGGTTGTATCTACTCGTCTAATGGGTTAGAGATTAATACTTGTTACATAATAATTTCAAGCACAGATATCATGTTGTTATATTAATATTTCACGCTCCGCATCAGTCAGGCCACCCCTCTTTCCTGTATGTGGACTGTTCCATCCAAATCAAATATCCTGTGCCTGCTTTCTTTCTCTCTCTTAATGCCGGCGCACACATTGTGCATTGCGCTTGTGCCAAGTGACCCTTCTACTGTCACCTCGATCATTTCCTCGTAAAATCCAACATTATGTAATTTATTCAACCCTAATTGGTTCATTCACTCCAGTAAATCACTATCCTTTCTGCATCAGCTGAATTTGAATGGCTTCAAGCTATTTGATTGTCCATTAAGACTTTCCTTTTGGATGAGAATTTTATTAGGCTATTATTTGATTTGGTTATTGCACGGCTACATATATTCCTGTATGATGAAAAGCACTGGAGTGAGTGTACTTATTAATACAATATAAATACTTACAAAGATTACCATGATTAAAAAGGCTACAGTAAAAAATCTTTGCATCATGCTGTAACATCCATTGATTTAAACCCATTTAACTTATTACAGCAGAATTTTTTTCTTGATTTTTCAACTCAGTGTTCTTCATCAGTAATGAAATTCAGAGGATAGAAAAAAACAATTAAATAACCTATGCAGGATGTGACTATACATTATCTGCTGAATAAATAAGCTTTCCATTGATGGTTTGTTAGGATAGGACAATATTTGGCCAAGATACAACTATTTGAAAATCTGGAATCTGAGGGTGCAAAAAAATAAAAAAAAATTATATATATATATATATATATATATATATATATATTAAAACGTTGAGAAAATCACCTTTAACGTTGTCCGAATTAAGTTCTTAGCAATGCAATGCAATGCAAAGTTTTGATATATTGACAGTAGGAAATTTACAAAATATCATCATGGAACAATATCCTAATTATTTTTGGCATAAAAGAAAAATCGATAATTTTGACACATACAGTGTATTGTTGGCTATTGCTACAAGTATACCCGTGCGACTTATGACTGGTTTTGTAGTCCAGGGTCACATATTTTTGGCAAAGCATCTTTCTTCTATCAAGATTTTTCCAGCTATAATGTGAATGTAAGGCGGCACATTTCTATTTCCACTTTTTTAAGTTTTTAAAATTAGTGATGGATTTAAGACTTGTGTCATTTCTAAATGAACGTACCTATGATAAATGGTCAAAATTTGACAAAATTTTTATGATATCAACATAAACCTTCACAATTTGATGCCATGATACTATATATTGCATCCACTGTTATTCAAAAAATTGGAATCAGAAAGATGTATTATATTTCTGAAAGTCTTTGATGTTCATCAAGGCTGCATTATTTTGATTTCAGTAAAATAGTAATATTCTGAAAAGAACTGTTTACTATTTTAATAGATATCAAAATGTAATTCTTTTACAATTTATTATTTCAATGTCAAAGCTAAATTTTCAGCAGCCTCCAGTCTTCTTTTAGAAATATTTCTAATATGCTGATTTGCTGCACAAGAAACATTTCTTATTATTAATCACTGTTGAAAACACGTGATGCTTTTGTGGAAACTACTGTATTTTTCAGCGAATAGAAAGTTCAAAGCATTTATTTGAATTTGAAATCTTTTTACTTTCTATCAATTTAATGCATACTTGGTGAATAAAGGTCTAATGTCTTTGAAAATAATTCTTAATTTCAATTGTCTGAATGGTTGAAGGTTTTAAAAGTGCTCTTCAACAGAATTCTATAAACTGTATCACTAGAGGGCAGCCTATGATCGCTTTACTTCAGTGAATAGCGTCTAGTGAACCACACTGGTGAGAAGATCCCATTATGTAATGCAGATCTTTTGTTTGGAATTGTAGCTGCTTATTTTTTTAAAACCTAGAAACGAGACAGCAATTTGACTTGCGACAAAACAAGGACTTCTTCGCAGATGAATGAGTAACTGTCAGACTCGAAAAAGATGTCCTGCATACACAATAACCTGGATCAATTTGAAAACACCAAATGCATTTTAACTAGTTCACAATGAATGACACACAAAATCCAGAATTATTATCCTGGATGCAACTGCAGGCACTTCTTTCTGTTTACAGAACAAATTGAATAGCAGTGAAACCGACCTCCCAGACACATACAGTAATATCCTCTGTTATCTGAAAATGCTCCATTAATCAGTTTTTATATTTCTTCTTTTGTAATTTGGTGCTTGTAGGACAGACCTTGTATGAAATACAGTAGCTGCCAATGAGGCCGTTATCCTTCTTTTTAATGCAGCATGTAATTGGTTCAGTGGCCCCTGTGTGCCACACACCAGCTCTGGATTATGAGCTCTGGGTGCTGTGGGCCTCCCTCACATCCGCTCCGCTTCAGTCTACAGTCACCACAAAACCAATCAAAAGGCAGAACCGAGCGCTGGTACATGTTGCCTTCCCCAGCCCCTTTGGGATTATAATGGTGCTTAACGTTAGTGTTTGTGATGAAAGAACCCTTCCAATCCAACTGCAACATGAAATGTTGCATAACCACTTAACATTGGCTTTAAGCATTGGGTAACGTTCAAACTGAGCATTCAGTTCTCTCTCCTTATATTTACTCTGAGCAAGTCTGAGCTGTTGGGCGAGGCACTGTAGGAAATCTTCTAGAGCAGTGTGCCTTTTAGCCTTAATCTAGTTTCTCGAGGGCCATGTTCCTTCTTTTGGCGACCTGTCGGTCATTAAGGGCGCTAAGACCATTCTGTGTTATACCATATGAAATTTCAGTAATTTTAAAAACGCCTTCAAAGTTTAAATAAAATCTTTTAAGAAGATCCATTCTATTATCCAAACCTTTTCTTGTCCTTATTAGAGTTGCAGGGAGCTGGAGCCTAACCCAGCATCTTGAAACACAGGTGAGGAAACTCCCTGCATGGATGGTCATCCATCACAAGGCTAACATACAGATTTTAAGAAGTCATTTTTTATTAAATGTCTCTTCTTTTGATATAGCATGAGGTGGAAATGTTTAGTTTAACTTTAGCATAATCAATGGAACAGTTTAACTCCATGTGGCTCAACTTACCCCATCACTGGGGTAAGTTGAGCCAAGAAAGTTTTTTTTTTCTGGAAAGTCATACTTTGAAAACAGTTTATTTTAGATCCAAAGCAATTGTTCCAATGGATGCACCACATCCTGAAATCTATGTACATATGTGACCCTGGATCAAAAAAACAGTTGTACATAGCACAGGTATATTTGTAGCAATAGCTAACAATACATTGTATGGGTCAAAATGATCAATTTTCCTTTTATGCCAAAAATCATTAGAATATTAAGTAAAGATCAGGTTCCATGAAGATATTTTGTAAATGTCCTACCGTAAACATATCAAAACTTAATTTTTGATTGCAATATGCATTGTTAAGAACCTCATATGGACAACTTAGAAGGCGATTTTCTCAATATTTAGATTTTTTGCATCCTCAGATTCCAGATTTTCTAATAGTTGTATATCGGCCAAATATTGTCCTATCCTATCAAACTATACATCAGTGGAAAGCTTATTTATTCAGCTTTCAGATGTTTATTGTTAAACACACCATTCGTAAAAACTGGTTCAACTCACCACGCTCTCCCCATGCATATCTGTGAAATGATCTTAAATCAAATGTCTATGCAACATTTTATAGATGAGGTGTCAAGTGCAACTGGCAAACCTCTAAATCACGCTTACGAAAACACCTAAAAACGATGTATTATGGACGCCAGGCCAGTAGATGACCATGTCACTTTGTAAAGAAACTACGCAACTGCAAACATACCTACCCACAAGTTTCCTATGCCCCATGAGGCCTTGCGTCAAAAGTGGGAGCGTCTTCCGGTTCGAAGTAAACAAGCGGGACGTGAAACTCATTCATTCAACTGTTGACAGTAGTGATGGGCAAATAAAGCCTCGTGAAGCACTTACATTTTCCTCTGAGGGTTTCGGGAAAAGATTCAAAGCTTCGAGTGTGTCGAAAACAGCGCGGTAAAAAATAAAGCAGCCAAAACTTGTCAAAGAAACACCGTCGGACGAAACGTTCACCACGCATTCCACAGATTGACTCATGCTAGTGTGTTTGTTTGTTGAATTTCTGTCTCTGATAAATTCATTTACATATTAAACCGTGGCATTAAATGCTAGGACGAATATCTATTTGATGTAATAGAAGAATAATGTACACATAAAGTGCATACCGTATGGCAAATATTTGATTTTTCTGAAATAATTTGTATTTTTCACATTACTTGTATAACTGGGTATTTAAAAATATTAACTAATAAGTAATATCTGGGGGTTCAAACCCCCACACAAATTCAGTTGCGCATGAGACGAAAGAAAGTGAGGCTTCGTTTGTCACTGTTTTTTGTGATTTCTACTTTAACAACACAAGCCTCGAATCGAGGCTTCATCTGGTACACCCCTTAACACAAGCTCCGATGCCTCGGTTCAAATATCACATCATTAGTTAACAGTCATTCAAGATTTAGCGATACAAACTTGCTAACGATGTGTGAGCACAGCTTCAGACAGCACATGTTGTCCCTGAGCACCGTATCGACATCTCTCATGAAGGTCTGCAACTTTACAAAGTAAACGATCCAAGAACCACTTAGCCTCTGGCTAATTAGCACACAAAATACCATATACTACTACTACTGACTCTTCACCGGAAGTTGTTCCCACGTTTTTTTTTTTAATTTTTTTTTTTTTTTTTTTTACAGTAGCGCCCCTCGGAAACAGGCGGATAGATGCCACTTTCCCGCGTGGTAAAAGAGCCTGCTGCACGGTAATAAGTTTAAATTAAAGGTTGTTGGACTTGATATAGTGTTTTTTTTAATATAACTTACCAAAGATTTAGTGGTCTATGAATATTGATATGCAGCCAGTAATCGTGTTTCTTGACATTTATATGTGCCTGATTTTGACGCCTGAGAAATACATAGAGCAAATTTGTCTGTGCACGCATTTTCTAGATACAAAATAGGTTGGTCATTGATATAAGTGATTACTTACAGTGGGTACGGAAAGTATTCAGACCCCCTTAAATTTTTCACTCTTGGTTATATTGCAGCCATTTGCTAAAATCATTTAAGTTCATTTTTTTCCTCATTAATGTACACACAGCACCCCATATTGACAGAAAAACACAGAATTGTTGACATTTTTGCAGATTTATTAAAAAAGAAAAACTGAAATATCACATGGTCCTAAGTATTCAGACCCTTTGCTCAGTATTTAGTAGAAGCACCCTTTTGATCTAATACAGCCATGAGTCTTTTTGGGAAAGATGCAACAAGTTTTTCACACCTGGATTTGGGGATCCTCTGCCATTCCTCCTTGCAGATCCTCTCCAGTTCTGTCAGGTTGGATGGTAAACGTTGGTGGACAGCCATTTTTAGGTCTCTCCAGAGATGCTCAATTGGGTTTAAGTCAGGGCTCTGGCTGGGCCATTCAAGAACAGTCACGGAGTTGTTGTGAAGCCACTCCTTCGTTATTTTAGCTGTGTGCTTAGGGTCATTGTCTTGTTGGAAGGTAAACCTTTGGCCCAGTCTGAGGTCCTGAGCACTCTGGAGAAGGTTTTCGTCCAGGATATCCCCGTACTTGGCCGCATTCATCTTTCCCTCGATTGCAACCAGTCGTCCTGTCCCTGCAGCTGAAAAACACCCCCACAGCATGATGCTGCCACCACCATGCTTCACTGTTGGGACTGTATTGGACAGGTGATGAGCAGTGCCTGGTTTTCTCCACACATACCGCTTAGAATTAAGGCCAAAAAGTTCATCTTGGTCTCATCAGACCAGAGAATCTTATTTCTTACCATCTTGGAGTCCTTCAGGTGTTTTTTTAGCAAACTCCATGCGGACTTTCATGTGTCTTGCACTGAGGAGAGGCTTCCGTCGGGCCACTCTGCCATAAAGCCCCGACTGGTGGAGGGCTGCAGTGATGGTTGACTTTCTACAACTTTCTCCCATCTCCGACTGCATCTCTGGAGCTCAGCCACAGTGATTTTTGGGTTCTTCTTTACCTCTCTCACCAAGGCTCTTCTCCCCCGATAGCTCAGTTTGGGTGGACGGCCAGCTCTAGGAAGGGTTCTGGTCGTCCCAAACGTCTTCCATTTAAGGATTATGGAGGCCACTGTGCTCTTAGGAACCTTAAGTGCAGCAGAAATTTTTTGTAACCTTGGCCAGATCTGTGCCTTGCCACAGTTCTGTCTCTGAGCTCTTCAGGCAGTTCCTTTGACCTCATGAGTCTCATTTGCTCTGACATGCACTGTGAGCTGTAAGGTCTTATATAGACAGGTGTGTGTGTTTCCTAATCAAGTCCAATCAGTATAATCAAACACAGCTGGACTCAAATGAAGGTGTAGAACCATCTCAAGGATGATCAGAAGAAATGGACAGCACCTGAGTTAAATATATGAGTGTCACAGCAAAGGGTCTGAATACTTAGGACCGTGTGATATTTCAGTTTTTCTTTTTTAATAAATCTGCAAAAATGTCAACAATTCTGTGTTTTTCTGTCAATATGGGGTGCTGTGTGTACATTGATGAGGAAAAAAAATGAACTTAAATGATTTTAGCAAATGGCTGCAATATAACAAAGAGTGAAAAATTTAAGGGGGTCTGAATACTTTCCGTACCCACTGTATATCAATATTAGATACAGTATATCGTACAGCACAAACGCTTATATAGCTCAGTGTTTACTTTAAAACATCCGGTTATGCAGAAGATGTTAAATACTTAATTTATAAGTTGTCAATATGATACATAACAATTCAATATATAGGGTGTGATTTTACCGCAAAATTCAACATATTAACTTAAAATGTCGCTGCCTGGAGTCCATTTGTTTCTTTGCAGGGAATTGCAGTGGAACCATTTGCTTATCTTTTCTGAAGCTTTCGTCAGTCTGTAAAAATATACCTCAGGTTTTTTTGTCAAATCTTTTTGCACAGTCATCGCAAAGCTCTTTCTCATTTTAGATGTGTTTTGTGTGTTCTGTCGCAGCATTCACGCTAATACCCAATGCTGCTGTTCAGTCTTTTTGCCACTTAGTGGGTGGAATCGCAGTCACTCTAGCTGAAGGAGACGACACGTGCATACCCTCTATAGACTTGACACGTAATATCACTGTTTTCACAAATTCACATTTTTGTAGTTTACACAGATGATAATGGTATTATTTTCAAAAACTTTGAAACTGCCCTGCTTAAATAAATAAATAAATAAATACCATCACATAAATTTAAATGGTTTCCACTACAAATATCATTACAAACATTACAAACCATCAACTATTAACCACTGAAACCATTAAAAAAAAATTTTCTGTATTTTTTTTGTAGACATAGGCTATTCTGTCAGTTAGTGGTTTTAGCAAGCCACCAATAAAAGTTGACAAATTACCAGTAGAGACCCACAGGGATTATTACAGTTTCCTTTAAAAGCAAGACAATTCTCTTTATAACTAGTAAAACCATTACAAATTCTGTATTTTTTTATATATATATATATATATATTTTTTTTTTTGTAGCAGGGCCATTTTCAAAAGATTGTTTTCAGGGCCTACAAACGCTGTTGTCGTGTAAATGAACGGCCAAAACGCATATAAGGTTTTCTGTTTTTAGTTTCAAAACGGTGTCATGTAAACGCCCCCTAAGGGTGTGTTCACACTTGTAGATCAGTTCTCTTGGTTCTTTTGGTCCAGATATGAAAAAGAAAATGATATATTTAATCCTGGTTTGCTTAGTGTTCACACTGTCATTTTTAACACAGAACCTAAAGATACAAAACAGAAGTCTTATAGATAAGGTCATAACCTAAATGGACAGCTATTATGATATTTTGTGGCAGAATTTACCAAACATCCAAAACAATGCTTTGTGCTGGGCTAATGTGCTTGTTGTATGTGTACATATGGTGATAGAACTCACAAAGAGTTTGTAAAATGTAGAGTATAATGGTTCAGGCACTTAGACCAAGATGTAATGGGCAACAACTCTTCTATGATAAGAAGAACATGCTTTTTGTTTGTTTACATGTCTTTGGTTTGTGTTGTACTCATATTTCAGTCAAACTGTATTAGAGTTTATTTGTTTATTTGCTTGTTTGGTGCACAGCAAGGTTCGGGTGACAGCATTCACACATATTTAATTGAACTGCACTAACAGAGCATCGTCCTACATCGCTGCAGAACTACCGACTCAGTGTTTACAAAGTGAACATACAAAGAAGATCAAACACCCTTTACAAAAAAAGGTAAAACAGCAACGTAGGAAATGTTTAGGGCTTTTTCGACCTATCCTAACTGTCATGAACCGGAATACACTGTTCACACACAGCTAGACAAGACGAGCATTTAAGGTAAAATTAAAAAAATAAAAAATAATCGTTACGCTAGATAAGACTCTTATTCCTCGGCTGGGATTGTTTAGAGCCCTTCATTTAAATTGCATTTTGGAAGTTCAAACTTGGAGGCACCATAGAAGTCCACAATGGAGAGAAATCCTGAAATGTTTTCCTCAAAAAACTATTTCTTTACGACTGAAGAGAGAAAGACATGAACATCTTGGATGACAAGGGGGTAAGTACATTATCTGTAAATTTTTGTTCTGGAAGTGAACTTCTCCTTTAACATGTGCTTCAAATGATCTGTGTCACAGCAAATGCTGGTTAGGTTTTGGTGCTGGTTTTAGCTGGTTTATGTTGGTCCTTTGCTGGTTTATGCTGGCTCTTTGCTGGTCCTTAGCTGGTTTAAGGCCAGCAAAGGACCAGCATAAACCAGCATCCCAGAAAACCTACCTAACCAGCATATGTTTTTTTCAACAGGGATTGAAGTAATTCTGTGAAGTGTTGGGCGTATATATCTATGTGCGGCTTCTTCAATGACACACGTAACCAGTTTAAATCCTTGTTTTATCTCGGTATTTTATTGACAGGCAGGTAGGTGGTCCTTCACGTTTGTTCGAACATATTTGACCACATGAAAGTTTACACTGAATGGAGTGTGGTCACGTGGTTTTTCAACCTCCTCCGAATGTGGCCAAAATAGTCAATCTGAAAATGTCTTGAACCCAGTTTACACTTGTATTTAACTTTGTCCACCTGTAATTGGATCGCTTAAAAGGTTGCTGCTGGAAGAAGTTTTAGTAACACCAGCAGGGGGCGCGTGGTGCCAGTGTAGTGATGCCAAACTGAGGTCTTGAAACACTTCGGTCATTATAGATCCCAAGGTATTTCTCGACAAGATTTTGGAGTGTCCTAACCAAGTTTGCCTATTGGCCTAGTCAGGTATGGCGATATGGGCCTACTTGTATTGACTGCATCAGTTCTTCAATGATATCTGTTCATCCAGGTAGAAGAGATTCTCACCGTAAAGTGTTTCGAGTGTGACAAAAGCGCTATATGAATGTCTCATTCTTCAGTTTGCCTGATACACACTCCAAGCGACATAAATACACTTACAAAGAGTCAAAATCATTTGCAGTGAGATAGAACAACCACCGCGAATGCAGGCAAGTGATGCACCGCTTCTCACTGTATCCTAATATTAGAAAGTTCAGCAGCATTCAGCAAGCCTACAGTGTTAGTTTGCACTAAGAGTGAATCATCCTCACCCTGAAGTGACACTATGTGATGACTAACTTGCCTGAGCTTAGTGATTCATGAAACAAGCATCCCATTCCTCTCTCTTTCCTCCCACCTCTTATTCCTTTTCTTCATCGTTTTAATTCAGCCATTTCCGCCCCTCTTTCTGTGACATTCGGGCAACCTGGCAGACAGAAAGGGAACATTGTACATGTAATTACAGACTCTGAATAAGAGTAATGTGTTATTTTTTATTACTAGAAGGAGGTTTTCTATTTCCTGCAAAGCGCAGTGGGATGCTGAGCTAAATTAGTGAAATTGTTTCTCTGTTGGTTAGATGTCAAGGTTTCTGACCCCAAGCTAATGTTTAATTTACATATTCTTTTCAGATAAATTAGGCAGCAAGCTCTGAATTAGCAGCTATTGTGTCTTACCGTTTTAGAGATTACTATCCTGGTGTTTCTGCTTACCTGCAGCCCTGCCACTGATCCAGCCGAGCTCGCCAAAGTCAAATCTGGCTGTGAGATACAACACGACGTCTGTAATTGACCAGAGTGGAAGCCATTTCCAGTAACAACTGTGGGTGAGTTCTGAAGCACGACGTGACCCCCGCTTCAGCCCCGTCTCTCGCCACGGCTGCTGTGATTGATGACACTAAATTGCCACTGTAATGTTTGTCACTGCAGCTGTGTCTTTTTTCGTCTCCCCAGTGATCTGAAAATAGAGCTGTGGATTGCTAAGACAGACTGTCACTGAAAACAATGAACATCTGATTCCTCATCGATCGAGAAGATTCTTGTTCTCAGGATTTTTAAAGAAGGTGATTCTCTGAATTATCAGCGTAGACTCAACAGGTAACAACACTCCAGTCTCATTCCCTGTGAAAGCGCTTTGTACCTGCAATCAGTGTTAACATCTTGTCCAATTCAATAATATTAATCTTTAGCACAATGGCACGTTCAGACACATACAAAACAGCTCAGATGCTGTGAGTGGGGATTTACTTGGAAAAAGGACGCAACGATGGAGAGAGAAAGAAAATAAGCTTCTCATCTGACTGTCAAAATGTGCTTAAAAAGTTCAAAGGAGGTCCAAGGATCTCAAGTGAAGAGCGACAGCGTTGTTATGAGGGAAATGTGCTCCAGTTCAAATGCATTATTGAACACTGGCCTTTGCTTTCGCTCGCTATTTTTGGTTTCCAATAAAGATCAAGGTTTCTCATCTTATTGCATTTTTTTCTCTTAACTTTCCTCAGTGCATAAAACACTAGCTCTCTGCAGTGTCCTGGAAAATATAAATGTCATAAGACTTAAATAAATAAATAAATACAAATTATACACTGCAAAATATTGACTGATTCACTTTTGGCATTAGAAGATGTGAGAGATAATTTCCAGGAGGGAATATATATGGATGATTTGCAGCTCAAATAGAAACGGATCATAACTCAATTGAAAGTGCACGTAATGGAATAAATCTGGAAACATAAACGGAATATAATGGAATTTTGGTATATGAGAATGTGTTTTGCACCTTTTATGTTGGAGAGAAGCATAAAGTTGCAACATTGAGATGTACATCCAAGGAAAAAAGATTAAAAATGTAGGGGCGGGACTTGGTTCTATCCAACGTTGTTGATTGGATGAAAGAAGATCTGAACGCAAGCTTCCAGTTGATTGTGGGCGGGGCTTAAGTGGAATAAATGGCATTACGTTACCAGAGAGAGGTTTGCCATTTCACCAGATATTAGTGGTGACATCTTGCTTAAAAATTTAATTTAGTTAAAAGATAGTGTGAATTTTAATTTCATGCTGACTTCAAAGCTTGTGAGGAGTTTGATTGACAGACGATCTGTCATTTTTGTGAGACAAATAAACCAGACAGGAGAGTAGATTAAAGGAGTTCACTTCTAGAACAAAAAAATGACAGATAATTTACTCACCCAATTGTCATCCAAGATGTTCATGTCTTTCTGTCTTCAGTCGTAAATGCTGCTTCAAAGGGCTCTAAACGATCCCAGGCGAGGAAAAAGGGTCTTATCTAGCAAAATGATTGGTTTTTATCTAAAAAGTCAGTTTGGGTAGGTCGAAAAGAAGGTCAAACGCCCTTTACAAAAAAAGCTGAAAAAGTGATGTAGGACAATTTGGAAGTTGGAGAAGAAAATGAGATGGGAGTTTTTCGACCTACCCTAACTGTCATGAACCGGAATACACAAAGCTAGACCAGCGTTGAGGTTAAAACTGTACATTTTTTAGAAAATAACTGATCGTTCCGCTAGATAAGACCCTTCCTCAGCTGGGATCATTTAGAGCCCTTTGAAGTGGCATTTAAACTGCTGGAAGTTCCAAATTTTGGAAATTCAAACTTGGGGGCACCATAGAAGTCAACTATATGGAGAAAAATCCTGAAATATTTTCCTTAAAAAACATGAACGTGAAAACGTGAACATCTTGGATGACAAGGGGGTGAGTACATTATCTTTAAATTTTTGCTCTGGAAGTGAACTTTTCCTTCAATGTTGAGGGAATTGAACATGAAAAATAGTATGTATTGACGTATTTTCGTTGAAAACAAGTTAAAACAAGATACTTTCATTCATATTTTTCATCCTATAAAGAGGAAGAGATGATCGTTTGACATGCTGGTTGAACTGAGGTGCTACAGCGATCAGTCACAACACATTAAAAAGCCACAAAATGGTATTCATTGTTTAAAATGACAAAATGACAAAATGACAAAATTTGAAATCCAAGACTTTGTTTCATACCAAAAGTAACCTGTCTGTCGGCACGTTTTCAGTTTCCACTTTGCTCCGTGATGTATTTTTCACTGGGGCTTGTCGGACTTTAGCAAAATTAACGAAGAGGGGCGGATCTTTGCGAAGGGTCCATTAGTAAGATCAGTTAACATAGTACATCAATTATTCATTGTCCTGATGCTGCTCTTTTGCAGTTGAAGAAAACTGCGCCAGTCTTATTAAACAAATGTGGTCCGGTTTCAGACGCAACTCAACTGCAATAGTATGTTTTCTCTGCATTCACGAATTCTTGTCAGAACACTTCTTTCATGTAGTTCCTGAGCAATAATAAATGAGAGCGTGTTTTATTGATTTTACATCTAATATTCTTACTTGCTGAGGAATTTGTTGCTCCTGAAATGAACAGACTTTTTAAAAAGCATATCTGCCTCCTGTTCTTCCCCAGTGAGAGTTTCTGTTGTGTTGTTCTGTTCTTGTAATTTACATTCTCCACTCCACAGCATTTCCTCTCCCCTGTCTTCCTTCTTCCTTTCTTTTCCTCTAATGACTGTTTTGTACTACTGCGCTGCTCATTGGTCTGCAGGGGGATGGGACCGAGTCAGGAGCCATCTGTCAAACATTCTGGAGAACGCAATAGCTCGAAAAGAATATCACCATTCAAGCATAGATTCGTTAAGCAGGTCATATGATGATGAATCAAATTTTCCACCATCTTTTGAGATAAAAGAGCTTATTGTGTTATTAAAACACTAACTCCCTCTCAAACCTTGGGAAGTGATCTTTTAGTACTTCAAAGATGTTACATTTGCATTTCTTTCGTCTGTGCAATGCATTGTCTATACAATTAGAGACTTTCATTATATGGACAAAAAAACTTTTAAAATGTTCTTTAAAATATCTATAACAAGCAGCTTATAAGAATGCTTATTTTGTACTTTACATTGCAGTTAGATGTTTGATTATACCGCTAATTACCTTAAATATTACAGTTTGATAAAGAGAAAGAAAAGTCAAAGAAGAAAGAATGGACAGTAGATTAACAGAGGTGTTTTGTTTTCTTTCGCTTGAGATAAAACAAAGCTATTTTAATAAAGAGTTAAAAAGTCTGTTAGTAATATACAATTCCAACTTTAATGTACTCATTAATAAATTAAATAAGAAACAAAGTTTTACGCATTACAAACAGAGACTCATTCTCCATCTTTTGGCAAAATACTGCAGTTTTCCTTCACATTACAGTTTTTATGAGTTCACATAAAATCACACCCTTTCTCCCTCACGTACTTTTAGATACAACATTGAGAACATAAATTATTTTGTTATTACTGTTGTTGTGAAGATGATGATAAAGTACTCTATGCAGCACTTGATTTTTTACCCAAAATATAAATTTGTTTCAGTACAGAACATATCTCAAGACAACAGTGTCATATAACTAAGTAAAGAACACTTGGCTTTAAAAAAACAAAGTTTTTTAAAACAGTAATTTATCAAATAGCAATACATACAAAACCAAACACAATTCATTTCTTTTGTAAATATTTCAATGTTTGTGATTAAAGAGAAATGCAATATTAGAAGACGAATGCACACACATAGAAAAGACATGCTTTAAGATCTAAGTATCACAAGAGAGCACATGTGACACCGGGACTCTCGCACGACACAAGCACTCTGACGCACAAAAATGAAACGAGCATGCTATGACGGACTATGAATATTAGATATTCAAGGTCATTTTGTTAATGCAAGGGTGTTTTAGGGAAGTCAAGCCTGATTTAAAGGGATAGTTCACCAAAAAATTAAAATTACCCCATGGTTTACTCACCCCCAAGCCTGTAGGTGTAATGACTTTCTTCTTTCAGACGAATACAATCGGAGTTATATTACAAATATTTAAGCTTTATAATGGAAGTGAATGGGTGTTGAGATTCTGAAGTCCAATAAAGTGCATCCATCCATCATAAAAATTACTCCACATGAACGCCACTCTCTCATGAACATGCATACCACAGTTAACGGAAGCTAGAGATCATAAATTTTAAATATAGATATTTTTCTTAAACAAATGCATTGATTCACTTCAGAAGGCCTTTATTAACCTCCTGGAGCTGTTTGGAGTCATTTTATGATGGATGGATGCACTTTATTGGACTTCAAAATCTCAACAGCCATTCACTGCCATTATAAAGCAAGAGCCAGTTTTTTTTTTTTAACAGAGCTCTGACTGTATTCGTCTAAAATAAGAAAGTCATAAACACCTAGGATGTCTTGAGGGTGAGTAAATTAATTTTTTTTGTGAGCTATCCCTTTAAGAGATCAAATTACAGTAACAAGTGTGGAAACACATTTAAAGGCGCAGTTCATCCAACAATGAAAATTACGGCATAATTTCATTTGCCCTTATGACGTTACAATGCTTTAATGGAACACCAAAAATATGTATTTTGAAAATGTCTCAGTGTTGTAGTAATTTTGTTTCGCTGAGAAAAAAATCAAACAGGTTGGAATGACACAATTGTGAGTAAATCATGACAGAGTGTAAATTTTTGGGTGAACTATCCCTTTAAGTGTGTTTCTATGCACATCTGCTGTTATTCAATCATAAATCAGTCATAATGCTTTAGGCTTAATCCACAAGAGATGGTCCTTCCCATTCCACATAATTCCATATAGCAGATTTTCTAGCACGATATGGTCTTATATAGTATTTTTCCTTTAAGGTTATCCACTGGCTACGGAGCATTACAAGGAGTTTCACCACCATAATCCTCTGTAGTTGGTATTTTTTGACTGCTATGTTTGAATATGTTTACCTCAGGGAGATCAGTCACTGCTCTGTTCTCCTCAAAAGCGAAAGCTTATATTAATATGATGCAAACCTCCAAGGGGCAACTTAAGGTTCTTAATTAAGGATTGTCCTTGAATTAGGGTGGAACTTTTGAGTTCATTAACCCTGTGCAGCCATATATAAGGAGAGAGACGAGAGTGACCTTATAAAGTAATTACGATCCAACGGATCCCCCCTCCACCCACCCTAGAGCACTGACACCAGACAACATAATGACAGAAAGACAATGACTCTTTTAAGACGTCGCCTAGCAACAAGAAGCACTAAAAATACATCACTCTGTGCTTTTTATAATCTGGTTTCATTGGAATGTATAAATACGCATATGCCGTGGACCGCATGTACATCTGTTTCGCCCACTATCGCGTCACACGTTGTGTAAGAAAGTGAACAGAGCACTTGCAATATTAAATGGCTGACTGTGGCTTTTGTTGAACCTGTTTTATCATTCACGAGAAAGGAGGGCTGTTTTAAGCCAATGGTGTTGTCGTAACAGATAGGCCATTCGGTCATTGGCATCATCAGGTAATGGGACTATGCGTTCCCTCTTACCAAGCTCTTTAAAACGACTTTTATTTAGTGCATTAAAAAGTTTGAAGCACTGGTCTGCTGGGGCTCCTAATAGTGAGCAACACCAGAATTTCCTACAGCTATAACTTTTCATTTCCTATAGCATGTGTCCCAGGTTGGGCCAAGCAGATGGCTGATAGCTGGGAAAATGGGGACACATTAAACCCTTGTAAACAATTATGTAATATCTGCAATCTGAAACCCGTAATCAATGTATCACTTAGCAAAGAAGAGTATGGGATAGAGAGTTGAGCTAACTAAGCACGTCTAACTCCTGGCTAACTGGAAATGAACCAAGTCTTATTGGTTAAGGAGCAGATGGAGGGCAATGATGAAAGAGGGCAAACTGAAACTGAGCTTGAATCCAATCCATTATACATTAAGTACACACATAAATGCAAATTAGGTTGCACCAATGCTATCAGGAGAGGTAAGCGCTTCGATAATTAGATACACTCTGGATTAATGTGGCGAAAACGAGAAGGTAAAATATCCATGTTGCGTGTGAACAAAACTCACAATTTTTACCATCTTGTAAATGTGTAAACTCAATGACAGACCTACTGTATGACCTAGAGACATTGTACTGTTGATATCAAGGCACCCATGTTGTGTTCACACACAACCACATGACTCAATAATGCAATGCCTTCAGTAGTGAATAGAGCTAAAAGCTTGACACAGTGAAGCTGTAGAACATAGCTCGGTATGACAGGACAGTCCACCTTGCATGTTTTAGGACCAACGAATATAAGCTGCTGCATTTGTAAAATCACGGATATTGGGAGAGGATCCAGAAGCTTATAGGATGGGAGCCTGAAACTCCTGAGCATGGCAGTGACAGACAAAATTCACTGTGCTTGAGTTTAGCACACGTTCATACAGACACTCATAGTCAGATACAAAGACTCTGAACACTGTTCGACAGATTTGGCATCCACAACACTCAAATCTGTTGCACTTGCCCATTCAAAAACATGCTCTCTCACACATACAGCCTACAATATTTCCCCACATAATACATAGTTCATAATAATAAATATCAATAAATATCACATGAATAAACACCAACACCTCGATTCTTATGTCACTGTCACCATTAAGCTATTTCTTTTGGTCTCCATTCAACTTCTATCGCTAATTTTGTTCCATGCAAGTTGTGTATCTTTTTAGGTTTTGTTCATTTTCAACAAAAATAACCAAAAAAGATCTTTCTTTCCTTCTTGCATTCCTTCTGTTGACTTCATTAGCTTTCAGTAGCATGGTAAAAATAAATAAATAAATAAATAATTAAAAAAAACACAAGAGCATTTTTAAAAGAGTTACAACACCAGCAAATAGTAGATATGAAGAGGGTGTGGTATGTTGAGGGCGGGGTCATATATAAAGAAGGTGTGGGCAGGGCTACAGATGAAGGGGGTGTGGCATATGTAGAGTTTTAGGCCGAGTCAGAATTGTAGAGGGTTTGGAGTAGGTAGTGGGATCAGAGGTGAGAATATGTACTATAGATAAGATAGGGCCGGGGTTTGAGATGGAGGAGTGGCGGCATAGAATGTGTCGTGGGCTGGGTCATATATAAAGAAGGTTTGGTATAGATAATATTGGGCCAGGGCTACAAATGAAGAAGGTATGGCGTATGTTGAGTTGTGGACGGAGTCAGAATTAAAGAGGGTGTGGTGTAGGGGTCAAAGATGGAGAGGAGTGTGACAGGTGTTATGGGCGGGGTTAAATAAAGGTGTGGTATTGATAATATTGGGGCAGAGCCACAAATGAAGGAGGTGTGGCATATGTAAAGTTGTGGGCAGAGTCAGAATTGATGAAGACAGTGATGGTGTGGGAGCAGAGGTGAAAATGTGTGCTATAGGGGTCAGAGATTGAGGAGGTGTGGCACAGGGTGTGTTATGGGTTTGCTGTGTTGGAATTGGAGTCATATGTAAATAAAGTATGGTAATAATGGGGTAGAGTCAGGAGTAAAGAGGGTGTGCAGTCTGCGCAGACTGATCAGCGAGAGTTGCAGTCGGGTGGCGGAACTGAAAGAGAAGACTTGAAGTCGGACACTTTTTTGAGCTTTTACTATTAAAAATGAAACAACTGCTCTCACATCGCTCTCGCGGTTGATGTAGGGTGGTCACGATTCCTCGATTCGATTTGAGTACTTTGGAATTTGCCAGCGCCATGTAACCGGCAAAGTACTGGAAGTGGCGCATTCCATGGATTCCATTATTAGACTGTTTTCCAAGGCTGGATGATATATTAAACCCATTTAAAAATCATAATAAAGCATAATGCTATTGTGAATTCACGAACTCTGCAATTCAGTTAAATAAATAAATGCGATACAGGTTTAATATATGCGCTTTAATTTACTTATATACGTGTAGGTTACGTACGTGTGTGTCAGATTGGCTTCGTTCACAGTAAATGCTGCTTCACACAAACAGTTATCATTTACATGTGTGAAGTGTATTATAAAGTTGTCTGGGAACGCAACATTCACCATTTCATCAGATATGTAAGGTAAATCATTTATAAACCTATGCAAACACAAGAGTACATCAATATCTTTTTCAATTTGCGAACTGTTCATCGCCATTTCAAAATAAAAGCTCAACCCCTCTGTCTGAGTTTACAGGTTTTGATGTCCACATATTCAGAAATTACAGTGGCTGTAGAATTTCTGTTGTAAAGAAATGGCCAAATATTAAAGATTAAGTGGACATATGAATTAAATGTTGTTTATTAGATCACACAGTAAAGTGTAAAAACAGTTGTCAAGACGTTGCCGCCCTCTGTAGGCATTTGATATAATACATAATGTACATTAGTTCTACTGTTTATAATATATTATGTATTTTCTCAGTTTTCTTCAATAAAACCATATGATTACTTGCTTTTGATACTTTATTTGAACCAATTATTATTGCCTTATTGCAATTATATAAGTGTTTTAAGACTTTTTAAAGGTTATTGTTAGCTTAGGTCTATTTTTATTACCTAAAAATAAAACACATTTATAATTATCTGATTACTCGATTAATCGTCACAATAATCAACCGTTTACTCGATTACCAAAATAATTGTTAGTGATTTTGATGCCATACATCACAGTCATGTGGCATCAACTATCTCAAATCAGACAAAATTTCTAACTGGCATGTACTGCATCAAGTCAGCCACTGAACGGTCTGCGCAGCACCCCATTAAGTTGAACACTCCTAGCGCAGAGAGAGAGAGAGAGGGTGGGGTCTGTGATGACACTGAGGTGAGGTTAACAGCAGGGAAGTGGTTGTATCATTGAAGGTGAAGTAAGAGTTGAAGAAGGTCTGGTGTAGGTAGCACTGGGGGCATGTTCAGAGATGATGAAAATGTTTGAGTAGAATTTGGCCAGGGTTACTGGTTAAGGTCATATTGGGGGCGGAGTCAAGCTATGCCCTCAATGGATCACTTGAGCTGAAATTATAGTTGTAAAAAAATGAACAACGCCAGTGTGGTACGAATATCTGCGGGGAGCTGCAGTAACAGGCAAGAAAAGACAGATGAAACAGAGTGTTCATGTCTTGAGGGTAGGTAGAGGTGTGAAGCATGCCCAAATCTGTGCAGAGGGAATGAGTCTATTGACAGCAACTTGGAGGGAAAAGAGAATGATAGAAGAGGGATTCTGAGAGAATATCGAAGTGAGGCGTAAAGGACCATCCTTGGGAAAAAAACAGCACTGAAGCAAGAAAAACGCTGAGGGGCTCTCTGGAGAGTATGTTGGAGAGTGTTGCTGTGTCTGAATATCCAGGTGGTGGCAGACACCATGTAAGAGAGATCCATCTATAAAGAGAAGCTGTGCATGAAACCACAGAGCCTCTATCATCCTCCACTGACACTCATCTAGACGTGTGTCTAGCGAAAGGATGCGAGTTTAATTTCAACAACGATAATAATCAGTAAGAACAGATGTAAACACTCATTTTAGACTTCTTGTATACACAAAAGCAGAGAGGAAGAATGATGGGAGGTTTTACAGCAAAGAGTGCATCTCTCTTATGAACTTTCTCAGAAGCCAGGCACGTGGCAGTAAGCCTCCAGCGAGGCCAGCAGGATGTAGATGAGCCACAGAATGAGGAAGAGGAACGCGGTGAGCAGCTTGGCGGTTCGCGGGCCCCCCAGCTCGCCCCCGGACACAGAGGGCCGGCGGCGGTACAGTAGTGTCAGAACACACAGCAGTGCCAGGATGGTGAAGAGGGTGACGGAAAACGCCAGCGACCCCGGTGGGACCAGGAATTTTTTGCCTTGACTGTGCCAGTACACGGAAGCGATGGTCCACGCCACACCGATACCCAGGAAGACGTTAACTGCATTACTACCTGTCACATTTCCAATGGATGCATCGGCGTATTGGTCCTGGATGGCTGCCACCTTGCTGGCAAAGGTATCTGTAGAGGGCAAAGGAAAAGACAGAAAAAGAAAGATGAAAGAAGGATGGTGAGTACTAAAAGAGCCTCGGAGGAACGTTTTAATGAAAGACATTGCTCATAGTTCATGACAGTGTTTCCCAAACCTGTTCCTGGAAGCACACCAACAGTACACATTTCGTTTTCCTAATATAACACACCTGATTCAACACATGAGTAGAGACCTGAAATGGATGGGTCGCAATGAAGGGGACCTCTAAATTATGCCTTCAATAGCAGGGCTGGGAAACACTAGCTCAGTGGGTCCCAATTATGTTTAAAGGGACACTTTACCCAAAAATTCTGTCATTAATTACTCATCCTCATGTTGCTCCAAACCTGTAAGACCTTCATTAATCTTTAGAACACAAATGAAGATATTTTTGATGAAATCCGAGAGCTTTCTGACTCTGCATTGACGGCAATGCAACTGACTCATTCAAGACACAGAAAGGCCGAAGTCCTTACTACCTTTCTGGGCCTTGAACATGGTAGTTGCTCTCGGATTTCATCAAAAATATCTTCATTTGTGTACCGAAGATGAACGAAGATCTTACAGGTTTGGAACAACATGAGGGTGAGTAATTAATGACAGAATTTTTATTTTGGGGTGAGCGATCCCTTTAATTGAGGTATCAACATAGGGCCAGTTTTACTAACAGCTTCGCTAGTGCAGACCATCTTTTGGCATTAAAATAGTACTGTCGAGATTTATTAGACGTGCAGTGAAGAATTTGTGATCTCTTGGGAATCTCTAGACGAGACAAATATGAGATTACAATTGTCTTTTTCTCAGAAGAAATATCTGGCAATAAGGATGGGCAATAGACAAGTTAAAATAATAAACCAGTAAAAAAGAAAAGAAATAGTGATTTATTGGAGTTATAAATCTGAGTTTGCAGCCTGATTTGAATGTAATATGATAAAAGACAGCAGAAAATCATTATTGGCAAGAAAACACATCTTTCTACTGTTGAGTGCACACAAAAGCATCACAGTCCAACTGGTGTATTTTGATTGCAACAAATGAGCCTTATGAATTGATTCTTTTAATTAATCATTCAAAAAGACTCAAGAACTTATCAGTTTGATGAATACTCCTAAATGAACTCACTGAATCTATCAGAATGGTTACTGAATCAACATCTATACAGGTAAAACTACTTCCAAAAAAGATCTGAATGTGCAGAAAAAAGATTTGGGAAAGTTTAATTCATATTGCATGTACTGCAGATTTGTTGATTTACACATTTAAGAAGGTTTTTGACACTATATTACCTTGAAAAAACGGATTTGTGTCTACCAAGTTTCACTTTTCTATAACAATGCGTATATTACAATTACACATTATAAAATATAATGACTACCAACCAAAATGTATAAGAATATTGTAATATAAATTTGTACTTATATTGCTCACCTCAAACTGAGCACACAGAAATGTAACCACTGTTTGCTCTCTATTTAATCTCACTGCTGTCTTGAAGAAACAACAGAGATATAAAAGAGATCTTGATTTGAGATTCATCTTTTGAAGTGAATCTTTTGATTATGTGTGTTGGAGCTTGAGGATGGTTAGGCATACAGAGCTTGAGCATGTGCATAATCAGTCCATAATGCGGCTAATGCCAAGACAAACACACAGATCTCTTGCAAATCACGTCTGCTAAATAGTCCACATCATTAAACATAGTCTAAAACTACAACATTCACAAATCCACCATTGGGGTCATTAAAGTGTTGAAAGCAGCTGAAACATTCCAACAGAATATTTGAATGGAATACTTGATTATAATTGGTTTATCATGCCATTATATATTATTTGTTTGATAATGACTGGATGACTGTACATTATTTTTTACTAATTACCCTGACACCACACATACATCATGGAGACATCTATTTGATGTCTGCATTTACATCTGGAAGACGTATTTTTTAGTTTGCTTATCTGCAATACGCCTATAGGACACTACCTATCAGATGTCAAATAGACATTTACTAGATGTCTTTAAGATGATTATGATTTAGAATGTATTTAAAATGGTCATCTTACAGACGTCTGTCCCCAGATAGCACACGTACGTCTGCAAGATGTCTGTTAAAGATCACTTTATCTGGAAAGCATCTGCTGTGTACAAACATCTGACAGACGTCTGTAAGATGTCCATTTTACATACATTCTAAATCATAAACATCTTAAAGACATCTAGTAGACGTCTATTTAATATCTGATAGGAAACGTCCTATAGACATATTGCAGATGATTAAACACTCTAAAAATACATCTTCCAGATGTAAATGCAGACATCAAATAGACGTCTTCATGATGTATGTGTGCCATCAGGGTCAGATGTTTGTACACAGCAGATGCCTTCCAGATCAAGTGATCTTTAAGAGACATCTTGTAGACATATGTGTGCTATCTGGATAGCTACATGCTATAGCATCTGATACACAAATAAACACTCACCAGGCACAGATGTGCCCAAGGCCACAAACACCACAGCTGTGACAGTGTCTTTCAGGCCTACTGTACAACCAAAGTGTGAAGCCAAATCTCCAGTAACAGCAGTCAGGACCCCGATAAGCGTGATGGAGACGATGAAGCAGGCCCAGCCATTCCAGTACTCCGTAGGTGGAACGAAGGCAAACAGAACCTTCCAGAAAACTGTCAGGAAGTGCATGATGTAATCAAAGCATGAGGGCAGGCGCTCTTCCCCGCTCTCCTCCTCATCGTCATCACCTGAGGAGGTAAACATAAGGTATAGTAAACCTGTGAGACCTTTGTTTATCATTGTTTTGACATCATTAAAACAGTCCATGACATGGAAGAGAAGAAATTGTTGAATGAAGTCATTATTTTTGTTTAATTTAGCCACAAAAAATATTCTCGTAGTTTCATACCATTACGGTTGAACCACTGATGTCACATGGACTATTTTAACGATGTGCTTATGACCTTTCTGCGCCTTGAATGTGTCAGTTGCATTGCTGTCTATGCAGGGTCAGAAAGAGCTCAGATTTCATCAAAAATATCTTAATTTGTGTGTTGGAAGATGAACAAAGGTCTTACGGGCTTGGAAAAACATGAGGGTGAACTACCCATTTATGTATCTCCTTCTTGACTGAAATTATGTCATGTCACACAGAAGATTCACATTCAGTGTGGACAGACAAATTGATTGTTGCTGGAAACTTGTCACATCTTGGTTTATTGCATGGTTTTATATGAATGCTTTACTGAATATGAATCAGTTGTGTGGTCCACTTCTATCTGAGTTTGGCAGAGAGACACTGACCTGCACTGACAGTGACAGCGCTGACAAACTGTTCTCTCCAGCTACTGCTGCCCACCACCAGCGCCAGGTTAGTCTTCTTTATTAGCTTGTCGACGGTATTCTGAAAAAACACACAAATACATATATAAACACTGAAAAGATTTATAAATCAAACCTAAACCCACAAAACTGTGTCCTCGTAGTAGACAAGATTTAATATGACTCTGTCTCGTAGCCCAGTGAGCATGGAGGTCTCAGCTAAACTGATTTCAGTGAGGCAGTGGGCGTCTATGCACAGCCCTGTCAGAATTTCATTTTCTCCAATGTCATCCTGTCCTAGCCACTTGCTTGTTTGCATTTAGAGCGCTGCGGATAATCGTGGAGGGAGTAGCTCAGTATTTCTACCTCAAATCTCTTCTAAATCCCTGTGCTACCTGACCCCAGTGACCTCCAGTATTGAGACTGTCACCATGGGAACAAGGAGGTGAGGATCAGACAGAAATTGAACGTGAGAGACTGAGCAGGTAAGACCATAAAACCTGTATTGTTCTTCCTGATTCACAGGACTTACTTTAAACTCGTATGATTCCTCTATCACCACCTCCAGTTTGGTGTGCTCTCCCAGACTCGGGCACCCCATCTTGGCCACCTCCTCTTCCTCAGCCCCCACCGCTGGTTTGTTATCATTGGAGTCTCCTGTGAGAGGAAAACACATAGAAAATCTACTGAGCCAAAGAGTTTGAGCAGAGATGATAAAACTCAATTTACAAAGAAATTTGCCAAGAATGAATTGTGCCCACTGGTAGCGCTGTTTATTTGCAGTCTGTGCTTGTTGTTGCGCCCAATTCACTAAAGGTATTTTGCAAATCATGTAACTGAAAATGCAGCCAAAAATGTGTTGAACACAATTTGCATGATCATTTTAAATATTGCAGGCCGTTTTTGAGTCCTAGTTTGAAGAGGATACAGCACACTACAGCAATCTGGCAGACTTTGTAGCATGTTTCCAAAAATAAATAATTCACTTATATTTTCACTGTACTAAAGTTAAAGCAAACGTGCATAATTTTATTTATTTTTGCCCCCAAAAAACAATATTCTGATTAGGTTTTTATTTTTCATGGTTACAAACTACAGCAGCGTTTTCAATCAGTGTTATTTTAGTATTATTTGTTATACAGTACATACTATGTGAATAGAGAGTATTTTAAAATGAGCTTTTATTTTTATTTTTTTGTGTAACAAGTTAATTTAAATTTTTAATTTTCTGTTTTGTTATGTATTTTGAAAGCTTTTTTATTATAGTTTCTTTCAGTTTTAATATTTTTACTAATACTATAAGTAGTGCTATCAAGTCAGTTAATCACGATTAATCACATCCAAAGTTTATTTACATAATATGTGTGTGTACTGTGTATATATTTAAGAAACATATGAAATATATATTTATGTAAATATAAATCATATATAAATATGGATATGTAGTCATGGCCAAAAATATCGGCACCCTTGCAATTCTGTCAGAAAATGCAACATGTCTCTCAGAAAATTGTTCCAGTTGCAAATATTTTGGTATTCACATGCTTATTGTTTTTGTTTGCACTGCAACAACACAACAAAACAGAGAAGAAAAGTCAAACTTGATAAAATTTCACACAGAACTCAAAAATGGGCTGGACAAAATTATTGGCACCTTGTCAAAGTTGTAAGAAATAATTGCTTTTCAAGCATGTGATGCTCCTGTAATTTGTATTTAGACACATCTGTGGCAAATAACAGGTGTGGGCAATATAGTAATCACACCAGTTAAAATGGAGAAAAGTTGACTCAACCTTTGTGTTCTGTGTCACACTGAGCATGGAGAAAAGAAAGAAGTGTAAAGAGTTGTCTTTGGATTTGAGAGAAAAAAAATTGTAGAAAAACATGGACAATCTCAAGGCTGTAAGTCCATCTGCAGAGATCTTAATGTTCCTGTGTCCACTGTGTGCAATATCATCAAGAAATTTACAACCCTGCAGACACAGGGTACAACAGTGTCAGCTCGCACTGTCCGTCGCCTTCTGAATGAAAAGGGACGCTATGGTAGGAGACCCAGGAGGACACCACTGCTGACACAAAGACATAAAAAAGCAAGACTGGAGTTTGCCAAAATGTATGTGACAAAACCACAATCCTTCTGAAAGAACGTACTGTGGACAAATGAGACAAAAGTAGAGCTTTTTGGTAAAGGACATCATGACACGGCTTAAGAACACAGTCCCTACAGTCAAACATGGCGGAGGTTCAAAGATGTTTTGGGGTTGCTTTGCTGCTTCTGGCACTGGATGCCTTGACTGTGTGAACGGTATCATGAAATTTGATGACTACCAAAGAATTTTGGGACTGTAGTGGCCAGTGTCAGAAAGCTCCATCAGAGGTCATGGGTCTTCCAGCAGGACAATGACCCAAAACACACTTCAAAAAGCACTCAGAAATGGTTACAAACAAAGTGCTGGAGAGTTCTGGAATGGCCAGCAATGAGTCCAGATCTAAGTCCCATAGAAGAGATCTGTGGAGAGATCTCAAAACAGCAGTTGGGAGAAGGCATCCTTCAAATCTGAATGACCTGGAGCAGTTTGCAAAAGAAGAGTGGTCCAAAATTCCAGTAGAGAGGTGTAAGAAACTCATTCATGGTTACAGGAAGCGATTGATTTCAGTTATTTTTTCAATAGGGGTGCTACCAAATATTAAGTTAAGGGTGCCAATAATTTTGTCCAGTGCATTTTTTTGGGTTCTGTGTGGAATTGTATCAGATTTGACTTTTTTTCTCAATTTTTTTTTGGTGTGTTGTTCCAATGCAAACAAAAAAAAATAAACATGTGAGTACCAAAACATTTGCAACTCCAACAATTTTCTGAGAGAAGGGTTGCATTTTCTGACAGAATTGCATGGGTGCCGATATTTTTGGGCATGACTGTGTGTGTATATATATATACACACACATGTAAATGTTCCTTAAATATATACGTGTATGTAAACACAGACATATATTTTGGATCTGATTAACTGAATTGACAACACTAATTCAAGTAATAAAATATAAATATTAGTCTTTCATCTATTTTAGCTTTATTTCAATTAATGAAAATTATTTTCAGTTAATGAAAACTAATGCTGTTAAACCGATTAATCGTGATTAATCACATCCAAAATAAAAGACTGTGTTTACATAATATGTGTGTACTGTGTGAATATATACACATACATACTATTTAGATAGTTCAGAAATATATGTACTATATATGTATATTTATGTATAATATAAATCATATATAAATATTGCATATAGATACACACATGTAAATGTTTCTTAAATATATACATGTATGTGTGTATTTATATATACTTCAACATAGCATACACATATTATGTAATCAGACTTTTGTTTTGGATACGATTAATCATGATTAATCGATTTGACAGCACTACTTTCAAAATATTAGTCTTTCATCTAAAACGTATATTTTATTTTATTTCAGCTTTAATTCAATTTCAGTAGTTTTCACAATAACAAAAAAATACTAAATGTTTATAAAAAACTACAAAATAGCCCCAAAAATACATTTTTGTCCCTAGAATACAATGTGAAAATCCCTGAACTAGATGATTAGGGAAAACAGAGCAGGTTTTTGTTTCAGGTTTCTAAAATACCACATATAAATGCATCACAACTGTTTAGTGAATTTGACCTTTTTTTTTTTTTTTTTTTTTTAACTACAATCCACTGTAATGTATCATATGCTGTAGTAGCACTACACATAAGCAGGAAATAAACATCATCTCGTTGTTTGTCATAGAAAAGCACTGAAGAGAGAGAATGAAAGACAAAATCATCAAAAAATGCTTGTTAATGACATCAACATTCTTAATTGGATTCAGTAACAGTATGGCAATTTGAAGAGCATGGGGGTGAACACTAAATTAGAGCAGTTAGTACATAATTAATGTGCGGAAATGGCCTAGAGATATTGCCTCAACATGGCTGCTTGCACGGCGACCAGTTACTGCCTGTTTCTGGTCTCCCATTATAACAAGTCACCCATTATAAGACCTCCACTGTCTCCCATTATTCGCTCCGTTCGCACAAAGAAACCTTTCTATCAAACCTGTTTCTAAATTATTCAGGGATAGATATGAAAGCTATTAATACAATATTAAACAGAGACCCCAATCTGTATTCTAATACAAAGCCACAGAGCACTGCAGATGTCACACTGACCGTGTTTCTGCCCGATCTCCAGCAGCACCGGCTCCCCCAGGTGGATGGTGAAGGTTTTGTTCTTCTCGTACTCCTCGTCGTCAATGATCTTCACCTCCAGGATTTTCCTGTGGTGCACAAAGACAGAAAATTGTATGTATTTTCAATGTAGTACATAGGAAAATCTAAGAAGATCATTAAGAAGCATTAAGAAGGGATAGCTATGCAGCAGTAGCCACTGACAAAAACTTGAGAGAAAGAGCTGAGGAAAGGCTCTTTCGTTGTGAAATACGAGTAAATCGTTCATAAAACCATTCTTATGTAGAATGTCATCTTCATTTGACTGAAACGATGTAGGAATGGATTTATGAATGATTTACACTGAAATTCATTCTGGTTGTTATTATGCATGAGCCCTAAGGAGTGTGTGTAACATCCATAACATTTGCCGAATGTACAACTATTAAAAAAAGTGGGTTAATTTAGCATATCTAACTTTCCTCTTTGAAAACTTCATACAGAGGGCATTTTTGAGTAATCGTGCATTATCTTGAGTTCATTGCTGATTCCCTCAAAGAGTTAGAAACACACAGCTCTGATTTGAAGTGACAGTGCTGCGGTACAATGTTTTTGTGCTTAGGGAGCAGGTTAGCCATGGCTAATCACCATTTGTCATTATTAGCAGACGCAACAATCTGGTCATGGTTGATAAACAGCGTCTACAGAAAAGCTGTACAACAGCAACAAGGGGGGAGAGAGAGAATTTAATTAATTTAGCAAAAAAAGACAGTGGCACTCCATAACCACAGTATACAATTATGTGGTAACATTCATTTTAGCTTGTATTACATTTTTTGCATGTCATTATAAAATGAATAGTTCTAGCCATGCCGAAATGTACAACCCTGATAACTACTGTATGACAAAAAACACCCATTTCATTATATAACAAATGCAACTATAATTTTATCAAGCGCGAGATCTAGTGGAAAGATGGTGCTTTAATAAAATTGCTAAACATTTTAATAACACTTTCATCAAATGTTTGTCAAGAAATGTAATGCTTCAAATGTGTTGCTTTTCAGATTACGTGCTCTTTTCACAGTCATCTCAGCAGTGTGCTTTTGCTTTCTGAGTAGATATGTTGATGAATTCAGTCTCTGTGTTAAACATTATTTTGCATAACTGTACAGATTCAGTGCGAAAAAGAATGTTTTGTGTCTAATCCTGGATATGATGCATACAGGAAGCAGTGAACCGATCTGAAGACTCAGGTGTATGGAACACAGCTCATAAATAATGAAAAGAGAGAGAAACAAAGGCAGTTTCAAAATTAAACAGTACAAAAATTGGTTGGCATGCTCAGGTACATCTGTGTAAACACAGTTTCCGCTGCTGTTTTCCACTGTAATCCCTCTATTGCATGTTAGCACTAATCTCCTCTTTTCCCACCTCTCTTTGCTTTGCAGCCTTCTTTGGCCAGACGTGTGTGTAATTAAATTCATTAGGACTTGTTCTTTATTAATTAGCCCACCGTGCTTATCCTACACGATTGTAACGCATGCTTTCAGTCCCATCCCCCCGTAACAATTTCTGTCTTTTCACACTCTGCCTTTCTTCTCTGCAGTTCTCCTAACTACATCTTGTCTACAGTATATTATCTATCTATCTATCTATCTATGTTAATCTTCATTGCTCCAAATTTGAAGGAATATTAGCTGTAGGTGTATACCACTGTTCTACTTACACGTTGGACAACATATCTAAGGCATTTCAATAAAAACCTTTATTTTGTGGAAAACACAGTGCTCACATTTAGAGAACAGTAACCACTGTAGCACGAAAGATGATTACAACTAAAATTTTGGAGGGTTACAGCTGTCAGAAATTAGTAGGACGTGTAGAGGCTCTTGCTTTGAATGACTTCAGCACAACTGCGGCTGCAGGACGTCACTAATTTCTCAAACTGCACTAGTGTGATCTTTGTCCACTTTTCTTCCACTCTCTTCCATAGTTCAGTAACTGCAGTGGGTTTCTTAGCTTTAATTTTGTCGCCAAAGATGGTTTATAGATAGAGTTTAGAGTTTAGATCAGGACTCTTGGCTGGCCATTTCATTATTTCAGTGTTTGTAGCTTCAAAGAGCTCCTTTACCTGTTTTTCAGTGTGACAGGCACATTGTCTTGCACGAAAATTCACCTGGCTCGGAGCTGTAAAAGAGGCCCAACTCCTGATGCAGAAAACATCCCTCAAATCATGACACTCCTCCACATTTCACTGACTTCTTTACACGCTTAGGCTTCAGTGTTTCCTCAGTTTTACGCCAAACTAAATGTTCCCATCAGACCCAATTAAATTAAACTTGTTCTCATCACTAAAGTGAACTCTGGACCAACTCTGGAACTCTAGTCTCTCCACACAACATGCTCCCCAGCACAGGTGAGCTTAGCCTTTTGATTCTTTCTGCTAATGAGAGGCTTGGTCACTGCAAAGTGTGCTTTCAGTCCGACTTCTCTTAAATGTCACCAGACAGATTCTTACCCTGTCCAGCACTAAACTGACAAGCAATTCCAGCTGTAGTGCTGAACCGATTCCCTATTTAGAATTTCTGCATTATCCTGTCTTCACGTGCATTTGTTCTATGTGGACGATCAGCCTTTTTGGGGAACTTGAATTAATTAGTGTCACTGTAAATCTGCAATATTTTAGAAATCACAGATTTGGAATGACCAGCTTCTGTTGCAGTAGCTGAAAGTGTCATCCCTTTGGCCTTCACTGGACAACCTATCATTTTACAATCTCAGTTAAAATTGGAGGATTGATGCCAGTTAAATAGTGTTTGTCATATAATTAGCACCAGGTGCCAGATTAACACCAATAACTTGGAGGTATCTGTAAGTGTTCTCTAATTTTGATCAGAGTTCTTTTCAAATATCTCATTGAAGTTTTTTTTTTTTTTCACTGTGCTTCAGAATACAATTAATTTATAATATCCATAAAAAACTGCCCTTCTACTCTTGTTAGGATAACTTCAAATAGGCAAGCAATTCCAGCTGCAGTGCTGAACTGATTCCCCATAGAGAGTCCCCAAATTATCCTGTTATCTCGTGCACTTGTCTTATGTGGACAACCAGTCTTTTTGGGGGACTGAAGTAGTGTCATTGTAAAGTTCCAATATTTGAGAAATCACAGATTTGGAATGACCAGCTACTGTTGCAATGGCTGAAAGTATCATTATCATCCCTTTGGCCTTCATCTGGACAACCTCCTGTCCCAAGGTTTCAGTCATCTTAGAGCGGCCCACCATCTTGCAATCTCAGTGAAAAATGGAGGAATGCTGGCAGTTAAACAGGATTTGTCATATAATTAAAGAAATTAGCACCAGTTACCAGATTAACACCAATAACTTGGAGGTATCTGTAAGTGTTCTCTAATTTTGATCAGAGAGTTCTTTTCAAATATCTCATTGAAGTTTTTTTTTTTTTAACAGTGCTTCAGAATACAATTAATTTATAATATGTTTAAAAACTGCCCTTCTACTCCTGTTAGGATAACTTCAAATAGGAAAGCAATTCCAGCTGCAGTGCTGAACCGATTCCCCATAGAGAGTCCCCAAATTATCCTGTTATCTCGTGCATTTGTCTTATGTGGACGACCAGTCTTTTGGGGGGACGTGAATAAATTAGTGTCATTGTAAACCTGCAATATTTGAGAGATCACAGATTTGGAATGAACAACTTCTCTTGCAATGGCAGAAAGGCTCATCCTTTCGCCTTCTGTCGCATAGTTTCAGTCACTTCAGAGCGGCCCGTCATCTTGCAATCTCAGTGAAAATTGGAGGATACTGCCAGTTAAATAGGGTTTGTCATATAATTAAAGAAATTAGCACCAAGTCCCAGATTAACACCAATAACTTGGTGGTATCTGTAAGTGTTCTCTAATTTTCTAAAGTTCTTTTTCAAACATCTCATTTAAGTTTTTTATACTGTGCTTCAGAATACAATTAATTTAAGAAATATGCTTTAAAACTACCCTTCTACTCCTGTTAGGATAACTTCAAATATAGGACTAAGCAGTGACCTTGATCTATCTATCTATCTATACATATAGCTATATATATTACAGTACCATTCAAAAATCCAGAAAAAATGTATCAGTTTCCACAAAAGTATTAAGCAGCACAACTATTATTGATATTATTGATAATAATACAGCTGGTATTATAATGTGGTAAAGTGTAAATGGGGTCCTTGTGAGATTTTTTTCTTATCTGAAGATCCCACTAGATGCACAAACAGCAGGATACGTAAAGATGAGCATAACCGAATACAGCAAACATTAACCATGAAGCCCAGGCGTCCACATTAGCGTCATCTCTGTGACCAGGTAGCTTAACCCCACACGCTCGCTCTCAACTGTAATTAGAGCTATTACTCACTGAACCAAACGCTCCCCCCACCAAAGAAAGAGACAGATGTGCATAAACAAAAAAACTAACAAGAGACCTTAATGAGGTCTGAAACTCACACAGCTGCTCACTTCCAAATCTATCCACTTCACACTCATATGCACATGCACGTATGCTAACAGGGATGAATACACACACGGCAGCTCAAAAGCAGAAACACTTCATGTGCCATTCAGCAAGCACCCAGTTGTCAGGGGAGAAATTCACAAATTTACACACAGCCACACACACACGGTGTCAACTTAATAATAAGTGAGTACATTAACAGTGTTGGCAATAAAAATATTCCCTTCATGCACCAGGTTCTCTCAAGCTGAAGAGGGTCTTTATGGAGCGTATGTGGGCTGTGGAGATGACAGGGCAAGCGCAGGAGGCGGAACATTAAAAGCTCGGTTCTAAATGAGTCATTAAAAGCACCTTCGGAGGCACGGCACAGGTAAGATTCTCATGCATTCGCACAGTAAGGCGAGCACATGAGGCAGGTGTATACACTGCATTGTGTAAGACACTAAATTATGGGGTTGGCATGGCAACAGGTAGCTAGAGTGCAGGGATTGATAAAAGTATAGGCCTTAGGCAAAGGAAAGACAGAGACAGAGTCAGAAAAGAGGAGGAGGAGGGAGAAACAGCAAGATGATGGCAAAGTAAAAAAGGGAGGAGGGCTTACATTTAGAAATAGAAATACAAAGGTGAGGTTGATAAAACTGTGGCCTGTTTTCTTAAATGAACGGCATGTTAATGCATGCATGTTCTGAAAGTTACCAACACAAGGGTAAACACAGCAGCCAAACTATCAAAGAAAGCACTGTAAGCATAAACGAGGAAGATCAATCTCGCTTTCATTCTCTCTCTTAAAAAAAAATCATACACAGACAGATCACTTTACAAATTCATGAGACTGGGGCGAAGGAAAGAGAAAACACAAGGAAAAGCTCTAGTCATGTGTTCAGACAGATAAAGATGGAGAGACACAGAAGTGCAACTGGAGAAAGATGAAGGAAAGGAAGAAGAAAACAAGGATAGTTACACCTGACATGACTCCATGTGACTTTCTTTTCATTGCAAAGCACCAAAGGACAATTTTGCTTGCTCTTTTCTATGCTACTGCAATGTATAGGGACTTTCAGGCTTTGCAAATGTGGTCCATATGACTCATACTCTGCATTTGAAGTCTTCTGGAGTCACATGGTTTTTGAGGCGCAGACTGAAATCTACAAGATGCAGTTATGCTCTGAAAACTTTTACTCTCTTTGGCATATTCATGAGAGAAGCAGTGATGTGCAATATGCAAGAGGATCGCTCTTTTGAATGATTCGTTGAATGATTCAACATCTAATCCGATAATCAAGTTTTAAATTACAGGTGAGCAAATGATAACAGAATGCTCCTTTTTGGGTCAACTAAGATAACACATGACAAAGAAATCCTGCTGTATACAACACATTTATATATAATTTATAAAGATTTTGAATAAATATACATATTACAAATGCTGTACATATAATTTAAGTATATGTACGTTCTATCAGGCAGGCAAAATGTTTGGCATTAACATCACTAGATGCTGTTACATTTCTGGTAATTTTACTATGATTATTATTATATATTAATAGAGGAATAAGTTAATGTTGGAAAAATGTATCATTTTACAACTGTTTGCTTTTGTTTTGTTTTATTTGTTTTATTAAAGATTTATGTTTACCATTTATGGTCACACTTTATTTTAAGGTCCAGCTCTTGCTATTAACAAACTATTAACTATGAATGGAACAAAACAAAACAGAGCAAAGATTAAAAAAACAGAACAAAACAGAACAGACAAAAAACAAAAAGACCAAAATCGGAACAGAGCAGAACAACAACAACAACAACAACAACAACAACAACAACAAAAACAGAACAGAACAAAAACATACACAAAACCAAACACAACAGAACAGAACCAAATAAAACTAAACAAAAAAGCTAAAATCTGAATAGAACAGAATGGAACAAAACAAAACAGGACAAACAGAACAGGATGAGACTAAACTAAACAGAACAGAACAGACCAGAGCAGAAAAAAACCAAACATAACAAAATAAAAAACTCAAATCTGAACAGAACAGAACAGAACAGAACAAATCTGAATTAAACTAAACAGAACAGAACAGAAGCAGAGCTGAGCAAAGCAGAACAGAAACAGAACAGAACAAAACTAAACAAAACTAAACAGAACAGAATGGAACAGAACAGAACAAAATGAACCAGAAAACAAAAATCTGAACTGAACAGAACAAAAAACAGAACAGAACGGAACAAAAACAGAACATAACAGAATAAAACAAATCAGAACAGACAAAAAACAAAGAAAACAGAACACAACAGAACAAAACAAAACAAAAAATCTAAACAGAACAGAAGAAAAAACTAAACAGAACGAAACAAAAAACAAACCAAAACACAATAGAACAGAACAAAACAAAACAAAACAAAAAAAAAAAAAAACAGAACAGAACAGTACAAAAAACAGAACACAACGGAACAAAAAACAGAACAGAACAGGATTAAAAAAAAACCTAAACAGAACAAAACAGAAACAAAACCAGAACACAATAGAACAGAATAAAACAAAAAACAGAACAGATTAAAAAATTAAACAAAACATAAGAAAACAAAACAAAAAACAACTATTTGCCATTAGGGTAGGAGCAGTAAATTAATTCAAGATATATTCTCTTACTGTTTTACACAAGTATGCCTTTCAGCTTTTTCTCATTTTGAGAAAATTGTTTTTTCACTACAGAGAGAGAGAGGTGTTGAAAATATCAAAACGGGGATGGAAGGACAAACACACCGAAGGACAGATTTCATAAGGTAGAGGTGATTAAATGGTTCGTAGAGGAAGAGGCTTCTGCTGTGGGTCAGTGAGAGGAGTGGCAGACAGCTGCATTCAACACATGCTGGGTGAAAGCAGATTGCTGTTTAGCTTCAGGCTGCAACACATGCACCCATAACATCATCAATCCACTCATACACTGCAACAAACAGGAGTCTTCAAACAGCTCCAGACTGGCTAGTGCTGGTTTGGTGCTGGTCTAACTAGTCAACCTGCATAACCATTCTGTTCACCTGCAAAATTTAAAGCTGAGCAGAATTGTCTGTCTGTAAGGCTAGTTACATAGTCCAGTCTTTCTCATTCCGTCACTGCAGAGATTTTCTGGTCTGTCTGTAAGAGACAAAGACCAGCATGGACTGAAGCACTGCTTTATGATGCAAATAGAGGAGCAACCGAAGGTGAGTCTGACAGCGGACCTGCGCTGTAAATCCATTAGGATTTGACCAGATGAAATGAAGTACGGACAGTGAGTGCCCACACGGAACGGCTGGTCCTACACAAAATGATAAAGCTGAGAAGTAATGTTTTTGACATAATCAAACTTAGAAAGAGAAAAGCAATAAAACGTGACAATCCCTTGGTTTCTATCTTATTTTTCAATGCATGAATGTGCATGACGTCTGATTCATTAGCTTATATAGGTAAATAAATAATTGGACGAATAATAAAAATTACAGTAAAACGTAAAACTATTTTGCACTACAAACAGTTTGTATGATTACGATAACACATTTACTGTACATCATATTACAACAATTTGCAATATCAAACAGCATAACAGACTGTTTTGTATAGCTAAAATATGCACATGCCCCCTCAGATTTTTTTTAGCCAAATGGATTTCAAATGAGGCTTCCAAGAATATATTTTTACATTTGATAATTAAGTTGCACAATTATAGGCACAAAATGAATAGTGTCCCAAATTACTTCTGAGCATTTAATGAAAATGATTTTTGCAGATTGACCAAAATCAGCACATGCTAAGTATGCTAAGGCAAAAGAGAACAGTCTCTACTTGCAGGTGCAGTATAGGCCTAATTTTCTTAATATTGTGGAAAAGCGATAGTAAATGCATTAATAATGCATGTTTCCACTCCAAGTCATAATTTAAAGTTATAGAATTGGATTTGAAGACACTGCAGTAACTATTAAAATGAAAGCTTAAAGGGATAGTTCACCCAAAAATGAACATTTTGTCATTAATTACTCACCCTCATGTCTTTCTGAACCTGTATAACCTTCTTTCATCTTTGGAACACAAATTAAGATATTTTTTATGAAATCTGAAAACTTTCTGACTCACAGGGAGCAATGAACTGACACGTTCAAGGTCGAGAAAGGTAGTAATAACATTGTTACAATATTCCATGTGACATCAGTAGTTCAACCGTAATGTTATGAAGGTACAAGAAATACTTTTTGTGCACAAAAAAAATAATGACTTTATTCAACAATTTCTTCTCTTCCGTGTCAGTCTTTGACGTACATTCACGAGATGCATCATTTAATATATATAAACGTAAAATATTTTTCTTAAATATATCCATGCATGTGTGTGTATTCATATATAAATATACACAGTACACACACATATTGTGTAAATAAAAACTTTTATTTTGGATGCAATTAATCTTGATTAATCGTGATTAATCGTTTGACAGCACTATTATAAACTACCTGATCTCATGATGAAAACTTACCTCTGGACACTTTTTCGTAAGATGCAAAATACCTACCAATAAGTTCTTGTCACTGCAGTTTCCAACAGAAATGAACACTAGGCGGTAAAGCGCCAAGCACTTCTAATCGTTTTCATACACATTTATGATTACTGCTCCATATGTTTCACTTTCTGGACGTAACAAGCTTGCTCGGTAGCTCCGCTGGCATGGAATTGGACTTAGGATGTGGAATCCTTGGGTACGAATCCCATGAAAAACATGACTTACGATGAGAGAGCTGAAGGTTACACTTTATATTGATAGTCCACTTTAGATATTCTACTAACTATAAGTAACTACATGTCAACTAATTCCCATTAGTTTGCAACTGCATGTTTACTAACTCTCAAAGCAGACTGTTAAATTAGGTTTAGGATTAGTAGAATAAGTTGACATATACTTGCAAAGTTTAGAAGAGTGTTAGAAGATATTAAGCAGACCGTCTACTAATACTCTAATGACTAGTTGACATGTAGTTGCAAATTTACTTACTGTTAGTAGAATGTCTAAAGTGGACTATCAAAATAAAGTGTTACCGAGCTGAAAGATGAGAGATTGAAAAACAAGCTAAAACGGCATGCTTGCGATTGTGTTTTTACGCCACATTCGCTTTTGTTCATACTATCGGATAGGTTTAGGTGTAATGCAAAGGGTATTATAAAACATCACAAAGCATTAAAGTTACAGTACCACTAAACAGACATTTCAAGTCAGAACTGTGGTGACACGTACAAAACAAAACGTACCATATGTACATTCATCTGTTCCTTGGGAAACTCTTTTAGCGCCACTCAGTGGACATTTCACATTGAATATGTCACAACACGTACATATTACGTGTCTTGCGAAAAAGTTCCCACAGGTACGTTTTCTTTATGAGATCAGCTTGGTTAAAAACAAGGTGGATTTGTGCAGCATTGTGCTGTTTCACCCCACCCACTGCAAAATCTCAATATCACACTTAGCATACCTGGACATTGGCCCAAATGGCTGAGATCGTGACACACTGCGTGTTGTGCAGACAAATGGCTTCCCATTGGTCAGGACATGCTGTTAAGCAGTGCACAGTTTCAAGTGTGACCATAAATACAAAACACCAACTGCAGTTTTCTGCTTGTAATTTACAGCACAAAGCTCTATGAACTCATTTCTCACCAGGGCCGGCACAGCGAGAGCTGTTTAGAAAGTGTGCCAGACATTAATGAGAGGTTAAAAATGAGTGATTTTACTAAGAAAACACATTCAGCAAATGTCTGTCAGCACCTAACAAAGGCACTGGGGTGTCATGGCTTTCTGCTTTCATAAATACTTGACTGATCTGATCAGACTCTTGAGAAATTCTGTCAGCGTCTCTCTCTCTCTCTGTCTCAGAACCCCTCTTCCCCCTCCTCCTTTGCGTCACAGTTCGGTGTCTTTGACGTGCGGTTTAATGAAGCGCAGCTGGATTAACCACCGCTCCAGATGCTAGCTGCTATACATTAGCATGCTTATCTCTCCATATATCTGTGAAACATTCACATTCACACTTGATGAGAGCATGATTCTCTCATGAGATTAACAATTACAGAGAACGAAAGCCAAGATGGCACATTTTCATCCTTCTTCTTCCCCGTGTCTTCTTTTTTGTTTTCTGGCACTCCACAGGTCTGATTAGGGCATCTGTTCCACTCATTCATTAAGTATTGATTGTATTCAGCCCTGATGTTTATCTTCACTGCACTAGCTTTGCTTTTAGCCTTGGTTGTTGTGGAAAGGTTGCGAAAAGCCTTGCTTTAATGAATATAAGTGACTGGTGTAGATGAGCTTATTATGTCTGGTGGGATGCCGGCACGGTTGGTTTATCTCTGAGAAACAAAATGGAGAATTTCAGAGGTTCTCGAGGGATTGCGTCTTTGTTGAGGCAGCTTGGTGCAGTGCTAAACAGATGTAAGGCTCAGGTTTTTTTGTCTAGGCCTCGGGGCCAAGACTTCATAGTCTCGTCAGAGCTAAACATCACTATGGAAGTTTTTGAGGGGAGCTTTTTCTGGGAGAGAGAAATTTGAGGAAAGTGCATCCTGTTTGGATTGTTAGAGCTGTTGTTACCAGTCATACCATATTTACTTGTTTGGGCAGTAAACCAGCAGCAAGACCATGAACAGAGAGATGTCCCTCAGGGCCACAGGTCTCTGAGTTGGAAAAATCTCAGTGTCAATGGTGAGATTTCTTTTTTTTTTTTTTTTCAGTTCTTTTTTTTTTTCAGTTTTCAGTTCATAAACAACCTTCTCATATTAGCAGCCTGTCAGGTAAAAGTTAGTAACAAACATTCTCTATTGGTTTCAAAAATAGTCTTGGGTAGACAACACTGGATGCCACCCCTGATAGCACACATACATCATGGAGATGTCTATTTGACATCTGCAAGATGTATTTTTCAGATTGTTTCCTCATCTGCAATACATCTATAGCATATTTCCTATCAGATGTCAAATAGACATCTATTAGATGTCTTTAAGATGTTTATGATTTAGAATGTAAGTAAAACGGACATCTTACAGACGTCCGTCAGATGTTTGTACACAGCAGATGCTTTCCAGATCAAGTGATCTTTAACAGACATCTTGCAGACATACATGTGCTATCTGGGACTTGTCATTTGGAATTTTTTGTGAAGACATATTTTTAATGTTTGCCACCTGAACAATCAACCTTAGGGATGCATCAGTACCTTGATAGCACATGTCCATCTCAGAGTGGTCTATTTGACATCTGCATTTACATCTGCAAGACATTTTTTAGAGTGTTTGCTCATCTGCAATACGTCTATAGAATGTTTCCTATCAGATTTCAAACAGACGTCTATTAGATGTTTTTAAGATGTTTATGATTTAGAATGCATGTAAAACTGACATCTTATAGATGTCTGTCAGATGTTTGTACAAAGCAGATGCTTTCCAGATCAAGTGATCTTTAACAGACATCTTGCAGACGTGTGCTATCTGGGACTTGTCATTTGGAATTTTTGTGTGAAGACATATTTTTAATGTTTGCCAGCTGGACAATCAACCCTAGGGATGCATATTAAATCTCATGCTTTGACCAATAAATGAAAAAAGGCAGATGTTAGAAATCTGCATTCAAAAGTTTGGGGTTAGAAACATGTTTTTTTTTCCAAACGTCTCCTATGCTCACCAAGCCTGCATTTATTTGCGTAACAATACAGTAAATAACAGAAATTAGCTATTTAAAATAACTATTTTTTATTTTAATATATTTTAAAGTGTAGTTTATTCCTGTGATGGTAAAGCTGAATTTTCAGCAGCCATTACTCCAGTCTACACTGTCACATGATCCTTCAGAAATATGTTGATGTGTTGCTCAATAAACATTTCTGTGGAATCTGTGATGCAATTTTTTAGAATTCTTTGAAAAACAGCATTTATTTGAAATGACCATGAAATGACTGGCACTATCTGTTGCTATTTTTACTGCAGTACAACTCATAATACACAACTTGGAAAATAAAATACTAATACAATGCCACACAGTGCAGCATTTGGTGGTAATTTTCAGCCAAAGGGCAACAAGAAAAGTGATGCAAGTCTTCACTGCTTTTGGCGATAAGAAAAGGAGAAAAGAACAGGAACGTTCCTGTGGATGAATAAAACTTCCTAAAGACCTGCGTCTTTGTTCTCCCCACTTTAGCCATGATGATGCCTTTAAGGCTTTTAGTAGACCACAGCTACTGAAAGAGCTTACAAATGGCAGAGACAAGAAACGCTAGATGCCATCCTGGCAGGATGTAAACATGTAACGCTTGTCATGATGCCACAGCCACTGAAGGAGTTTCTCAGCACAGATTTCAGTCAATGTCCAGAGGCGTTTAGACTCCTTATAAGAAAAAATCAATGGTACAGCATTTAGTTTAAGCCAGGGGTGCCCAAACTTGGCCCTGGAGGGCCGGTGTCCTGCAGAGTTTAGCTCCAACCCCAATTAAACACACCTGAACCAGCTAATCAAGCTCTTTCCAGGCATTCTAGAAACTTCCCAGCAGGTGTTGAGGCAAGTTGGAGCTAAACTCTGCTGGACCTCCAGGACTGAGTTTGGGCAACCCTGATTTAGGCCTATGCTTATATCCATGACCACCTGTAAGCTCTTTCAGTAGCTGTAGTCATCCCCTGTATCAGTATTTTATTTTCCGAGTTGTGTATTTTGAGTTGCGTTGTGGTAAGAATAGCAACAGGTAGCACCAGTAGCTCATATCATAATGGTGCCCCCACAGTCCAAAATATTTATAAAACGATGTGGATTTTTTTTACATAATGTAAATCTTTAATTTGTTTTCCACTACATATTTCAGTAAGAAACATCATTTATGTTATATTAAGCCATACTAATCGTAATACCCAGCGTTCCTTTTTAAAAACTCTGGTTAGAGAATAGAGCTGAGAGAATTATAACCACTGGATCCAAATGATTAGTTGGATTTATACAAGAGAGTTTGAGAGTGGTGTAAATTTGCTGCATAATATTAGTAACATTAATAAAAGCTGTTTTACATCATCGACTCAATGTTGTAATTCAATGAAATATAAACACACAAATGCACAGCCCTGCTATCGTTACATGCACTCAAGCCAGCATGTATTCTTAAATGGAAAGTGCGCTACAAACTAAGGTCTTAAAATGTTAAATCTTTGCCATAATGCACTAAATAATCTAAAAAACGAAATAGCATTCAATAGCATGTTGACATTGTTTCCACATGTCAGCGAGAAAAAAAAAAATGTAATTATTTGAAAGATATTAGCTCTAAAACCACAGAAATGGTTGCAGGAGAATACATCCCTTTTCATCATGTTGTTTTAAAGTAGCATAGAGAAAGTTTGAGATGGTATTGTATAACAATATTGCATGCTGCTTATTAAGAACTAAGAGAGAAGTAGTAAAAGAGGGAAAAGACAAAGAGAGAGAGAGAGTGAGCGTGGGGCTTTAGGGATCAGCTCAGTTACAGAGACAAGACTCATAATTACAGGAGGGGTGTGTGTGCTAGAGAGATCTGAGATATGATAAGATGAAGAATGTAATTAATTTGAGCGCAGTTCTCTCTCTGGCACTGGAATCATATACTTCTGTAATCCCTAATTGTTTAGCTTAAAGCATGTGGGCGAGAGCCAGACGGGGTACAGAACCATGAAAAAAAAAAAAGAAGGAAGGTGGGGCAGGTGCTAGAGTTAATGTCTAGCCATCAATCCTTGTTTTCCTTCTTGCCTAGCATTACAGGAAAATGTAAATCACATGCATCTGTGCATGAGTGAGGCCTCATTATAGTGTCTACGATTCTATAAGATGCTGGAAATGGGGACAGCTGTATAAATAACCTCACGAGGGGAACTCTCTTTTCACCCGGCAATATTACCACAGAATTGCACTTTATTGGCGAATTGTATGCAAATATCTTGCAGCACGTTAGCAAGAGGTTCATTCTGTTTTGGCTTCGAAATGAATCTGCCTTAATCTCTTCCTAGCTTTCTCATCTCTTGGAAATGCTTCTACATCACAGTGCCCTGGAAAAACAGAAGCTTCAAAGTTCATTCTGACAGGCTCAGAAGAAGCTGTGATAAAATAAAGATGATATGCGTTGGAATGGACTATATTTGACACATGGTGTTCGCGCATTCTACAAGACACAACACAACAGAACAAAATGTAGACATGTTTTAAAAAGTTGCAGTTTTTGTGTTGACACCAGTCTGAAAACGAATGCTCTGGTGACCAGATTTATTACGCCTCAAAACTAGAACTTCACTATCGTTCAAAAATTTGCATTGAGTATGATTTTTTTTTTTATTTTTAAGAAATGAACACTTGTGTTCAGCAAGGATGCATTAAATTCAATGGTCACAGTAAATAAATTTATAATGTTACAATTTATATTTCAAGCAACTGCTTTACTTTTGGACTTTCTATTCATCAAAGAAACCTGAAAAAAGTAACACAGTTTCCACTAAAATATTAAAGGATTAGTTCAATCCCAGGATAAAAAATTCCCTGATAATTTACTCACCCCTATGTCATCCAAGATGTTTTTCTTTCATCAGTCAAAAAAATTAAGGTTTTTGAGGACAACATTCCAGGATTTTTCTTCATATAGTGGACTTCAGTGGTGGCTAATGGGTTGAAGGTCCAGGTACACGATTCCAGGTGAGGAATAAGGGTCTTATCTAGCGAAGCATTGGTCATTTTCTAAAAAAATTTACATTTATACACTTTTTAACCACAAAAGCTTGTCTTGCACTAGCTCTGCAATGCTCACGTGCATCTTCACATATTACGTAATCATGTTGGAAAGGTCACACACTGTTATATCTTCATCGGTGTACTTCGGTTCAAAAAGGTATGGTAGGGTGAAAAAGTCCAGCTCATATTCTCCTCCAACTTCAAAACAGTCCGACAACGTGCAAAGAAAGTAAAAGAAAAAGTCAAAAGTTAAAAGAACGTGCAAAGAAAGTCAAACGCCCTTTACCAAAAAGTTTAAAACAACATTGTCGGACTGTTTTGAAGTTGGAGGAGAAAATGAGATGGACTTTGTCACACTACTCTACCATTTTGAACCGAAGTACACAGATGAAGATATAACCATGTGTGACCTTTTCAACATGATTACATAATGTGTGAAGATGCACGTGTTCAAAAAGGTAGGGTAGGGTGAAAAAGTCCATCTCATTTCCTCCTCCAACTTCAAAACAGTCCGACAACCCTGTTTTAAATTTTTTGGTAAAGGGCGTTTGACTTTCTTTGCACGTTCGCTTTGTAAACACTGGGTCGATACTTCTGCTTGTGTCACATGTGCGTGATTACTTAATGCAGGAGGTCAAGGTAGTGCAAGACAAGCATTTGTGGTAAAAAAGAAAATAAATGTTAAATTTTTTAGAAACTGGCAGATTATTTCACTAGATAAGACCATTATTCCTCGACTGAAAACCTTATATGGAGAAAAATCCTGGAATATATTCCTCAAAAACCTTTTGTTTTCGAATGAAGAAAGAAAAACACAAACATCTTGGATGACATGGGTGAGTAAATTATCGGAAATTTTTTATTCTGGAAGTGAATTTTTTCAAAAATGAATTCTAAAGAATCATGTGACACTGAAGACTAGTGTGATCAAATATGTAGTTTTTTTATGTAGTTCCAAACATTCTGTTAATGGGTCAAAGAACTACATTGCCCACTCATTCTTGTTCCTTCAGGCTACACATTGCGCAGATGCTGGTTTCTTGTGATAGCAAATGCAAAAAATGCAGCAATGTAAAATAAAAATGTTTATTTGTAGCAATCAAATGAAAACCAAGGTTACTGAGTAAAATCTGTTCACCCTATGCAAAAATGTGTTTCTTACAAACACCAAAGAATTAATTTTCTGTCATTAATTACTCACCCTCATGTCGCTCCAAAGCCATAAGACCTTTGTTTATCTTTGGAACATGAATTAAGATATTTTTGATGAAATCAGGTTTCTGACCCTGCATAGACAGCAACACACCCGACAAATTCAAGGCACAGAAAAGTAGTTAGGACATTGTTAAGATAGTAGAATGTCATTATTTTTGTTTTCTTTGCACACAAAAAGTATCTCGTAGCTTCATAAATTACAGTTGAACCACTGATGTCACATGGACTTTTTTAATGATATCCTTACTACTTTTCTGGGCCTTGAATGTGTCAGTTGCGTTGTTGTGTATGCATCTTAATTTGTGTTCCAAAGATGAAGGTCTTCCATAGGTGTTACAGGTTTGGAACAACATGAGGGTGTAAGGTTTACAGAACCTCAGACACTTTGATCTTCTGAGACGGACAATACACACACAGTGTATTAACATATAGACATTTGTTTCCACATCTCACTGAGAGAAGATGTGAGAAAAGTCCCTATCCACCTATTCCTTCCATCCACTTCCTCTCACCCATCTCCTCTCACTCAGCTCACTTAGACTGGTCAATAGCATAATATAATGTTCTACATGAATACAAGTGATATCCATATTCATGTTTGCTATCATTTGAACTGTCACTGTGTGTCTGGTACAATGATCTCATTCTCACGAGAAGTAAACTAAAAGGTAAACAGATCCTAAGAGTCAAGAGATATATTGCTCACTGTTAAGGTTGTACTATTTCCCAGTGTCTTTCATGCAAATTACCATCTGTCCCCAAAAGGTGCAAACGATCAAGTCTAGGACTTGATCAATGCAAATTCAAATTGTTAGTTCCTGTCTCCATTTCGGGGGATGTCTGTCTGGGTCTGAAGTACTTAAAGAAGTGTAGCAAGAAGATCAGGGCGCCTTTCTGTAGCCAGAATGAGCCCATAGTACGAAGTGTGTTGACACTCCTAGATTCACCTTGGAGATTTCTTGTATTGATTTGATATCTTTGAATTGGGTGTATAATTGGCATAATACATATTTACCTGACTTCTAATAAATTGTTACATTTGATTTTATTCTGACTTACTCTGAAATTATTTTCTCAAGTAGATTATGTGAAGGCGTATGTTACCACAAATACGTGTCCAGGGTTAAGTACATACTAGATCTCAGGGTAGATGGAGCAAGGGGCACATCAGGTGAGATTCTAGATTTCTGACTAACTGCTTGACTTTAGTTAAGTTGTTATGCAGTTGCATTAACTATGGGGGGCTAGACAAATTACTATTGGAGTATTAGCATGGTTCGGGCATATTTCATAGTACTAGCCATAACCTCTGGTTATAGTCTCAGCTTTATTCAAGTTGTTATATAGTTTGACTAACTATAGGGGGCTAGATAAAACACGATTGAAGTATTAGCATAATTCATAGTGCTAGCCGTAACCTCTGATTTTGTTTGAGCTTTAACTAAGTTGTTACATAGGTGACTGTAGGGGGCTAAACAGAACCACTATTTAAAACATGACAAGCATGAGGCGGTCTATTAAATAGTTAGCCATAACCTCTGATTAATGATCAGACTGGAGGGTTTGTGATCGTGGGGGCCATGTAAATCGGCCGACATAAGGCACCCTGAGCGACATAGATTCCTAATGAAAGAGTAAATATAAAGTAGAGAGTTAAATAGAATAAGCAAATGTTAAAATAATAGCAATTACAAATAGAGAAACAACCAATTCGGAAGACAACCTAAATTCGAGGTCATAATAAAATGGAGTCAGATTAGATGATAAAATGGAGTCAGATTGAATTTAACTTCAATTAAATAACTTTGCGCACTGGAAAGACCCAACACGCAAGAAACCTTCGGCCACCATTGGATACCTTCCTTGGGCCAATTGCGTGGACCTTACAAGGGTGACAAAATGTTCATCCCTTTTAAGTCATAGTTTTTTAAATAAAACTGTCTTCTAAATGCATAAGTGTAAACCAATATTAAGTAAAATATGGTAATAACCTCTGTGTATTTGTGTGCAAATTTATTTCATAACAGCACTCTGGCTGCCAGCTGAGAGCCGAAAGGCTCTAACATGATTAAATTATTTATTTGTGTCATATCTTTGTGTATGTCAGCCCCTGTCTGTCTTTGCAGCTTATAGCTGCACCAGTGGCCTAAGACGGACGCTAGTCCCCAGACGCTCATTACAAGCTTCTGCGAACTGCATCACGGCACACCGCACCACGTTTAATTTCCGCACCGCAGGTTTATGCGCACATGGAGGGCTGCCACCAGGGAAAAACAAATAAAACTGGATAAACAACTGCATTGAAGAGCGAAGGATACACAACAGTGTGACTCTGTTTCACACGTTGGCACGTAGCAGCGGTGTCGTAGAGGTCCAGCCAACGCGCTGACACAAAAAGCATTTCTGTGCGCTAAATAGATGCGTGGGTGTCAGGATGTGTTTTGAAGCGAGAGTGGGCTGGGGGGGCGTGGGCGAACATGCGAACACATGGGATGCTGATATACGGCTGCAGTTTAGCCACACCCAAAAAGGACACAAGCTTGTGGTAAAATATGGTAAGAGCGGAAGATGAAGTACGTAAGCAAAGAGGTGCCCTACGGTTCCAAAGTCTCGCTTACAGTCTGTCCAACGCTCCCCTGTAGTCACGTTCCGTCTCTCTTTCTCTCTAATGACCTGTGGGTGGATGTCTATTTCTATCCGTACACTGACACGGACACACACACGCATGGCTTTGACTGACAAAAGGCACAAATCCTTTTCCTGCTTGGTTGAATGTCATTCTCTTTCCTTGCACACATAATAGGATCATGCCAAGGGAAAAGAACGGGGGGGAGAGAGAGAGAAATAGAGCGAAAGAGAGATACTGGCATGTTTGCTCCTCGGTTTATAAATGATTAATTTAAAATTTCCACTCACACGCATGCAGTCGTATAGAAATGCTCCGGATCCCGGAGCTGGCATTAAAAGCGTCTGTGAGACAAATTGGGTGATGACGGATGGCAAAGAACAGCAAAAAAAAAAAAATGTCAAGTAAGACGACGAAGGAGAAGACTCTCTAAATTGAGAGAGGATGACAACTGTGTGTTGGAGGAGTGGGACCGTTTCTAGCTCCCAAACATTTCACCAACTAGCACATGCAGAATGCCAGGATTTAGAAAATAGAAATATCAGAGATACTGGCAGCAGAAGTGCACCACACTCAAATGCACGCTGAGAAGGAAGATAAGGGTCTTACAGAGGTCAAATGGCTGCTAAATAAACATATACAGCATGCATACATTCCAGAATCACTGCTTGAACAGACCATCATACTTTTATACAATGAAATTCACATACATTTTAAACACTGACTCTATAGCTAAAGTATCTAATTAGCTAATCACATAGCAGCAATTCAATGCATTTAGGCATGTAGATGTGGTCAAGACAATGTGCTGAAGTTCAAACCAAGCATCAGAACAGGGAAGGTAGGTGATTTAAGTGACTTGGCATGGTTTTTAATGCCAGACGGGTTGGTCTGAGTGTTTCAGAAACTGCTGATCAACTGGGAGTTTTTCATGAACAACCATCTCTAGAGTTGACAGAGAGTGCATGGTCCAAAAAAGAGAAAATATCAGTAAACGGCAGTTCTGTGGGCGAAAATGCCTTATTGATGCCAGAGGTCCAAGGAGAATGGCCAGACTGATTTGAGCTGATAGAAAGGCAGCAGTAACTCAAATAATCAGTTATTACAACCGAGCTATGGAGCAGAATATCTCTAAAGACGTCAAACCTCGAAGTAGGTATTTCATATTGCATGGAAGGGAAGTATTTTCTCCTACAGAAAATTAAATTAAAACTAATTAAAAAATGGCTAGATCTGCTTACTTTTCTTCTCTTTTAGAAGAAAACAAAAAGAACCCCAGGTATTTATTCAATTTATTCAAAGCATCATCAGATGCAGACATTTCCCAACAACACAGCAATGACTTTTTCATCTTTTTTACTTTTAAAATCAATACTATTAGAGATAAAATTATAATGCACATGCAGCTGTCAGCTACTGTATCCCCTGAGGAACAATTCCTCTCATTCTCTTCTACAGGATAGGAAAAATTGTTTGAAAACTTAGACCCTATTCCATCTAAGCTACAAAAACAGGTGTTTCCAGAAATGATAGAATATTATTAACTCATCATTGTTGTTAGGATATGTCCCTTTGGTTTGCTTAGTTGGGAACACTTAACTGAATACTTGAAATATGACACATGCAAAAACTTTTAAGACTTTCATGATGATTTTTATGTAATTTTTTAGCTTTATAGTTCCATTCGCCTCCTTTTTTTTCATATTTTGCTCTCCACACAAACACAGTCATATTCTGGATTTGGAATGACATGAGAATACATAAATGACAAAAAAGCTAACTTTTTTATTATAACTTTTTTTTTTTTTTTAAATGTACATACTCAGCTGTAATGAAACCAAGCTTATATAGCTGAGCATGTAGATTATTTTAAACTTCCCCTTTAAAGCTTTTTAATCTTGATTTCATAAGATAATGGTGCTTTTGAAGTCAAAGCACAGAAAAATCAAATGATATTTATGTCTGGGAAATTGCTCTACTTCAAATCTAAAATAAGACTCTGAAGTAATAGGCCAATTGAGGTAAGCCATACGATTATCTTCATTTCACAAAATAGAGAGGAAAACAGAGGGATGATAACGTTAAATCTGAGACGCTTGTGCTATGCCCTTGATAAATTAAAATAGAAACTAAGCTCTCGCTGCATTGTTCTTCCCCCATCTTCAAAGTACTGGCAAGGATATCATAATTGTGCCGTGCTGTTAATTCATAATTCAGAGCCGAGGAGGTGGGGGATGATGGATGGAGATAGGAGAGAGAAGGCAGAGAAAGGGAAGAAGAGAAGACAGATTCAAAGGCAGGCATGAGGCATTGCTGTCATTGCCAGCTGGAAGGTCTCCTGCGGTCATCGCTTAAAATTAGACCTTTTCCTCAACAAAATAACCCTTTCACATAAACCTTCAAGCCAATCAAGTCTCTTTGTTCACAGAGACACATAGTTGCAGCTAAACAGTCTTCAAACCAAACTGATGTCACAGCAAACATCCTGAATATCAGATGGTTGCTCGGGTGTGAATAGGGGTGAAAGTAACAGGCGGAATGTTTCGGGAGAGGTGGCAGAAGAGCCTCCATATGTGTGGGGTGCTAACGCAGGGTTTTATGGGGATACAAGAGCAGCTGGGCTTCATCACTAGATCACACTTCTTTGCTCACTATCTCTATCTCCTTTTTACAGGAAGCTGTCGGGTTATACGAAGTTGCAAGTTGTTCTATGCAAGCTGCTCTTCCCTACCACTGTCATCTTATGGTCACACACTCAAGCAGATTCGAAGAATCCAGATTCCTTCATTTTATCTTTGGCCTTTTAAGAAAAAAACACTAGGGAAAAAACTGTGTCAGGAAATGTTGCAAGCTAGTAATGAGCATCATATTTCAATGTGACAGAGCCTCAAATGTTATTTCACACCTTCAGCCACACATAGGCTCAACCATTCAATAATTTGAAATCAGTAAGATTTTTGAAAGAAATTAATACATTTATTTAGGAAGGATGTATTTAATTGATATAACAGTAATTTTTTAACATTTATTTTTGGCCTTTTTTTTTTGATACGAAAGTATTAACAGGAAGCAAAGTCGGACAGAGAGAGTGGGATGCGGACGGGATCAGAAAATAAATCGGGATTCGAACTTGTGACACCTGTAGCACAATGGCGTTATATGTCTGTGCGCTGCCATAAAGCTAACACCATGAAGCTAACACCAAAAACAAATTATAATAGTTTTGGTACCCCAAACTTATGAACAGTAGTGTATATGAGTAAAATCACATAAAAACTGTTAAAATGGTCATTATTACTTTTGCAAGTCCATCTGGAGCTGTGAACAGTGTAAGAAACTACGCCCAGTTAAAGGAATAGTACACCCAAAAATGAAAATTAGCCCATTATTTACTCACCCTCCAGGCATCCTAGGTGTATATGACTTCCTTCTTCCAGACAAATTCAATCAAAGTTATATAAAAAATCCTGGCACTTCCTCTTCATCAGTCCAAAATAAGTCCAATAAAGTGCATCCATCCATGAATAAAATTGAATAACGACCTCCTGTAGCGAATCGATGCGTTTTTGTAAGAAAAACATCCATAATCAAAACGTAATAATCACTTTAATCTAGCTTGTGCCAACTGGTCTTCCGCGGAAGCCTTTCCAGGTGGATGACGTAGGGCATCAGCTTTGCACATGCGCCGGTGAGTCTCGCACAAACCAACGTTTGTTTACAGGAGCAAAGGAAGCAAAGTTTTCTACTTTAGCAAAGGAAAACCTCTTGGCTTTTATCAAAGTCCTTGTTTTGTACTTCTAATTTATGATCTAATTTTTTCTTACAAAAATGCATTGATTTGCTTCAGGAGGCCTTTATTGACCCCCCGGAGCCGTGTGAGGCACTTTTTATTATGAATGGATGCACTTTCTTGGACTTGTTTAGGACTGATGAAGAAAAACCACCCGCATGTCATTTTAAAGCTTGGAAGAGCCATGATAATTTGTAATATAACTCTGAAAGAAGGAAGTCATATACGCCTAGGATGCCTGGAGGGTGAGTAAATAATAGGCTAATTTTCATTTTTGTGTGAACTATCTCTTTAAGCTGGTCATGTTGCTCACTCCATGGAAAATAAACTAGCTTTTAGGCTTCTGATATGACATTTTGTGTGAGCAAACTTGATTTTAAACACATTTTTCAAAAGTACTCTTCCTTTTTTAGAGGCAAATCTTTTTCAATGAAGAAAAAAATGACTGAGTGCCCCTTTAATAATTATGTTCACCTTCAACAGTAATTTTTCTGCACTTGAAGTTGAAAAAAGCTGGTGAAGCCATTCATTCTCAAACATTCATTCACAACCTTCAGCCCTCCATTTCCATTGATCTGCTTCCCACTTTGTTTATATCCTGGTCTATTTGTGCAGACAGTGTGAAATTAAACAGCTCTCCCATTCACTTTTTTGATACCCGTGGAGATGGATGGAGTGATGAAAATATGCTACGAGATGCATGACAGAGAGAACAAATGATAGAAAACACTTAGTGTGACTCTTTAAGATGAGCTGAAATTGGGATCTAATGAAAGTACTGGAATTGGTTCCCATGATAATAATCACTTGGAAATATTGTATATTTGTTAGAACATGGCTGTTCTGAAAGCATATTGTTTTCCATGATACTGGTAACCATTGCTACCTGAAATTTGATGGATGACTCATTTTTATGCTAATCTTGGCATTACAGTACTTTGATGCTAATATTTCTAGAACTTTGCACACTCCTCAAACTCCTTTGAAACTACGAAACCACTGAAGACATTGTCTGATTGGCTGTGCTGATGGCCATTTTCTATTAAAAATCCAGTCGCTGATTGCATATTAAATATTTTAAGTGAGAAATTGAAGGTGAATAACAAGATATTACAGGATTAAAGGGATATAATTTCATGTAGATGCACTAATCGGATGGTGAATCGCTGCGCCTGAAGGCTTTCTGAATTAGAGTGAATTTAAAGCCACAGCTTATGGTGGCAGCATTAGCAGAGACATTCAAACATTATGAGCTTGGCAGGGCTTCTATGTTCACCCATTTGTATGTGTGTTCATGAAGGGAAGTGAGGTTGATGAAGTAATGCAAGAACTTGTTTTTCAAAAAGAAAACAAGCCGCAAAATGCTAATCAGTGCTGTCACTATCTGGAGAAAAGATTTGCTCCATTTAATCTCTATTTCCCCATCCTAGGAAAAAAAAATGACACAAAGATGCTTTGTCTCCAGTTGAGCTGTCAGAGTAAAAGCTTGCATTCTTCATCCAGTGGCAACAGAAAATGTCAGTTATTAAACCACAAACATGTTTGTTCGTATGCATACACTCATGCATGAAGCACTTCGTGTTCGATACTGTGTAGTAATATGAAAAATTTCACAGGCTTTCTATTAAGATGATGATACATTACAGAATCTGTGTTTAAATATGGTCCTAAGGCTTTCCCACATGTTTAAATCAGTGGGGATATTCAGCATGCAGATTGTTTGTGTCAGAAGGCTGGGTCACTATTGATTTGTCACACCCCACAAACTCTCCGAGCCGGCGGATCCCGCTCGTATCGATTCTCTCTTTTCTTTACTCACTCAGATCATCATGTAAGCCTCTGCCGTGTGTATGTTTCCTGCCTGTTCTGTGAGCAGCGCTTACATAAGCGCACTCATAGCCCACTTCACACCGCTTCAACTCAATTTTCTTTGGCACGGATTCTCATCTTCATATGAGAATAGCAGAACAAACAGGAAAATAACACAAGCAGTCACATAAACACACAGTGGGTGCGGGGGAGAGGGTGAATGGATCATCCCGCAATCAGAGCGCAGGATACTGAAAACTGTTTCAAATTCTCCCTACATGTCATTCTTTTTTTTAATTGGAATGAATACACTCCAAAATGCATACTTGAATTTCTGCCCAGCCTTTACCGATCCTCATTAGCTGCTTGAAATGTTGGACCCCTTTACAGTCCCGCACACACAACACGCTAGTACTAAGAATCCCCTGGTCTGCTGCTGTTGGGTGTCAGTTGTCTGGAATTTTGACTGCAGTGGGAATAAGAGTTAAGCTTCTGTTGTGTTGTTTGGCAGAGGCGGTTCGGCTGTCTAGTCAGCAGAAATTCACTGACAAACACACTCATATGCACATATGCAAAAGCACACAAATGCATACAGACGCATATGGAAATATAAAACCCATTTGAGGGAAACTCAAAGACTCAA